>NC_056072.1:8181818-8484848 GCF_016772045.2 Ovis aries
GGTGTAAAGTTTTTCTACTGCAGAGTGTAAAGGTCCCATCAAATAGTAAATGGCCATGTGTTCCGCTTGCTTCAGGCTGAGAAGCTGGTGAGAAAAACTTAGGAGTGCTCTGTTTGTGTCTTAGTTCTACAGCATCTTAACTGTGCTCTCTTGGACTAGTTATTGAACCTCTCCAGCCTCAGTTTCCTTATTTATAAAATGAGAATGTTAATTAAAATGAACACTTCTCTCACAGGTGGTTGCAAATTCAGATGGGATAGAATTGAGTGTTTGGAGAACTATAAATAGCCAAGTACTTCCTATTAATTAAATACCTGTAGTACTAGTGTGATGGTTAATTTTACGTGTCAACTAGACTGAGCTACATTGGAAGTGAGAAATAGATTTAAGGGACTAGATCTGATAGACAGAGTGCCTGATGAACTATGGACGGAGGTTCATGACATTGTACAGGAAACAGGAAGCAAGACCATCCCCAAGAAAAAGAAATGCAAAAAAGCAAAATGGCTGTCTGAGGAGGCCTTACAAATAGCTGTGAAAAGAAGAGAAGCAAAAAGCAAAGGAGAAAAGTAAAGGTACATCCATCTGAATGCAGAGTTCCAAAGAATAGCAAGGAGAGATAAGAAAAGCTTCCTCAGAGATCAGTGCAAAGAAATGGAGGAAAACAATAGAATGGGAAAGACTAGAGATCTCTTCAAGAAAATTAGAGACACCAAGGGAACATTTCATGCAAAGATGGCCTCAGTAAAGGACAGAAATGGTATGAACCTAACAGAAGCAGAAGATATTAAGAAGAGGTGGCAGGAATACACAGAAGAACTGTACAAAACTATCTTTACGACCCAGATAATCACAATGGTGTGATTACTCACCTGGAGCCAGACATCCTGGAATGTGAAGTCAGGTGGGCCTTATGAAGCATCACTACGAACAAAGCTAGTGGAGGTGATGGAATTCCAGTTGAGCTATTTCAAATCCTGAAAGATGATGCTGTGAAAGTGCTGCACTCAATATGCCAGCAAATGTGGAAAACTCAGCAGTGGCCACAGGACTGAAAAAGGTCAGTTTTCATTCCAATTCCAAAGAAAGACAATGCCAAAGAATGCTCAAAGTACTGCACAATTGCACTCATCTCACACACTAGTAAAGTAATGATCAAAATTCTCCAAGCCAGGCTTCAGCAATACATGAACCGTGAACTTCCAGATGTTCAAGCTGGTTTTAGAAAAGGCAGAAGAACCAGAGATCAAATTGCCAACATCAGCTGGATCATGGAAAAAGCAAGAGGCTTCCAGAAAAACATCTACTTCTACTTTATTGACTATGCCAAAGCCTTTGACTGTGTGGATCACAGTAAACTGTGGAAAATTCTGAAAGAGATGGGAATACCAGACCACCCGACCTGCCTCTTGAGATGCTTGTATGCAGGTCAGGAAGCAATAGTTAGAACTGGACATGGAACAACAGACCTGGTTCCAAATAGGAAAAGGAGTACTTCAAGGCTGTATATTGTCATCCTGCTTATTTAACTTATATGCAGAGTACATCATGAGAAACGCTAGGCTGGAAGAAGCACAAGCTGGAATCAAGATTTCTGGGAGAAATATCAAAAACCTCAGATATGCAGATGACGCCACCCTTATGGCAGAAAGTGAAGAGGAACTAAAGAGCCTCTTGATGAAAGTGAAAGAGGAGAGTGAAAAAGTTGGCTTAAAACTCAACATTCAGAAAACGAAGATCATGGCATCTGGTCCCATCACTTCATGGGAAATAGATGGGGAAACAGTGTCAGACTTTATTTTGGGGGGGCTCCAAAATCACTGCAGATGGTGATTGCAGCCATGAAATTAAGACACTTACTCCTTGGAAGAAAAGTTATGATCAACCTAGATAGCATACTGAAAAGCAGAGACATTACTTTGCCAACAAAGGTCCATCTAGTCAAGGCTATGGTTTTTCCAGTGGTCATGTATGGATGTGAGAGTTGGACTATAAAGAAAGCTGAGCGCAGAAGAATTGATGCTTTTGAACTGTGGTGTTGGAGAAGACTCTTGAGAGTCCCTTGGACTGCAAGGAGATCCAACCAGTCCATTCTGAAGGAGATCAGTCCTGGGTGTTCATTGGAAGGACTGATGTTGAAGCTGAAACTCCAATACTTTGGCCTCCTGATGCGAAGAGCTGACATACTGGAAAAGACCCTGTTGCTGGGAAAGATTGAGGGCAGGAGGAGAAGGGGACGACAGAGGATGAGATGGTTGGATGGCATCACCGACTCAATGGACATGGGTTTGGGTAAACTCCAGGAGTTGGTGACGGAGAGGGAGGCCTGAAGTGTTGTGGTTCATGGGGTTGCAAAGAGTCGGACACGACTGAATGACTGAACTGAACTGAAGACTGAGCTAAGGGATGACCAGATAGCTGGTAAAACATCATTTCTGGGTGTGTCTGTGAGGGGCATCTCTAGAACAGATTAGTATGTGAATTAGTGAGCAGAGTAGAGAAGATCACCTTCTCCAGTGTGCGTGGGCATCAGTCAACCTTTTAGAGGCTCGAGGAGAGCAGAATAGTGGAGGAAGGACAGATTCTCTCTTTCTGCTGGAACTTGGACATTCGTCTTCTCCTGCCCTTCAAAACTAATGCTCCAGGTCGTTGCGTCTCCAGACCAGGACTGGGACTTACACCATTGGCTCCTCTGGTTCTCAGGGCTTTGGACATGGACTGGGACTACACACCCAGCTCTCTTGGGCCTTTAACTTTCAGATGGCAGATTGTGGAACTTCTTGGCTTCCATAACTGCACAAGCCAGTTCCTCATAATAGATCTCTTTCTCTGTATCTCGATGCATCCTATTGGATCAGTTTCTCCTGAGAACCCTCATTAACCTAATGAAGTTGGACCAAGAGAAAATGCTAATAGTCAACCAGTTTTGTGCTATGAGGATGGCCATTTCATACGGTTCAGCCTTCTACATTAATAAGTGGTTTTGGAAAGTCTTTCCTCACTTCTCTGAATAGTCCCCATGAGACAGAAAGATTATAAGCAGCCTTATTTTAGTGCCTGGGGAAATCTAGGTTTCAAAGCTTACTTGTACCAAGTTGAATAAAAGTCCATGCATGGAACCTGTCCTCCCATGACTCAGTCTGTGGCTTCTTGACCTCCTCCTGCTCTTTAAGGTCTTGAGCTGAAAAGGAGAAACTGGAGAAAGAATGTGATAAAAAGCCATTTTCCCCAGGAGTTGAGCAGAGTGTAATATGAAAGGTCATGACCTTTATAACAAATACTGTCGTAAGGAGTGATCCTCATGTAAGGGCCTCGTTCTTAAGCTGATGCTCTCCAAAAATGATGACTCTTTTCCAGCCTCTGCTGGGCTCCTGCATCCTGTTGCTTGTGTTTCTTCTTTCTCAGAATCACCAGGATGCGTGGCTCAGGGCTGACCTGGGGATCTGAGGATCCAGCTCCTCAGTGAAAGGGCTTTGCTGGTCTGGGTCAGAGGATGGTCCTTTTTGAGTTTGCCTTTGGCTCAGCATTGGAGCTGCTGACATTTTGCATCAGAGAACCTGACCCAAATGAGGTGGGAGCTGTCCTATGCATTATAGGAACATTCTGCAGCACTCTTGGTCTCTACCAACTGGATACTAGCAGCAACCTCTCCAGTAGTAACCACCCAAACTATCTCTGGGTGCTGTCAGATGTCCCCCAGTGGGATAGGATGAGCCCCAGCTGAGAAGCACTGCGCCCAGGGGGCTTGAAAGAGTGAGTGAGGAGCTCAGTCCACGGTTCCCTTTTGATACTTCACTTTGCCTTATGAGCTTCAGCACCTTTGAAAGAATGGCCTTTTTCCCCCTCCACCTCCCCATGAAAGGTAGTGATGATTAGATAAGAGATGAGTCACGCTGAGGATACTCACTTTCGTAAGAATAGGAAGAGAGGCGTACAGAGCCAGGATCCTCAGGTGGGAAGAAAACCAATCTGATAGAAGACCAAGCTCTCAATTTCCTGGCAGAAACATCTGTCTTCTTGTTTTTCTAGTTAATTATGGATTTTCATGCGCTCACTCAGCTAATCAAGTTTAATGACACTAGACCTAAATCACATTATTGTTATTTTTCGAGGCACTGTTGGCACCTCGCCACATTAACCCGCCAGCAGCCTGGAGACAAGCACAGTCACTCAAATCCCGAGCGACGAGGCTTTTATTAGCCACGCACCCAGCCCTTTCATAACATGTCACCACTGAGATTATGAAGACAAAAGAAAAGCAACGGAAAAAGGACAGTTTCCACAAAGAACACGTTAGGAACTTTATTACAAAGCAGAAACTTTATTGCAAGATGGGCCATGAGACATGGGTCCTACATTTGTGATATTTATAACTGTTTTCAATATAACTTTGGGTTTGGAGAGATATAGAAAAGGAGAGGTCGGAAGTGGATATTCCCCTTTATTTCCAGGTCCCCGATGACAGCTGGCTGCAAGGATTTCCTGGCTGGCCGATAGTGGCCTGCCTTTGATCTGGATGCTGTTTGCCCTCTGTCAATCTCCTTTCCTTGTCCTCAGGAATTCCTGGTGGAGAATGGATCCGACTGCTAGTCTTGCACTGCCTCCTGACCCCACACTAGCCTGACCTCAGATGGAAAAAAAAGTATTGTGTATTCAGCAAAAAAGTAGGGTTCTTTTGCTTTAGGACTTTACATTGCCTGGAGAAAAATTCGTAATACTTGTCATTTAGCATTTCATTTGGTCTGGGTTACAAACCAATTGTTTTTTTTTTTTTTTCCCCGAGATGGGGAGGGAGAAGGGGTATTTAAAATGAAATGAAAAGAATTTTCTGGATTCTTCAGCCAGAATATCCTCTGTCAGGTCTTTGTATTACTTTTTATTTTATTATAGTTTTGGGCAGAAATATACTTTTATTTTCACTAATCTCTAAAATTTAGCATTTCCTTATAATTCAGATGTTGGAAACAAACCATAGTAGTGTTCACAGCACCTGTGTGACATCACCAATAGAAGTCATTGATATGTTCCTGTTTGATTACAGGCAGATCTTTGCATTACTTTAAGAAAATGTATTTCATCGAAGTCAATTTATAATCTTATGTTAAGTTCTGCCATACAACAAAGTGATTCATCTACATACATACACACATGTATTCTTTTCCATTATGGTTCATCACAGGATGTTGAGTGTCGCTCACTGTGCTATACAGTAGGACTTTGTTGTTCATCCATTTGAACATACTAGTTTGCATCCACTAATCCCAAACTCCCAGTTCATCCCTCGTCTCCTTGGCAACCACAAGTCTGTTCTGTGTCTGTGAGTCTGTTTCTGTTTTGAAGATAGGTTCATTTCTGTCATACTTTAGATTCCGTATCTAAGTGACGTCATATGGCGTTGGTCTTTGTCTTTCTGACTTACTTCACCCAGTATGATAATCTGTGGGTCCACCCTATGGACAGAGGAACCTGGCAGGCTACAGTCCACGGGGTCACAAAGAGTCAGACATGACTTAGAGACTAAGCAGCAACCATCCGTGTTGCTACTAGTGGCATAACTTCATTCTTTGTGTGGCTGAATAGTATTCCAGTGTACGTATATGGTTCGTGACATTGTACAGGAGACCGGGAGCAAGACCATCCCCGTGGAAAAGAAATGCAAAAAAACAAAATGGCTGTCTGAGGAGGCCTTACAAATAGCTGTGAAAAGAAGAGAAGCGAAAAGCAAAGGAGAAAAGGAAAGATATAAGCATCTGAATGCAGATTTCCAAAGAATAGCAAGGAGAGATAAGAAAGCCTCCCTCAGCGATCAATACAAAGAAATAGAGGAAAACAATAGAATGGGAAAGACTAGAGATCCCTTCAAGAAAATTAGATACCAAGGGAATATTTCATGCAAAGATGGCCTCAGTAAAGGACAGAAATGGTATGAACCTAACAGAAGTAGAAGATATTAAGAAGAGGTGGCAGGAATACACAGAAGAACTGTACCAAAAAGATCTTCACGACCCAGATAATCACAATGGTGTGATTACTCACCTGGAGCCAGACATCCTGGAATGTGAAGTCAAGTGGGCCTTATGAAGCATCACTACAAACAAAGCTAGTGGAGGTGATGGAATTCCAGTTGAGCTATTTCAAATCCTGAAAGATGATGCTGTGAAAGTGCTGCACTCAATATGCCAGCAAATGTGGAAAACTCAGCAGTGGCCACAGGACTGAAAAAGGTCAGTTTTCATTCCAATTCCAAAGAAAGACAATGCCAAAGAATGCTCAGACTACTGCATAATTGCACTCATCTCACACGCTAGTAAAGTAATGCTCAAAATTCTCCAAGCCAGGCTTCAGCCATACGTGAATCGTGAACTTCCAGATGTTCAAGCTGGTTTTAGAAAAGGCAGAAGAACCAGAGATCAAATTGCCAACATCTGCTGGATCATGGAAAAGCAAGAGAGTTCCGGAAAAACATCTACTTCTGCTTTATTGACTATGCCAAAGCCTTTGACTGTGTGGATCACAATAAACTGTGGAAAATTCTAAAAGAGATGGGAATACCAGACCACCCGACCTGCCTCTTGAGATGCTTGTATGCAGGTCAGGAAGCAATAGTTAGAACTGGACATGGAACAACAGACCTGGTTCCAAATAGGAAAAGGAGTACTTCAAGGCTGTATATTGTCATCCTGCTTATTTAACTTCTATGCAGAGTACATCATGAGAAATGCTGGGCTGGAAGAAGCACAAGCTGGAATCAAGATTGCCGGGAGATATATCAATCACCTCAGATATGCAGATGACACCACCCTTAAGGTAGAAAGTGAAGAGGAACTAAAAAGCCTCTTGATGAGCGTGAAAGAGGAGAGTGAAAAAGTTGGCTTAAAGCTCAACATTCAGAAAACAGATCATGGCATCAGGGAAATAGATCACTTCATGGGAAATAGATGGGGAAACAGTGGAAACAGTGTCAGACTTTATTTTTTTGGACTCCAAAATCACTGCAGATGGTGACTGCAGCCATGAAATTAAAAGACGCTTACTCCTTGGAAGAAAAGTTATGACCAACCTAGATAGCATACTGAAAAGCAGAGACATTACTTTGCCAACAAAGGTCCATCTAGTCAAGGCTATGGTTTTTCCAGTGATCATGTATGGATGTGAGAGGTGGACTGTGAAGAAAGCTGAGTGCCAAAGAATTGATGCTTTTGAACTTTGGTGTTGGAGAAAACTCTTGAGAGTCCCTTGGACTACAAGGAGATCCAGCCAGTCCATTCTGAAGGAGCTCCAGTACTTTGGCCACCTCATGCAAAGAGTTGACTCATTGGAAAAGACTCTGATGCTGGGAGGGATTGGGGGCAGGAGCAGAAGGGGACGACAGAGGATGAGATGGCTGGATGGCATCACTGACTCTATGGACATGAGTCTGAGTGAACTCCAGGAGTTGGTGAAGGACAGGGAGGCCTGGTGTGCTGCAACTCATGGGGTTGCAAAGAGTCTGACACGACTGAGTGACTGAACTGAACTGAACTGTACACATATATCTTTATCTATCTTCTTTATCTATTCATCTGTAGATGGACGTTTAAGTTGTTTCCATGTCTTGGCTGTTTTACATAGTGCTACTCTGAACATAGAGGTGCATGTATCTTTTGAATTATGGTTTTCTCTGTATATATGCCCAAGGGTGGGATTGCTGGATCGTGTTAATTCTATTTTTCGTTTTCTGAGGAATCTCCATACTGTTCTCCATAGTGGGTCCACCAACTTGCATTGTAGGAGGGTTCCCTCTTCTTCACATCCTCTGGCGTTTGTTATTTGTAGACTTTTTGATGATGGCCATTCTGAGAAGTGTGAGAAAGCAACTCATTGTAGTTTTGATTTTTCATGTGCCTATTGGCCACCTGTATATCTTCTTTGGTGCAATGTCTGTTTAGGTCTTCTGATGATTTTTTTGTCTGGGTCATTTGATTTTGTGGAGTGCTCACTTTTCATAATGCAATCTCTTTCTTCTGAGGGCAGTCTATAATTCATTTCTGAGCTCCTGGAGTTGTATCATAGACTCTTGCATCTAATAAACTAAAGAGAAATTACTCTTTTTCTCTATAGGTCAGTTATTGGTATACAATGTCAGATAGATTTCCATGAGATTCCTGAATATCGTTATGAAGTGATCTGGATTTTTTTCAGATATGGTAGAGCATTGGGCTTGAAGGCTTGAGTTTTAGAGTCAGATCTGGATTTGAATCCTGGGTCTGTTGCTGCTAGCTGTGTGATACTTGGCAAGTTATTGATATTTTACCTTTTTTTGTGTGGGGGGGAGCTGTACCAGATCTTAATTATGACATGTGGAATCTCTTCACTGATCAGGGATTGAATCCAGGCCACCTGCATTGAGAGTGCAGTGTTAACCACTAGATCACCAGGGAAGTCCCAATATTTTGCCTTTTAAAGCTTTAGTTTCCTTATCTGTAAGCATCTTCTAGTAGCAATCATTAGATCATAAAGTTTCTCTAAGGACAGAATGAGATGGTACATGTAAAATGCAAAGCAGGTGCCCAGACATAGTGAATAGTCATTTGACAGAGGATGGTGATATATTTCTTTCTAAGCTTGGATGAGTCCAGTAACATCTGCCTAACTTAGTAAACTTAGCTGCCCTCCTCAATTAATTCCTCACTGTAGCTATCATGATCTCACCTCCAATACATAATTCTCAGGGCCCTGTGAGTATATTTTAAGATGTTTCTTGGCCAGAGATCTTCCATAGTGATTTTGTTACTCATCAACTAGGGAAGCAGATGAGGATTATAAATAATAAGCACTAAAGACAGCAAGTATATATTCCAGAGTGAGAAGAATCAGTCCTTAGGGAAATCATCTGAACTTTAGAGCGAAAAGATGAAGAATTAATTGGAAGTGTGGGAATAATCATGAAGCTTAAAAAACCCCACTGTCTCTGCAGAACTATGGGCATTGATTATGGTAAAAATGGGTTCCTGGTTGTATTTGTTCAAAGACGAAGAATGGGATCAAAAAAGAAGCAAGAACTTTTTTTTCAACAAGGAATCAAGACTCTGAATTTTCTTGAGAAAACAGGATAGAACAAAGACAAATAGGATTCTGTCATGCAAGGCAATTTGACAATGATGACTCAAGGCCCAAACAGATTGATTAGGGCACTAGAGAACTGAGAGGACAGAACAAGGGCCTTTTTAAATAATTTTTTTAATTTTATTTTTTTCTATTGATGTTATTTTATTTTTAACTTTTTATTTTGTATTGGGGTATAGCCACCTGATGCGAAGAGCCAACTTATTGGAAAAGACCCTGAGGCTGGGAAAGATTGAAGGCAGGAGGAGTAGGGGGTAGCAGAGGAGGAGATGGATGGATGGCATTACCAACTCAGTGGACATGAGTTTGAACAAACTCAGGGAGATAGTGAAGGACAGGGAAGCCTGGCGTGCTGCAGTCCATGGGGCTGCACAGTCAGATGTGACTTGGTGACTGAATGACAAGAACATAGCTGATTAACAATGTTCTGATAGTTTCCGGTGATCAGTGAAGGGGCTCAGCCACCTGTATACATGTATCCATTCTCCCCCAAACTCCCTCCCCACCAGGCTGCCACATAACGTTGAGCAGAGTTCCATGACCTATACAGTAGGTCAGAACCAGGGTCTTTTAGGAAAATCCCTGTCCCATCTCTTTTCACAGTCCTGGGTTGCAGCCATGATCTTCAGTTGATGAGATCACTGAGAAATTTCTGGTGTTTGGTGGGCTTCAGATCTCACTGAGATGCTGTTTGGGTGGCAGACAGGTTGGAGAGGTGGTGGCTAGGTAAAGGTTTTCTGGAGGTTTCTAGAAGGATTCTTCGCTGACTTGGAGTAAGGATTTGGGGATGAGACGGAGTTGTGTGCAACTGAGGGAACAGAAAATTAAATAAAATTAAGATAGAATTAGGGTTAGGTTTCCAAGGGCTTCCATGTGGGCTAACTCATGTAGTCTCAAATGATCCTGGGTGGGGGAAGTGATGGTGCCCTATCTGTGCTCCAGGCAACAGCAGTGCTTTGAGAGGTCAGAAACCTATCAGGGGTTATTCAGCTGGTGGGTGGTAAAGCTGAGATCTGAACCCAGGTCTGTAATTCCAAAACCCGTGAAAATCAGAATTCTGGTGAGTTTTCCCTCTTCCTCCTCAAGGAAAATTAAGAAAAGAAAGAAATAGATGAAAAAGGGGCAAATGAAATAAATGAATGTATTAGAATGTCCAAGCACTGAGGATTCGTATTGTGTGAAAAAAGACAGAGAGGGAATTTGAACCATGCATGGAAAACTCCTCCCGCTAAGAACAACAATGAAAACCAGTAAAACAAAAGAACAACAACAAAAACCCTAACAAAGCAAAGTTCTGTGGCTATGCCCAAGAAGGTATGAACTAGGGCACTGAGTTTTTCTAGGTGTTGCTCATCATCTATTCCTACAATCATGGTGAAGCGGTCGTGAAGTGAAGAAGACGCTGAAAAGTATAATGACAGATTTTGAAAAATGGCAAAGATACTGCAAACTGAAAGTGAATATCTCTTGAATAGATTTAAATTTCTTTTAAAAGAGTGGAGCAAATACCAGGAGAAAAGAAATCTGGAGTCGTATGGAGGATAATGAAATCATCAGCAACAGGCAAGCTGAGAGCTGTAAACAAAGAATCTTGCCCCCAAAACCTGATAGCCTCTCACGATGGAATTATAAAATCAGTGGGCAAAGGGAAAATAAATTTAATATATTGGATATTTGGTAGCACATAGAGCGAGGTGGAGAAAAGCCAGGTTCAGTGAGCAGAACATTTCAGCAAAGTATTTGACACTAGTTTGGGATAGAGTTTTCTTTTAAAGAGTTACTTGAGTTAGACTAAATTTGTTAGAATTGCTCTCAGCATGCCTGCAGGTGGCTATTCCAACATATTTTGGATATCATAAAGGATCATGACATTATAAAAGGACAGGCAAAACCTGCCCCCTCTTTGAGATTATTGCAAACTCGAAAGAAACTATTCCCGTTTTGGTTTGACCCCAGATGGATTGTTTCCTGCTTGAAAGAAATCTTATGTAAGACATCTTTATCTCTTAACTTTACTCCTATGATGATATGATAATGTATCCCTAGTTGCTCTTTCCTGGAACAGTCGGAGTTCCTACTAGTCTTGCTAGGAAAACCACAGAAAGAGATCCATAGAGGTCTTGGATGGCATGTTTAGAGCCTAGTGTAGTTTTGTTTCAGTTTGTGACTGATGAGTTTTCAAAAGCAGCTTTTATAGAATATCACTGAACTTTGATGTAAGTGGAGGTGACGGTTATAAATGACTTAAATGAAAAACAAGCTGTCCTGTTCTCTATTATATTATAAATCAGAATAGAAAGTGCTGATCTTTGTGACAGTTTTCCCTGGTGGCTCAGTGTTAAAGAATCTGCCTGCCAATGCAGGAGATGCAGGTTCAATCCCTGGGATGGGAAGATCTCCTGGAGAAGGAAATGGCAACTCACTCCAGTATTCTTGCCTGGCAAATTCCATGGACAGAGGAGCCTGGCGGGCTACAGTCCACAGGGTCGCAAAAGAGTCGAACATGACGGTGATTAAACAAACAAAAAATCCCCCACTTATTAGAGGGACAGAAGAAAAGATGATTTGCTGGATTTATTGTCCCTTCCAAATGTCAATATCTTTACCTTTGCATATATTAATAACTTCGGGGGAAAATCCTCAGGTCTGGGAAGGCTGGATTTGGGTGATCAGACTTAGACGTTTGGAAAAAAGAGTCACTAAACCATTCCCTCAGTAATCATCAGTGAGTGGTCAATGTGGGCAAAGCACTGTGGTAGGCATGTGAATTATATAGGATTTGATAACATGCAACCCAAAGAACTCTTTCATATGATGGACAAAGATGGGCTTGGTGCATTCCTTGTATCTTACAAGGCTTCACACTTGCAGTGATCCAACTTTTCTGTACTCGGGGAGAGTAACTCGAAGTTGTTTTCTTGGGTGATGCAGGTGGAAGATGCAAAGGCAGAAACAGATGCTTTTGCACAGTCCAACCCTTCATCTCTTTGTGCTTCCCCTTGTGCTGATCTAGAGCCAGCTGATTCTGGTTGGTGAGAACTGACTGTGTGCATTTTTTTCCAATTTCTTGTCTGGAGATATCACACTAGTAGCTTCTAACTGGCCACAGTCAGAGTATTTATACCATATTAGTCAGCAAACACCACACATCAGAGATTTCCCCTCTTCTCCTGACCTGGCTTACCAACACCCCACTGGATGAGAATCACCCTGAGGATGGAATGAAACCAACCCTATAGCTGGTTTCCCTCAATGAAAGGGGATTATAGTTCTTATTTTCTCAAGGCTGATGCCATGGTTTCTAGAACCCCTTAGGTAACCTTCTAGATTCCTCAGTGGAAGTTGTCTCACTTCTCCTGGAAATTTTTTCACTGTCCCTGATCCTATTTATTTCTTCTCTAACCTTCCAGTGACCCCGGTGGTCAGGGACTGAGGCCCTAATAGCAATGATAAACCTTCCCCTTGGTTGATTTTTAACAAATCTTGGACGCTGGGATCTTTTTCATTGCATGGACATGAAAGCTGGTGTCAAGATCATGTGGGAATCTGACAGAGCTATTTAAAATATGGAGGATGACCCTTATCATGAAGTTTCTAGTAGACAAGAACATGTTTTTATAGGAAGAATTTGGTGGGCAATTATAAGCCAAACATTTCCTTCATCAGCATCATCAATTTGCATGCATATGTAGTTTGGTTGATAGTATTTTTTCTCTGTAGAGCTATGCAGTAGAGGGCAGCCTGGTTAGGTAACTGCTATGTGGCCACTTTTACATATGGGTGCACAAGCACCTCACACACGCACACACACACACACACACACGCACATGCCTGCACACACGCACAGGATGGGTAGTGGCAGGGATGCTGCAGTGGGTCCCACAAGCCACATTACCTTAGTAATTGTCTGGAGACACTCAGCTCACAGACACAGAACTGCAGTTTACAAGAAGCCATCCATCTGCTTCAAAGCCGTTCAGGAAAAGAATCCATTTTCTTGAATACAAATCCTCTTTGTCTTGTGATGTATAAATCATCCCTTCAGAAGAACTCTTGTGAGGTATCAATTCCAGGCATCCTCCCAAAATACCATCCCTCAGTGCAGCCTCACAATGGAGGCTAATCCTCTGTGGCCACCCAAAGGCAGATTCATCCCATTTTTCACTGAATACCCCATCAAAAGCCCTCTGCTGTCATCTTAGCAATCAGGATGGACTATCGGGATCAGAATGACCTTAGCTGGCTGTGGTTGTCTGAAGAGGAAGAGAGCAGAGTGGTGAGTCTGTCTGACTCAGTGATTTCAAATTAGTGCCTCTCTCTTTTTTTTAAAAAAATATTTATTTTTGACTGTATTGGGTCTTAGTTGCCACGTGTGGGATCTTTCCTTGTTGTGCATGGGTTTCTTTCTAGTTGTGGTAACACATGGGCTTAATTGCCCCATGGCATGTGGGATCTTAGTTCCTTGACCAGGGATCAAACCCTCGCCCCCTGCATTGTAAGGCGGATTCTTAAGCACTGGACCACCAGGAAAGTCCCCAGTGATACCCTTAATGAACAAACGTACTGAGGATCTTTCTACAGGAGAGTGATGAAGCTGCATACACTCAGCTGACAGCTGGGTCCCTACTCATCCTTGGAGGAGTCTCTACTCATCATCTGGAGGTGAAGGGTAATGGTCAAGCCTCTCTATGTGTAGTCTGGCTTTTAGGACACAGAATATGGTAACGATCTCTCTCCAGATTCGCTGGGTTACATCTTTATCAGTTTTGTTTGCCCATCTTCAGCTGCTAACCTGAGGACTGCTCCCAGATGGGTAGAGCAGCCTCACCCAGCGATGCCTTGAAATCATATCTTCCCCCCTTACTTTGGAGCAGCAGATGGTGAAGACTGACTATTGGGGTTGGGTGGGTAGAAGTTTCCAAAATCCCTTTCTCTTGCTTCAAGGTAGGGCAGCCTCCAGGGTCCAATTTGTGTTCCAGAGCTCCCTGTGGGATGGAGTTAAGGATAGATTTCATCTGAAACTCTCAATTTTACTTAGTTTCTGCCTCATCTTTCTCCTCTTGCTCCCTTGTAGGTTTCTTCTGGGAGATCCTTGTAGACTTCCACCATAAGTCACTTGCACACAAATCCCAGTCTTGGTCTTTGCTGTTAGGAAACCCAGCTTCACCAGGTTCATCTCAAGCTGATTCAGCGATCTTGCAGGGAGTGATCTGTTCTCAGAGTGAAGGGGTTGTGGTTAATTCCATGTGGTCCTGAAGTTCAGTTTATATGTGTGATTGAGGGTAATTACAGCCTCTCTGGTCTTGACGGCTGTTAATCTTGTGCGTAATGTACTTGATTGAAACTTTGGTATAATGCCTATGGTTGCCTGTGTTACATGTGAATTGGGTGCTTCCAAGGAGGCTCCCACAGATATCCCTCTGTGACTTACTGTCTCCGTTCACTGGATGGCTTGCTTTGGCATAAGAAGGCATCTTGCCCTCAAGGAGGCTTCGGTTTAATTGGACAATGGACATACATACCCAAATGAGATCTTCTGCAGAAGCAACCTGGTGAATGTATCCATAGCATATACTCTGGGTAGGAGTTTAGAGGCTTCCAAAGCCACTTTGGGTTGAATATAACAAGGAAGATGTTTTGATGAGTGGATTTAAATTGGGCTTCGGAGAAGGAGTGGAGGATAAGGAGGAATCATTGGCCCAAGGCTGGAGAAGTCTTTGCGGCCTCTGCCAGCAGTACTTACTACCACACTTGAGAGTGATAAGGTGAAATTCAGCATCTCTTTCATTGCAAAGGACCTTCCAAGAAGGGCACATGGTACTATTGGACTTTCCCACTCCCTTTGAAGTTGACATGGCCATGTGACTTGTTTTGGCCAATGATATGTGAGGAGACATGCATCACTTCTGGGCACACATTTTCAGAGCCAGTGTATGGCTCTCCATCCTCCTTTCTCTTACTGCTGTCATCATGGAAACATATGAGGAGATGAAGTTTCTGTTTGAAGCATGCCTTCTTTTCAGAAAATACTTTGGAAGCCAATATGTCATGTCCCTGGATAAGTCACCTGCCCTGTGACTTATGAAATGATGTGATAATGTGATTTCAAAATGATGAGAGCTGAGCTGCTGGGTTCTTTCTAGCTTTTTTTGACTCTTTGATGGAGGACCAGCATAAACATTTAGCTAGACAGTTGTCTCTTCTTGGAAACACAAAGAAATGGGGGACCAGAAGCATCTTCTACAGAAAAGAAATACCAATAGTTCATTGTAATTTCAATGGATAAAAATCTACCAAAATAGGAAAAACACAGTTAAATGTCCTTTGCTTCTGTTATACAACTTTAAGTGTAGACCCTGACTCCATAGAAATTTGTCCTCTCAAAAAGCCAAAATGGTGATACTTAGGAATTGTGAAAAATTTAATTAATGAACATATTTGCGGCTCAGATGGATATTTCAGGGAAGTCAGAGGTCTCATTTATCCCTTTGGGTGTAGTTGTGTGTTTGATATTGTGTAAACTTCAGTTTCTTTATTATTTTGTGCAGAGGAACATCTGTTGTTCAGACTCGTTTCTCTAGGACTGCTATGAACATGCTTCTCCGGGCTTACTTTGCTTTCTGTCTTCCCAGATTGAGCCATCAATCTCTTTCTCTGCTGTTTTGTGCATCATTAGCAGCCACTCTCTGTGTAGAAGTGCTGCTCATGTGTTGAGTTCTTGTTGCTTCTGTGCCATACTTCTAGCCTCCTTCTCAGCCCAGCAGGAAATTACCTTCTACTCAAATGATCTCCTTTCCTTCCCTTATACCGCCATCATGTTAGTAGATTTTTCTCTTTCCAGATGATCTGAAGGGATCCTTATGCTGACAGTTTGTGGCAGGGTCACATGGCCACATAGAGACATAATTTTCATCTTGAGTTAAAGAAAGGGATCTTAAGCCTTCTGAAATCATCGTCTGTTTAATTATAGAGACCAGCCTTCTGTTACTCCATTTATACCCAGATTTTGTAGAATTTACACTTCTGTTAACAGGGTGTTAAAATAGGACTCTCTCTTTCTTAGTTTCCATAGAGGCAGCAAAAATCTACGCACAGAAATAATAGATGCTACACCTCCTTTCTAAAGTGAGGTGCTAGACCACCTCAGTAGGGTTGTGAAGAGGTAATTGGGAACCACTGTTGTGATCTGCAATCAACCTCCAACTCAAGGATAAAATGCAATTGAGTTTGAAAAGGCTAAATGAGAGAATGTCTTTGAAGAAAGGTGATGGAGTGCTCTGGTGTCTCCCCACTATGTCTCCATTGGGGGACGGGAAACAATGCTTATGTGTACTGAGAGGTAATTGAAGGAGACCCCTTGGAGCCTTGCCATGTATTCTTTGGAACTTAGGGCCCCCAGTGGACTGAAGGCTGACTCATGCCTGAAAGGGCAATGCAAGAGGTAGGTGGAGCAGCCTGGCTGGCGTTGGAGGGAAGAAGGATTGTGGTATTGGGAAATAGCGCTTCTCCACCAACGTCAGTGGTCATTAAAGTTGCCTTGATGGGGTAGTGGAATTTTGGAGTTCTCTCAAGAGGATGAACGGGTTCATAGAAGGGCTGAGGAGCCTTGGGCAGGGTGTGGTCCAACTGCCTGGTGCCCAGAGGTGGAGGAAGGAGGAAAAGCAGTGCTGCTTCCAGTAAGAGGAGCAATCTAGTGTCCTAGAGTGGAAACGCCCTTGAAACCTATGGAAGAAGTCCATGAGAGAGTAGTTTTTGAGCATTAGTCAGCCACTTGGCACCCTTCTCTCCTTATTAGAGGAACAACTCATCTTTGGGTGACTTTAAGGGGAGGCAGGGGCTCCCCTCCTAGCTCAGTCAGTAAAGAATCCATCTGCAATGCAGGAGACCTGGGTTTGATTTCTGGGTTGGAAAGATCCCCTGGAGAAGGAAATGGCAACCCACTCCAGTATTCTTGCCTGGGAAATCCCATGGACAGAGGAGACTGGTGGGCTACAGTCCATGGGGTCTCAAGAGTTGGAGATGACCTAGCGATTAAACCACCAAAGGGAGGCAAGGAGGAAAGTTGCTTTCTGCATGTGCACGTTGAATCTGGTTATATCAGTGTGGTTTTCCTACATGTTGATAATACACTTATTACCATGAATTATTTGTTAGAGTCTGTGGTCTTTTGAAGTTTGTTTGTCCTTATGGAAACCACTTACTAAGCACAACCCAGTGGACTGTGTGCTCAGATCTTCACCCAGCAGAAGCACAGAAAGATGTAGGTGGGGTTTTGAAATGTTAATCTTTCCAGTTTTGTTGAAGCCTTAGGTTCTGTAAATGAGATGGAGCAGAACAAATGCCTAATTCCTTACTTTACCAAAAAAGCAGCTCCCTTTCCCACTGGAAGGCAAAAGCAGCTCCGGTCAGTTTAATTTTACAGAAAAAAAAATATTTATTTACTTGTCTGCACAGGGTCTTAATAGAGGCATGTGTGATCCAGTTCCCTGAGCAGGGATTGAGCCAGGGCCCCCAGAAATGGAAGTACTGAGTCTTAGCCACTGGACCACCAGGGAAGTCCCACCAGTCAGTTTAGACATCACATGACGGTTTCCTAACTTCTGTTCACTGGAAGCAGTGTGAGGAGGAGGCTGGATAGCAAAACTGGGACCAGACCATGAAGGCCATGTGCAAGGCTTTAGATCTATGTTTTTCACCTGAATAATTCATGATACCCCTAAATGGCCAACATCCGCTGGATCATCGAAAAAGCAAGAGAGTTCCAGAAAAACATCTATTTCTGCTTTATTGACTATGCCAAAGCCTTTGACTGTGTGGATCACAAGAAACTGTGGAAAATTCTGAAAGAGATGGGAATACAGGCCACCTGACCTGCCTCTTGAGAAGCTTGTATGCAGGTCAGGAAGCAACAGTTAGAACTGGACATGGAACAACAGTCTGGTTCCAAATAGGAAAAGGAGTACTTCAAGGCTGTATATTGTCACCCTGCTTATTTAACTTATATGCAGAGTACATCATGAGAAACACTTGGCTGAAAGAACCACAAGCTGGAATCAAGATTGCTGGGAGAAATATCAATAACCTCAGATATGCAGATGGCATCACCCTTAAGGTAGAAAGTGAAGAGGAACTAAAAAGCCTCTTGATGAGCGTGAAAGAGGAGAGTGAAAAAGTTGGCTTAAAGCTCAACATTCAGAAAATGAAGATCATGGCATCTGGTCCTATCACTTCATGGGAAATAGATGGGGAAACAGTGGAAACAGTGTCAGACTTTATTTTTGGAGGCTCCAAAATCACTGCAGATGGTGACCGCAGCCATGAAATTAAAAAATGCTTACTCCTTGGAAGGAAAGTTATGACCAACCTAGACAGCATATTGAAAAGCAGAGACATTACTTTGCCAACAAAAGTCCATCTAGTCAAGGCTATGGTTTTTCCTGTGGTCATGTATGGATGTGAGAGTTGGACTGTGAAGAAAGCCGAGTGCCAAAGAATTGATGCTTTTGAACTGTGGTGTTGGAGAAGACTCTTGAGAGTCCCTTGGACTGAAAGGAGAGCCAAACAGTCCTTTCTAAAGGAGATCAGTCCTGGGTGTTCTTTGGAAAGAATGATGCTAAAGCTGAAACTCCAGTACTTTGGCCACCTCATGCGAAGAGTTGATTCATTGGAAAAGACTCTGATGCTGGGAGGGATTGGGGGCAGGAGGAAAAGGGGACGACAGAGGATGAGAGGGCTAGATGGCATCACCGACTTGATGGACGTGAGTCTAAGTGAACTCAGGAGATGGTGATGGACAGGGAGGCCTGGTGTGCTGCAATTCATGGGGTTGCAAAGAGTTGGACATGACTGAGCGACTGAATTGAACTAACTTTATCTTTTGGATAAAAAAATTCTCACAGTCTCTCAGTGTTGACAAATGATTTCACTGTAATTTAGCCTAAATGTATACAACCCTGAAACCAGGCTTAGAGTCATATTTATAAGTCTTACACAACTATGAAACCAAAGAAAATTTGTAAATCGTATTCATATAAAACTGCAATCTAAACAGAAAATAAAATAAAAAATGAGTTCCGTGTGTCAGATCGAGTTGTTTTGGGGAAGCAAAATTGCCACTCTCAACGTGACAGTGACGCTTGCATCACTTGAGTGCTTTGAACTTGACCTACTTGTACTGTATGTTAGAAATGACTCCAGAGCTCACCATTCTTCTTGACTTAAACACTGTGGAAGCTTAACTTGGAAGGTATGTGAAGTAATTCAACCTTCATTTGGCCCTGGGGCATCATTTATTCCCTGTTTGTCTCTGAACTGTCCCTCAGTAGCCTGAGGAAATTAAACTCCTACCACCTGGAGCCCACGTGATTGTTAACAAGTGCAAATGTGGGCACTAAAATTTCAAGGTAGCGCTTGGGTTTAAAGTGGAAATCCAGATGATCCAGAATGTAATGACATTAAAAATTGTAGGTATTATTAAAATGAAAAGAGGAAAAATCCTCTTACTGAGATTTTGAAGTCCCTCCTTATTATGTCTGAAGACCTCCACGGTCTCCAGCCGGGAGCTCAGATTTCATTCCAGAGATGATTTAGGTATTTAGGATGCTTTAAGGGACAAGACTGGAAGGTCACCAGATGGAAGGCAGAGAAGAGCAAGGAGTTTGAGACAAGACATCCTAAAGGCCAACAGGGACTGGGCTCAGGTTGGCAGTAGACAGATGGGTGGGAGCTACTGAGGGGGCTTCACCCGTGGCTGCTCTTTACGCTGCCACAGCTGTTGGGAATATCCGGTGTCTATGGCTACCACTGTGTCCTCCAGGAATTACCCTCAGTGACCTTGGGAACTGTTGTTCCCAGCTGACACCCCGCCCCAGGCATCCACTGATGGATTGGCTGATGGGGGATACAAAGACTTCAATTCAGGACAGCACTGAAGGGCCATTAGAGCTCTAGCCCTGTAGGGTCAGCTGGGGCCTCATTTCAACTTGCTTGGATGTCACGCCCAATCCTGTCCTCTTCCCTCCTTTTAGATGCATCTCCCAACAGTTCTTCCCAATGAAACGTCTGCTTGCAATTCCTTATCTGAGAATCTGATTCTAGAGCACCCCAGCTAAGGCGGATATCACCAGAACCCATGGGCAGAACCAGTGGGCATGTTCGCTGATGCACCTCCAGCGCTCAGCCCAGTGCCTGGAGAGTGATGGGTGATCTGGAAATGCTAGAATGAATGATCGAAAGATGACTCTGGCAAAATCAAGAATGATTTCCAGATGCACTAGTGGTAAAGAATGTGCCTGCCAGTGCGGGAGATATGAGATGTGGGTTCGATCCCTGGGTCAGGAAGATACCCTGAAAGAGGGCGTGACAACCCACTCCAGTATTCTTGCCTGGAAAACCCCATGGACAGAGGAGCCTGGTGGTCTACAGTCCATGGGGTTGCAAAGAGTTGGACATAGCTGAAGCGACTTAGCTTGCAAGGATGACGATCGAGATTCTGACTTTGAATACTGATCAGATGATGGGTCACTGTGGGGGAATATGATGACTTTAGATACTACAGGTTCTCTTGTGTATGTTCACTGACTCATCCTATGTTTTCTTCTTGGGCCTGATTTTATGCCCTGTCTCCTTCCCTCTAAATACACATAGTGTGGTTTCCTGGAGGTGGCTAGTGTTTCAGGACATTTCAAATGAAGTGCAGGGTGTCAGTGAGGATGAGGTCTGTTGACCATGCCCTGACATCCCCATCTAGTCATCTGAGCTGAGATTCCAGGGCTTTTGTTGGCCTGCAGGTGTCTGTGAAGCATGGCCTGCACTCTGCAGTGCTGAGTCCAAATTTAATGGCCTCGTTGCACAGCAATACATAAAATGACAATAGTTAGGCTAGATGAGGGGAGGAAATGCTCGGTTCTTTGAGCGTTCCAAATGTCATTTCTGGAGGTGTCCGGGGAGTGCTTTCATGGTAGAGACAGGAGCATTACCATTTTAACGAGCCCAGTCTCCCTGTAGCTTATGGCTTCCTTCCACCCACGGCAAATCTGATGGGCAATTGCTTTCCCTCTTCAGGTGGCCTTTCTGGGCTCTGAGATTAGGTCAGACACTCCTCCCCACTGTCAGGCAGTCTCATAAAGCTCCTTGATTTAATTGGAATTCCAGGCCATTAAGTAGTGGCCTAATTTGTTGTCTTGGACTGCTTCTCCTATTAACTTTGCCAAAGGTAAGAAGTAAACTGGATGTGAGTATGGGTCCTTGCCTGTGTTATTTTTCTTAAAGGGTCAGATTTGTATTTCTAGAAGAGAGAAGCCTTGAGTCTATTTCAAGGGGGAGGAGCGCAGGGAATTGGGGTGGAGCTACTTCAGTAAAACAGAATTATGGAAATGGGGAGGTGGCTGAGTACTTGTAGAGACTCGGGCAGCCCCTCTCTGCACATTATAATCCGGGTGTGGGGGGTGTTACAAGTCTTAAATTATAGGGCTGACTTAGGGCACAGAGTTGGCTGCAATCTGGGCCAACTGAGGTTACCAAATGGGAAGGTTTTGTAGGAGTTGTGAGGTTTCCCTTTTTAGAACAGACTCCATTTCCCTCGGCAGTAGAACACCTGGGCAAGGGGTCGAGGGAGAAAGTTAAGCTGTGGGTCCAGGTTCCTTACTTATTTTTTCCTTTTTAAAAATTAGAGGTGATGGTCTTACAGTGTTGTGTTAGTGTCTGCTGTACGACAGTGTGAATCAGCCGTAAATATACATAGATGCCCTCCCTCTGGAACCTCCCGCCCTCTCCCCATCCCACTCCTCTGGGTCATCGCAGAGCACCGAGCTGAGCTCCCTGTGCTAGACAGCAGCTTCCCACTAGCTGTCTATTTCACAAACGGTAGCCTGTATATGTCAATGCTATTCCGTCCAGATTCCCTCTCTCTGATGTATGGGGCACTCGACAAGGCCTGTCACCTTTCCCATCCTAAGAGATATCAGTGAATTACAACTGCCAAACAAAATCTTCATGACGGTATAAACTTCCAAGGTTATTAGGACTAGTTTGAGAAGGGTCTTCAGCCAGTGGAATTGGAGTTTCTGATCACATTCTGGCTGAACGCTAAGCTTTCCAAACACGAGGGACTCACAGAGGACCCAGCTCACTATAACCTATGATTGTGGTCGTTACTGATGTCCAGGCTGCCCGCTGCAGGTCTTTCCCTGGAGTCTGCTTTCAAGATAGCGAGAGCTCTAGATGGCATTTGGTACCGGCCACGGCCCGTGGCCTGTCACTCTGGGTAAATCCCTTAGTCTTCTTGGATCCCTCAAACAAAGCTAATCTGCTATCTGACATCTGGGCTTGTCACCTTTAATTCCAGGCTTCTGTGCTGCTGTCTCCAAGGAAATAAAGGGATGGATTTCTCTTCTTCTCTCACCGTTATTCCACTCGTGGGTTTCTGCCCCAGGGGGCATGAAGCTGCCGTCTACTTTTCTATTTAACAGTGCAAAGTCATTCCTGAGTTTCTGACCTGCCCATTTTGCAGTTTTTAATTTTGGGGTGAAAGAATCCTGTGGCAACAAAGCAGCTTCTTCTTCCTTTTTTTTTTTTTTTTTTAGCTATTTATTTATTTCACTGCACCAGATCTTTAGTTGTAGAATGTGAACTCTTAGTTGAAGCATATGGGATCTAGTTGTGTGATCAGGGATTGAATCCAGCTCCCTGCATTGGAAGTGCTGAGTCTTAGCCACTGGACCACCAGAAAAGTCCCCCAAACAGCTCCTTTTTAGAAGCTGCTACTGTTAGAAAGTTTATGAAAGTTCAGAAAGACTGAAAAAGCAACTGTTTCCTCATGCTAGAATTTCAGATATTGGAGACTGTTGTAGGGGAAGTATTCTGAGGCAGAGGAGCTATTTCTAGGGTTTCCCCAGCTTCTCCCTTCACCCCCACATCCTGAGGCTGGAGAGGGTGGGTTTGTTCTGTCTTGTCCTCAGTCTTTCGGTGATGGGGCTGACGGCCTGGCTGGGCGATTGACCCATTTTGTCCAGGGGACACAGTCATGTGATGGGTCAGGAAGAGTGTCTGTAAACGTGAGGCTCCTCTGGGGCCTTGGGATGCTGTGGTCCAGAGGTTAATCAATACACTGAAGTGTGCACACAACAGAGAAAGGGGAGATGTATGAATCTATCGTCGTTGTTCGGTCGCTAAGCTGTGTCTGACTCTTCGTGACCCTATGGACTAAATCTACCTATCTACATATATAAATTTATACACACACACACTGTTCTGTGTATATGTATGATGTGTGTCTAGATATACACATGTGTATGTGTGTGTGTTTGTGTGTGCTCAGTTACTCAGTCCTGTCAGACTTTTTGTGACCCCTTGGACTGTAGCTCACCAGGCTCCTCTGTCCATGGGATTTCCCAGACAAGAATACTGGAGTGGGTTGCCATTTCCTTCTCCAGGGGATCTTCCCCACCTAGGGATTGAAACCCATCTCCTGCATTGGCAGGTGGATTCTTTACCACCGAGCCACCTGGGAAGCCTCTGTGTGTGTGTGTGTGTGTGTGTGTGTGTGTGTGTGTGTGTGAAAGTCCCTCAGTGGTGTCCAACTCTTTGACCCCATGGACTGTAGCCTGCCAGGCTCCTCTGTCCATGGAATTCTCTAGGCCAGAATACTGGAGTGGGTAGCCGTTCCCTTCTCCAGGGAATTGTCCTAACCCAGGGGTTGAACCCATGTCTCCTGCATTGCAGGTGGATTCTTTACTATCTGAGCGATATATCTGCAATATCTATATATACTGCAGTAGAGCAATCTCACCAGCTAAAGCAGCTGAGCTAGAGAAGAGTTACAGTAATATGGAATAGTTGGTGTAGGAAAGGTAAAAGTCCATCCCTGGCCTCGTGACCAGTGACAGACACAAGATTATAGCAGCTCCTCCTATTTTCTGGCTTGCTCTGTTTTGCACGTATTTTTTGTAGGTATTTACTTTTTAGCCATTTTCTTTCCTTTACTATTCTAAGATGTCTTGCTGGTGGTGAACCACACAGTTTAATCCTCAGGTTACAATTTAAGCCAAGGCGGGAACCTGGCAGAATTGAAGGATAGTTGAAGACGGTTCAGTGATGGACAGGGCTTGGGCTCTTCCCTTTTGGGGTGAGGTGAGATGCATCTGTTTGTATGAGAGACAGCTGCTTGTATTGGACATTGTTGCTGTTGGAAGCTTACATATGTGTCAGGTGTATTTGGAGTGCTGAAGGGGTGGAACCTGTAGTCGGTAGGGGGGATTGGTTCTCTCAACTGCCATTTTAGATGTTGGAAGGTTCCCACCCCCATTCCCAAGACTCTTGCAGCCAATTGGTTCTGCAAACCAATTAGCTGCTGATTAGATGCACTTGTGGAAAACTAGAAGGTGGAAGTGATTCAGAGTTTGTTTTCCTCCTGGCAAATGAGGTCATAAAACTGCGCATGCCTGGAGGCACCAGTGGCCACTGGCCTCAGCAGTTCCACGTGTGATCCTCAGCTTCTGGGGCTCTCAGACCATTGTGGCAGGAGCCGTGAGGGGAACAGCTTCCTGGCTTCCGGGTCACTCCTCCGTGGTGAACTCAGCAGTCTTGTGGTAGGCCTGCCTCTTCTGTTTCACCAGCACTTCTAGGATTTGATAAGGTAAGCACCTAATACTTAAAATAGTGCTTACGGGCCCAGCTGCTTCAGTTGCGTCCAGCTCTTTGCAACCCACGAGGCTCCTCTGTCCATGGGATTCTCCAGGCAAGAATACTGGAGTGGGTTGCCATGCCCTCCGCCAGGGGACCTTCCCAACCCAGAGATCCAGCCTGCATCTCCTGCACTGCAGGTGGGTTCTTTACCCACTGAGCCACCTGGGGAGCCCACTTAATATAGTAAATATCTTTTATTTTCTATTTATTTGTATTTCAATATTGTTGATTTACAATGTTGTGTTAGTTCCAGGTATACAACAAAGTGATGTATGTATGTATATATGGGGAAGGGAATGGCAACCCACTCCAGTATTCTTGCCTGGAGAATTCCACGAACAGAGAAGCATAGTGGGCTACAGACCATGGGATCACAGAGTCAGACATGACTGAGCAACTAACACAGACATATATCTGTGTGTATCATTTTCCATAAGTTTGCTTCCTGTGTCTGTGGGTCTATTTCTGGTTTGTATGTCTTAGTATGATCATCTCTAGGCCCACGCATGTCGCTATGTATGGCATATTTTCACTCTTTTCCTGCCTGAGTGGTATTCCATTGTCTGCGTGCACCTCATCTTCTTTATCCATTCCTCCGTTGATGGACCTTGAGATTGTTCCCATGTCTCGCCTATTGTGAACAGCGCTGCTCTGAACACAGGGGTGCATGACCTTTTTGAATTATAGTTTTGTCTGGATATATGCCCAGGAGCAGGACTGGTGGGTCATCTGATAGTTCTGTTTTTAGTTTTCTGAGGAACACCCACCCTGTTTTCCATTGTGGTCGCACTGACTTACATTCCCACCAACAGTGTAGAAGAGGTCCTGAGCCTGGCCATTTAAAGGAGTGGAGTGAGTCCATTGCGACTGAAGATGAGATGGCAGAGGGAAGCAGATCACGCCAAGCCCTGCAGGCAGGGGAGGAGCTTGGGTTTAAGCCAAAGCACACGGGGAAATCTTTGAAATCTTCAAGCCTGGAAGTGACATGAAGTCTCTAGTTGCTGCAGGAAGAATCGTCTAGAGGGGTGAGCATGGCAGAAGGTACTGCTACTTAGGAGGCTGCTGCGAAAGTCTGGGAGAGAGATGCTGCTTGTAATAGAGGTGGAGGCAAGTAGACCGATTCAAGATACAATTTGCAGGTAGAATGATTTTTTATTGAACCGACCAAATATTGTTTATCTTTTTCTCTTAATTAGAAGACTTCTCAGCATACAACAAAATGGACTTTTTTGGGTGGCTGGGTCAAAATATGGGTCTAAATATTGTAACACATCTAGATTCATGTGACTAGCACCACACTTGGGATTCAGAACAGCTTCATTACCCCTCACAAAGTCCTCCTTGTGCTATTCTTTTGTAGTCACACCCAACCTCTTCACGCCTGATAGAGCTAGAAGGGTGGGAAACTGAACCCAGACAGAACAGTTATCCATCTGGATCCCAACTGTCTGACAGTAGTCCTTCTTTACTCAGGAGCATCTAACCATGCCTAGCCTTTCTCTCAGTTTATTTCAACCTCTTGGCCCACCATAGGAGTTCTACAGTAAGCCCAGTCCCTCTCTTAGGCAAAGAAGATGCAAGAAAAGCCTTAAGAGCCACATGAGCTGACCAAAAATTTCCACCTCCTGAGACATATCCACAAAGTTAGTAATGGGGGATGGCAATTTATTTTTAGGCACATAAATAATTTAGGTCAGAATACTCCAGGTAGGATTGCACTATAGCTGAAAACCTCAGTTTGCATGGTGATAAAGTGATTTCAATAAGCATCATTGCTAAAAGCATAAGCATTTTAATTAGCTCATCTATAACTCTGCAGGGCCTGCTGAGATATAAATATACATATATATTCATAATACAGATTGTTGTGAATATGTCTGTCATTAGTTGCATCTCTCTCTCCTCCTTTCCTATTATTGTTATGTCACAAAATATCTTCTGTCTCTTGAGTGAGAGGAGAGTTCTGTTTACTGATATTCTGGGGTCTTAGAAGATGGACATGATTGTTTTTTCTGGAAAGGGAGAGGGTCCGGGATGGCCTGAAAGTGAAAGTCTCTCAGTTGTGTCCGACTTTTTGCGGCCCCATGGACTGTATAGAATTCTCCAGGTCAGAACACTATAGTGGGGGTAGCCTTTCCCTTCTCCAAGGGATCTTCCCAACCCAGGAATTAAACAAGGGTCTCCCGCATTGTGGGTGGATTCCTTACCAGCTGAGCCACAAGGGAAGCTCAAGAATACTGGAGTGGGTAGCCTATCCCTTCTCCAGGGGATCTTCCTGACTGAGGAATTGAATCAGGGTCTCCTGCATTGCAGGCAGATTCTTTACCAGCTGAGCTATCAGGGAATGGCTTACATTTTCTCAGTTCACAAACAAACTTCAAATATCACTTGATCTGGAGTTGCAACTTCCTTGTAAGGAAGTGCTGAGTTGATGGGGTCTTGTCCTGGGTGGAGGCACTAGAGTGCAGGGAAACGTGGGCACGCCCCTATCAGATGGTCATGTGCATCACGCTTGCCCCATCGGACAAAGGTAATCATGTGGCCAAATTCAGAGGCAGTGTGGGAGAGGGCTGCCCAGAGACATTAATGTGGTTCTTTGGGGGCCATCAAAGTGGTGGCAACAGTAATAGTTTGCTGGCGCCTCTAAGAACCTGCCCTTCAACCACTGTCCACAAAACAGGGTCCACAGCTGAGTCCCTGTCTAAAGCCTCATGTCCTGTCACAACTTCTTAGCCAAACTCTCTTAGAATGTTCCTTCTGATACTGACTCACCTTTGGCTGGCCAGTCTTACCCATTAGTCTTGGTTCCCTTTCTGGAGGACACTGCCAGGCTTTGCGAGCCACAGAGAAGAAAGAGGAGCCCTGCCCTGTCTTCAGAAGCCCGCTGTCCAAATGGGGAGATAAAGAGAGGGATGGAAAGTCAGAAAAGGAAGAGCTAAGTAGGAACCAGAGGAGGAGGAGAGAGCTGCTTGACTCCCTCTCACCCTCCATCCCTGCCTCCTTTCTCTTCTCTGCCCTCCTTTTTGTTCTCATAATCTCCACCCAACCTCTCTTCTCGTTCTCTACTCTCTCAGGCATGGCTTCCTCCCAAGGTGAGCGTGAGTGTGGGTCAGCTACTGTATTTGTTAGCTAGTGCTATGTAACACATTCTCCTCAAACATTGTGGCTTGGCACAACAATAAATCTTTCTTGTCTTTCGTGATTTTGGGGGGTTAGGAATGGAGGAGTGGCCAAACTGGATAGTTGCGGATCAGGGGTCTTATGAAGCTGTCAGGATGTCACCCGGAGTCCCTGCAAGTCTTGACCTTGGCTGGAGGAGCCCCTATTCAAGATGACGCATCACAGGGCTGGCAAGCTGATGCCAGCTGTTGTGGGGAGGCCGCTTTCTCCCTGGGAGGGCCTTACACAGGGTCTTTGTGGCATGGTGGCTCCATTCTCCCAGAGCAAGCACGCCAAGACAGCAAGAGCCAGGTGAAAGTTATCCTTTTTACTGCCTCCCCTCAGAAATCCGGGGCTTCCCTGGTGGTCCAGAGGTAAAGAATCCGCCTGCAATGCAGGAGACATGGGTTCAATCCCTGGGTCAGGAAGATCCCCTGGAGGAAGGCATGGCAGCCCACTCCAGTATTCTTGCTGGGAGAATCCCTTGGACAGAGGAGCCTGGTGGGCTACAGTCCATGGACATGCAAAAGAGTTGGATTCTACTGAGTGACTAAACAACAACAACTCAGATATCACGTAGCACCACTTTATCCCCATGCCGTTCCTTAGACGTGAACCCCCAGGTATGACCCACTTTCAAGTGGAGGAGAATTAGCTTTTTATTTTTTTCTTAAGGGAGCGGTGTCAAGGGATTGGCAGACACATTAGAGCCACTGTGTCTATAGTTCAAGGGTTCCTCCTGAGGTCAGTCAGCATTCTTTCCCTCTTCAGTAATTTCTGAGGCAGAAACAGTCCCCACCACGGGGAAACAACTCCAGGAAATGCTGGGAAAAATGACTTCTCAGTAACTGAGTCCTTGCTCCCCAGTGTAAGAAAGCTCTCTTCTCACACAGCCTGAAGCTGATGCTCACCCTTGCGAGGCAAAAGCCAAAATGTGTTTGAAAGGGCAAAGAAGATTTGAGTAGGGAAGATGGCCAGGAGAGACTGCTGTCAGCCAGGTAAACTGTGAAGAGCAGGCCCTTTCTAAGGATGAACTTCCTGGGACAGTCCCCTGGCTCCCCTTGAAATGAAGTGTATTTAGACTGTGTGCTCATGTTTTCCTTCCCCTTGTGTGCTCTCTATGGAATTCATTATCTCTGATTTAGTAAAGTGCATTACACACCCAAGGAGTCAGTTTAACTAATTCCGGCTCATCAGCTAACATCACTCTCCGCCTGTTGGTGGAATCTGCAAAGATGAGGTTTGACCTGCTGCTGTGAAAGATACGGAAAGGAGAAAGATGGAAACTGGAGCGAGGGGTACTCAGCTCTTGGAAGGAATTGTCTGGGATATTTAAGGAATAGGTTTTACTTTTTTTGGTCCGTCATCATTTTCTCTGTTCCCATTTTCCACTGGGACTTGTCTCAGAGCCAGCCCTGCTCAGGTTCGGTTCTGCCTGACCACAGCTGTTCAGAATGACAGGCTTCAGCTCGGGGTCTTTTTTTGAATCTGGTCACAGCACCAGGCATGTAGGGGACACTCCATAGGTGACTATGGAGTGAGCAGTGCAGAAGGAGGCTGGGGCTAAATGCCGACCTGAGTTCTAGCTCTCGATCTGTTGCCCAGCATCCCAGCCACTTGAATCCTGTGGCCTCGATGTTTGTTTCTGTGAAATGAGAGGGGCAGAATTTGATTGAGGAGCCTTGGCATACCCTGGTTCTGGGACATTTCTGTCTATCCCCCCTTTGGAAGGATAAGAACCAGAATCACCAGATGTGACAATATCTAGAGAGATGCTTTAGCTTGAGACCAGCTCTATTGCTGAGGTGATGGTCCAGTCAGAAGGTAGATGCCCTTTGGGAGCTGGTGCAGGTCAGAGAGCCTCTCTGGACCACACTTGACTCACGTCTAGAATAAAAGGATGTGGCTGCTTTTCTGGCTCTAGGTCCTCCACTTCCAAATGTTCCCTCCATCAGCAGCTATCCTGAGTAAGAATCCTGGAGATTACTTGGGCAGTGCCAAACTTTGGTGGTAGAACACACTTAGCATGGTCCTGAGTCTCATTTCCTGATGCGGGGCTGTCAGGATGGTGAGATACAGGCTCCTTTTCCATCAGGGAATCTGTAGTTTGAGAATGAGCCAAATTTGGACATTCAAGGGGCTGTTGATACTGAATCTTTTAGAATTGGAGGCAATTTTACAGATATATATATATTTATTATATATATATGTGTGTATATATATATACACACATATATAATATGTATATGCCTAGAGAATCCCATGGACAGAGGAGCCTGGTTGGCTATGGTCCATAGGGTCGCAAAGAGTCAGACATGACTGAAGTGACTTAGCATGCACACACACATGAATATATATATATAAAACAAGTTCATTTTTTTCCAAGAGCCCCAGAGAGACAAAATGAGCAACAGTTTTATCAAATTAATGGTTAAGCTCAGATTGGTCACTTTTAATTGAGTTTTTTCTCCTGCTCCTGCTGCTGCTGCTAAGTCACTTCAGTTGCGTCCGACTCTGTGCGACCCCATAGACGGCAGCCCACCAGGCTCCCCCGTCCCTGGGCTTCTCCAGGCAAGAACACTGCAGTGGGTTGCCATTTCCTTCTCCAGTGCATGAAAGTGAAAAGTGAAAGTGAAGTCGCTCAGTCATGTCCGACTCTTAATGACCCCATGGACTGCGGCCTACCAGGCTCCTCCGTCCATGGGATTTTCCAGGCAACAGTACTGGGGTGGGGTGCCATTGCCGTCTCCGACTACTAGGTCTAATTATACTTTCAAGGAGACAAAGAGAAACCAAATCACAGTTCCAGAGATTTCCGGTGCCAGCATTGAGTGGGAGTTGTCTGAGGTGAGGTGCAGCGTAGTGCCTATCACATAGTAGGTGCTCAATAAAAACGAGTCAAGACAACGACTGTGTGAATTTCTAGGAGATAAGTGTTACCAAGTCTGTCTTTACTTTTTTTGGGTCGCTGTGTGCAGCTTGTGGGGTATCAGTTCCCCAACTAGGGATGGAACCTGGACCCTCAGCAGTGAAAGCACCAAGTCTTAATCACTGGACAGCCAGGGAATTCCCTGTTACCAACTCTATCAATACTAAGGTCTACTGTTTGTTTTGTGGATACAAACTTAGCAATAATTCTTCCAAATCAAATTTCTCATCCCTTAGCTCTTTCAAACCTCTTTCTGTAAATACCGCAGAGATATTTTCCTTTTGTTTATTATTATTATTTACCATATTCTTACATCAGTCCCTTTATCTTATAACAATAAGACCTAGATACATGCATACTATGACTCATGTGAAAAAATTGGGTCACTTTCAAACTGATTTATGGGACTGGCCCAAGGGCAGTTGTTTATAAAGTTGATTCAGGATTTAAAAAGAAGTCGTGCAAGTGAAAAATTATGTATCTTTATTGATTTAGGAAACTTCAGTGTCAAAAGTTATTTGCAAAAGTCTCGCTCCCTTTGTATTCCTAAAAAACTAATTTTCACTGTTATTAATTCACTACTTGTGTCCTAAATAAGGGTATTACAGATTTAATTGATTCTGAACTCACTGATTTTGAAGTTAATGAAATTGTTTATTTCAGTAACTTCACTTTCGTTTCTTTTCTTCACCATTAAACTTGGTGATATAAATCCCAAACTGATTTGCCTAGCAGCAGAAGGGGCTAAAAATAAGAGATCTCAGTTCTCTGGAAAATTTCCAAATATATATCCTGGGTAATATACCAGTTCAAGACATTATTCTGGCTCTTTCTCTTGAAAGATATTTTCTTTATGATTCCAATCTGTCTTATTATTTAAAGAGAAAGTTGAGTCCTTGGTTTTCATAAAGAACATTTGATGCCTTCTCATTGTCCCCATGAGAATCCCTAAACAGCATGGGATTCTCAGCTCCTGATGATCTAGCTGCAAATCTACCTGCTTTTCCACATCCCTTCTTCTGCTCCTTGCTATACACTGTTTATTCCATGTCCCTCAAGTACACGACAAGCTTGAGGAACAGTACTGTATTAGTTATCTCTTGCTGAGTAATAAGTCACCCCAAAACTTTAAGTGTTCGTCCATGGCTTCTGTGGGTCTGGAATTCGGGCGTGGCTCAGCTGGGTTTCTCCTTTCACAAGGCTGCAGTCAAGGTATGGCTGGGACTATAATCCTCTCAAGGTTCAGCTGGATCAGGATCTGCATCCAAGCTCATTCACTTGGTTGTTGGCAGGATTCCCTTCCTCTTGGACTTGGCTCTTTGTTGGCTGTTGGCCTGAGATCACCTTCCATTCATTGCCAAGGGTGCCTCTCATACAAGAGAGCGTAAGAGCAAGAGAGAGAGAATACCAACCGCCTGGAGGTCACAGTCTTGTGTTAGCTAATCCTGTCACCTTTTGCTGTTTCCTTTGGCTTAGAAGCAAGTTGCTAGGGTCAGCATATCCCAACAGAGAGAGGGTTACACAAAGTCATGAACACTATGAGATGGAGATTGCTGGGGGCCCTGTCAGAAGCAGCAGACCACACATGGTATTTATGGTTCACATTTATGAAATATGTACTGTGCAGCAGGCATTCTGCTAAGACCTTTCTCATATGATCCTCACAAAAGATTCTTTTGAATTGACAGTGTTTTCATCTTCATTCTGAGGCTCAGAAACTTTAAGTCATTAGAGGCACGGAAGGGTTAGGTAACTAGCAAGTGGCAGAGGCAGGATTTGATCCTGGTTGCCAGGCTGCTAAGCCTTGAGACAGGTTTCAGATTCCTCATTTCTCTGTTCTTAGAGGTCAGGGAAGGCTCTGTGACATAGGAGCCTGGGAGGTTCTGAGTAACAGCTGAATGAATGAATGGGTGAAGCTAGATCTGAGTCACACTGCAGTTGCTTTTGTCTAAACTCTGGTCCTAGTCCTGATCTGGTCTAAATAATAAATAAATCACCAGGTGGTTAGATAAAGCTGACTTATATTTAATTATTCAGGAGAGCTCTGAATTTTAGGTTCTGGGTCCAAGAGAGGAGATGGGGTTTTGTAAATTGTTCTCATGTGGCAAGCAGATTTCATTACTACAGAGAACTTCCAAACGATATTCAGGAAATTAGAACACCAGAACCCAGGATCAGAGATTATGGAGTTATAGGGGAGACTGCCATGAGTTCAAGAGGAATATTAGTGCAGAAATTGGAAGGTGGAATCGGCAGCTAATTGTTGGCAGGGTTTTTAATCAGACTTCCTCTTTTTAAAGAAGAATTAGATTGAAGCTAGCAGGCACGTGCTTAGCTGAACTGGAGATAGACTGGTGGTGTGTTCGTGGCAGAATGGGTTAAGGAGGCATGGGCAAGTAGGGTCCTGGCACAGAAAGATGGCTCTTCTGCGCCCAGCAGACCTTGACTCCCCAGTCCTTTTTATAGTTTTCCACGGTCAGGATTCATTGAGGTGTTTGGGCTCCTGTAGGAACAAGGCAGTAGGACCCAGATGTCTGGGCTGCTGCATAAGCCTGCTGCTATATGGGCCCTGTGACACTTAGCATTTGAGGATGTCCATGCAGTACCCAGCACTGAGGGGTACATCAAGTGCTTCCTCTTAGGGTCTTTTTTTTTTTTTTTTAGTTTATGTGTTTATTTGATTACACTGGGTCTTAGTTGCAGCATGTGGGATCTTTAGTTGTGGCATGCAGGCGCTTTGTTGTAGTATGTGGGATCCAGTTCCCCAACTAGGAATTGAATCTGGGCCCCCTTCATTGGGAGCATGGAGCCTTAGTCCCTGGACCACCAGGGAAGTCCCTCTCTTGGGGTCTTATTCATGCCTTATAATGAACCTCCAGAGTGAAACTGAGGAAGACTGAACACCCAACTAGCCCCTTCTCCAAGAGGAAACGATGTGGTAATCAATTCATCACGTTTCCCTGCTGACAATGGACCACGATGGATCCCAGTGTTTACCGGCATCAGACTAATAGTTGAGCAGCCTTTGGGTTGGTGGGCTGTTAGGGCCAGGGACTCCCGGTCTTGGGATCTGGGCTGTCAGCTGTCACCTCTCTGCACCTCTCTTCTGAATCCCAAGTGGAGTGCCTGCAGCCCCCACCTTCAGATACTTCTTTTTGTTGATGTGATTGTTTGTGTTCTGAATTAAGACCATGGGTACAAATGAAGCTAATTTGTTTCTCTCTTTGCAGCTGGCACAGGAAACATTCTGTCTCCGAGGTGCCATTTGCAACTGACCTCATACATTATTTATTGGTTTTATAATTTAGCCCAGCCTTTCAGATGCATGCAGGATGTCATCTGCTCATGGGTATTATTATCTCCAGTTTATAAATAAGGGAACGAGACCTAAGAAGTGGGGACAGGGGTTTTCCAGGGTCATGCAGTCAGTCAAGGGGAGACTCGGAGGCAGGTTTTCTGACTCTGGACTCCAGGTTCTTTGGGCTCCCATGCCTGCCGCGTGCACGGCTGCCCACAGAGTCACACCCGGGGCCCTCACTGTCCTTCTGTTATCATGCAGTGACACCTGGGCGGTACTCTGTTGTTTGGTGAGGTTAGGCTGTGAGCAAAGGGCAAGCTTAGGAGCCAAGTGAAGAGGTAAACTTAAAAACTAATCATTTATTTGGTTGCACTGGGTCTTAGTTGCTGCATGTGGAATCTAGTTCCCTGACCAGGCCCCTTGCATTGGGAACACAGAGTCCTAGCCACAGGACCACCAGGTAAGTCCGAAGAAGAGGTAACCTTAGAAAAAGAAGGAAGCCAACGAAACAGCAGGGTAGAGGGGTTGTGTACCCATCTCCCATCTCCCATCTCGAGGAAATGAACGATTTAGTGACACAGGGGACTTGCCCCCCAGGTGCAAAAACAGGGGAGGCGGTGCTTGCTCCCACTTCCTGGCTCCACCCCCAGGGTAGGTTGGGGCCACATCTTTGTCCATCATCTTTTCTTCGCTGGAGCATCTCATCTTGGCTGAGTGACAGAGGCTGCTGTTCCCCCATCAACAGCCGGGGGCTTGGCGAGAGGCAGTTACTGCCCCTAGAGGTCTGGAAGGCAGGCGGGAGCGGCCCCAACAGTGGCATGCCCCCCTGATCATGTCCAACCTGAAGGTAAAGGCTGGTCAACGGAATAAGAATGTGATAAGGAATGGTGTGTGTGCCATTCGGACAGAACCTCCTCTGGCGTGCTCGCTCTTGTCTTTTTGCCTCCTTGAAGTCCCCAACCTCCTCAGGATGGCCTCTTTGGTCCCCAGCAGCCTTCCCCTACTGGAGTGTTCATTGTTTCCTGCTTGGTCTTGGCAAGTCTCCACCTCTCCCATGAGTTGGAGAGCAAGTGAGCTGGTGTCTCAGACCATGTCATCTCCAGGGAGCAGGGGGAGAGAGGAATTGTCTCTTACCTGCGCTGGGTCTGGCCAGCTCATTCCCACTGTGCCATGCATTCAAACAACCCCCAAACTGAGATTAACTCTGCAAGGCCAAGACCCAGATTTGTACCAGACATCCAGCAAATCTTCCCTGAACCCATCCCATGATCAGGCTCCGGGGCTGGGCAGGTGTTACAGGGGAAGAAAAGGGTGACGTCAACACTCAAGCCCTGGGCCTGGACCTGAGCAGCCCCAAAAGGGGCCATTTCCTGTTCTCCCTCCCTGGTTCAGAGGACAAGCCAGAGATGCATGGCCTCGTGGCAGTGATGTGATGTTGAACTGTCAGTATCCTCGGCAGAGGTGTGGGAAAGGAGTGGGGAGAGTTCCCCCCGGGGCAGTGTCGGCAAATGGAGCAAGGACCACACTGCTGGCTGGGCTGCACAACAGCTTTTAGAATCCAGATGATGCTCTTCAGCTTTTCTCTAGAGGGAGTGCCTCACCGTTTTCCCAGAGAACCACCCATCCTCTGCGCCTCACTGGCAGCGCCCCTGCATGGCCCTCAAGCACTTGTCCACAAAGAGGAAGCTCTTCCAGCCTTTGTCTCCAGGATCTAAGTACCTTCTGCTGGCCCATGGATTAGAAAAGTGCGGAGGCTTCTGACTTACAGCTTGATGGGAGAGAAAGTGGACAGTATTACCAGAGGGGGGCTGACTTGATGCCCGGAGGTCAGGAGGACCACGAGGACAGCTTGTACCAACTTGGCTTCTTTCATAATTCCCTGTACTCACCCAAAGGCAGACCCCCTTGAAGGACCCCGGCAAGTCAAAATCTCTCTGAAGAGATTCTGAATAATATCTTTTTACAGATGAAGCTGCAGAAAAACATCCAGAGAGAAATGACTCATTATTTCCTATTCCATTTACAGGACTCATTCTGGGCTTATAAATAAATTCCTCATCACTCGCTTGAAGGTAATAAAGCTTGTAGAGTTTCTGCTCTGAAGTTTTATGTCCCCACTTGCCTTTTTTCTGCCATCCAGCTGTGTCTCACTTTACCTTACTCACCACTGGTTGGTGTGTGTTTAAGGAATGAAAAATAATTTTAATATTTGCCAAGGTAAAATATAATTAGGTCAGTAGATCTGCTGTTGGAAAGGGCATGAACAGAGTCCTCAGACTAAAGAGAAATTATTTTGGGATTGTCTTCTGTTTTCGATTATTTCTATTATCTATCTCTTCTATTACCACGGGTAATCGAGAAATGGATCATGTTAAAAAAAAAAAAAAAGCCGAAACAGAACAAAGTAAACAAAAAACCACCACTAGGAAACGAGGTAGGAGGGGAAAAAGTGAATGAACCATATGGGTGCTTTGCCCATCATCAATCTCTTTATCCACCCATCCGTCCACCCATTGTTTCTAACGTGCCTGCATATGCAAGGCATGATTCTGCTGGGAACTGCGTATCAGAGTAGAAATCCCACAAGCTTTAAAGCCACACTGGCCTGAGTTAGAATCCCAGCTACAAATTTGTGCTGGTTGTGTAATCAACAAAACTCTGGCTTGGCTTCCTGTTGCTCAGCTATTAAGGTTTCCAAATCCTTTTCTTATAGGACTGTTAAATACCTGAACAGACACCTGATATCTGAAGGGTTTCCTATACCTTGTTTCACTCTTCCTTATCTAGTTTCTGATTTAACTGATATGCACCTTTAAGAAAAGTCACTTTAAAATGGAACTTGCTATGACCTTCCCATCTTGCCATTTTGTGAAAAGAAGTAACCGAAGAAAATTCCAGTAGATGATATGGCAAATAAGAGGGCCCAAGGCATCTTGCGTGTTAACGTTTTCCAAGGATTTCCGAGTTCCTCAGAAGACAACACAAACTTTCAGAGCTTGAGCATCCTGGGCACTGGGTCAAGGCGAATGTCCTTGAGACGTCACCTGTGCATTCGGTTACACTGAGCTGGTCTTGGGAATCTGCTGCCTGTAATCTCCATCATGCTACGTGCGGATTCCTTGGGGAGCTGCCATCGCATTAGATAAGCAGATTCAACTTCAGCAACAGATGTGGTTTTGCATTCCCATGCCAGAAGCTATCAGGACGCATCATGCCACCCACCTGGTTTCCTTCAGTGACCGCTAAATGCCTGAGTGTCCTGGCATTCTCTCAACTGGACATTCATCCCCTCTGGTTCTGTTCATCCTCTGTGCCTGGGTTTCTCAGCCCAGGGTTTCTGACACTGTTGACCTTTGGGTTGGGTAACTCTTTGTTATAAAGGCCAGTTCTGTCCATGTTTGGCAGCAGCCCTGGCCTCTACTCACTAGATGCTGGTAATACCCCCTCAGTTATGACAACCAAAAATGTCTCTAGACGTTTCCAAATGCACCTTGGAAAGGCACCTTTCCAAATGCATATGCCACTGCATCAGCATAACCCGCATCTCCTGTTGTCACCGGGAACCTCATCCTTGTCTTCTCCAGCTTTTCCTGCTTGACTTCTTTTCTCTGTTTGAAACTTGGTTCTGCCTGGGTTGTCTCAGATGGGGACTGTCCCTTCTCCTGCATCTTACCAACCTAGAGGTCAGGAGGTGGAGTAATTGTCCTCCTTGCTTCTCATCACTGCGCTGGAACAGGCCTTTCTACTCTGCCCACAAAAATCTGCTCCTCTGAAACTCATGCCATCTGATAGTGCTCTTCTTTCTTCCTGATGCATCATCCACTGATGGCTGCATCTTCCTCCCTCATCATGGGAGAATTCGGTACCTGACTGGCCCTGTTATTCCTCCTCTGAACACCGTCCTCATTCTTAGTGTCTTTAGCGTCCGTATTGATGACTCATCCAACATCATGGCCTCTCAGTTCCTGATCTCATCTTTACTGACCTTTTAATTTTCCCAATAAATGATGGAGCACTGATGACTTGCCAGGCACTATTCTAGCTCCAAGGGTTATAGATGTAATTGGGTAGACAAGATCTCTGCCCTCATGAAATTTACATTATAAATACGCTCAGAGAAGTGCAAGCAATAAGCAAACAAGAAAACTTCATTTTGCTAGTTGATATTAAAGGAATAAAGAGGCTGTTTTGGATAGGGAATAATAGGGTTGAGGGGGTGAGTTCGCATTGAAGGGCGAAGGATGTCGTCTCTGAGATGTGAAATGCTGAATTGAGACTTGAAAGGTGAAAAAAGGTTGACCATACAAAGAGCCAGGGGCGGAAAATACAGGAAGATGAAACCAGAAGTCCAAAAAGGCTTTGGAGTGGTAATGAGCATGGGGTGTTCAAGGAATAGAAAATCGGCGTAAGTGGCTGGAGCAGTGAGTAGAGAGGATGGCACTGGATGAGATATATTTGTGAAGCAGATGTATGCACCTTTGCTGATGTGATTGTATCTTGTGTGCACAAAGTTGAATTGATCATTCTCCTCCATTTATTATACCATTGCTGGTCTGTGGCTGCTGTCTTTTACATTTTAAAATATGTTATTTTCCCACCTTATCTCTCATTTCCAATCCAATTCCCCTACCTCCCATATGTTTCCATTTTTGTGTATTTATCTTCTGATTATATTATTCCATTCCACTTTCCATATGTCTATTTATATGCACATATCCATGTTTGTTGTATTTCAAAGTATTTTTGTCAGTGGTATTGTGCAATTGATCTTTTTTCTCTTTAAATTTTTCATTCAACTTCAGTTTTTGAGGTCTCTTCATATTGCCGTATGTATCTATTTAATTTCATTAACTAGAAATTAACATAGTGTTAATAATATTTGCCGCATAATATTCTATCATATATACCTGCACCTTTCAATGATCTCGTCATCCCTTGTGGCTCAGCTGGTTAAGAATCTTCCTGCAATGCAGGAGACCTGGGTTCGATCCCTGGGTTGGGAAGATCCCCTGGAGAAGGGAAAGGATACCCACTCCAGTTTTCTGGCCTGGAGAATTCCATGGGCTGTATAATCCACGGGGTTGCAAAGAGTCAGTCAGGACTGAGCAACTTTCACTTTTCAATGATCTATTTCTCAGTTGGTGGCTACCCAATTTGTTTCAGATTATTTACAATAAGCAACACTGTACCTATGCTCCCCAGTGAGAACTACTCTGGGATATGTCCCCCAAAGTGGAAATGTTGGGTCATAAAATATGAGCATTGTTTAATTTCACTAGTTTGATCTAAATTCTATAGCTGTGTACCCTTCTCATTAGAAAAACTCTGATGGCTCAGAGGTGAAGAATCCACCTGCAGTGCAGGAGACATGCGAGCCGTGGACTCGATCCCTGGGTGGGGAAGATCCCCTGGAGGAGAAAATGGAAGCCCCCTCCAGGATTCTTGCCTGGAGAATGCCATGGACAGAGGAGCCTGGTGGGCCACAGTCAAGCGGTTGCAAAGCGTCAGACGTGGCTGAGCACGCATGCGTGTGGCACTCTCATTAGCCAGGCATGGTTTTCTCCATGTTTATCATTAGTTCAGCTTAAAGCCCTCCCACAGTGTGTGACACTATTCTCTGAATGCTCAGTCACATTAGCCATTCTGTTAATTTTTCTTTTAAAGAAATATCTTCCAGTTTTTGTCCTGCTCCAAACTGAGCTGGTTGCTGTCCAGGGCACCTGTCGTCCAAGGTCTCCCTTCACCATCACTCTGGGGCTTTTCTTCTCTTCTTTCCTGCATTTGTGGGTTTTTACCTCTTCCTCTTTCTTGGGATACTCTCTCTCTTTTAAAAAAAATTTTTTTGGAAGATCATTGCTTTACTATATTGTTCTGGTTTCTGCCATACATCAACAGGAATCAGCCACATACATATGTCCCCTCCCTCTTGAGCCTCCCTCCCACCTCCCACCCTTCCCCACCCTCTAGGTTGTCACAGAGCCCTGGGTTGAACTCCCTGTGTCACAGAGCAGACCCCACGGGCTATCTGTTTTACACATGGGAATGTATGTGTGTCTGTCCTACTCTGAATTCGGCCCATCCTCTCCCTCCCACACTGTGTCCACAAGCCTGTTCTCTCATGCCTGCGTCTCCATTGCTGCAAATAGGTTCATCAGTACCATCTTTCTAGATTCCACACACCTGTGTTAATTAATATACTATATTTATCTTTCTGACTTCCTTTGCTCTAGGTTCATCCACCTCATTAGGACTCACTCAAATGCATTCTTTTTTTTTTTTTTTAAAGCCAAGTGACATTCCATTCGGAGAAGGCAATGGCACCCCACTCCAGTACTCTTGCCTGGAAAATCCATGGATGGAGGAGCCTGGTAGGCTGCAGTCCATGGGGTCGCTAAGAGTCAGACACGACTGAGTGACTTCACTTTCACTTTTTATTTTCATGCATTGGCGAAGGAAATGGCAACCCACTCCAGTGTTCTTGCCTGGAGAATCCCAGGGACGGGGAAGTCTGGTGGGCTGCCGTCTATGGGGTTGCAGAGTCGGACACGACTGAGGCGACTTAGCAGCAGCAGCAGCAGCAGCAGCAGCAACATTCCATTGCATAAAATATATGTAATGCATCATAAATTTGCATGTCATCCTGGCACAGGGACCAGGCTACTCTTCTCTGTATTGCTCCAGTTTGGGTGTATGTGCTGTTGAAGCAAGCACATCCTCTTGTTTTTGTGACACACATCCTCCTGTAGCTTTCTGAGAAATGACAGAAATTTTACTGTGAGTGTTCTATATCTGAAAATGTCTTTATAGGACTTTCACATTTAATGAAAGGTTTGGATATGAAATTCTTGGTTGGAAATAATTTCCCTTACAATCCAACAGCATTGCTTATTGAATTCTACCTTCTACTGATGCTGTTGAGAAGTTCAGGACTATTCTGATTTTTGGTACTGTGTGTATGTATGTGTGTGCGTGTATTTTTTTTCTGCTCAGGAACTTTAGCATCCTCTCTTTGTCCCCAGTTCTGAAATATAAAAATGATGGGTTTCAATGTGGCTCTATTTTTATCTCTTGCACTGAGAACTTTGTGAGTCTTTCAATATGGAAAAACAGTGTGGAAACAGGTTTTCTCTCTAGAGTGCCTGCTGTTTGGAGTTGAACTTCTTTAAAGTGTTAGACACTCATTTGTGTCCAACTCTTTGTGACCCCATAGACTGCAGCCCACCAGGCTCCTCTGTCCATGGAATTCTCCAGGTAGGAATACTGGAGTGGGTTGCCATTTCCTTCTCCAGGGGATCTTCCCTTTTCCATATGTTCACTCTGCTGACTAACACTTCTGGTGGTTTTTAAAAGATATTTATTTATTCGGCTGTCAGTTCAGTCAGTCAGATCAGTCGCTCAGTTGTGTCCAACTCTTTGCGACCCCATGAATCGCAGCACGCCAGGCCTCCCTGTCCATCACCAACTCTCGGAGTTCACCCAAACTCATGTCCATCGAGTCAGTGATGCCATCCAGCCATCTCATCCTCTGTCATCCCTTTCTCCTCCTGTCCCCAATCCCTCCCAGCATCAGAGTCTTATCCAATGAGTCAACTCTTTGCATGAGGTGGCCAAAGTATTGGAGTTTCAGCTTTAGCATCATTCCTTCCAAAGAACAGCCAGGACTGATCTTCTTTAGAATGGACTGGTCAGATCTCCTTGCAGTCCAAGGGACTCTCAAGAGTCTTCTCTAACACCACAGTTCAAAAGCATCAATTCTTCAGCGCTCAGCTTTCTTCACAGTCCAGCTCTCACATCCATACATGACCACTGGAAAAACCATAGCCTTGACTAGATGGACCTTTGTTGGCAAAGTAATGTCTCTGCTTTTGAATATGCTATCTAGGTTGGTCTTAACTTTCCTTCCAAGGAGTAAGCATCTTTTAATTTCATGGCTGCAGTCATCATCTGCAGTGATTTTGGAGCCCCCCCAAAACAAAGTCTGACACTGTTTCCACTGTTTCCCATCTATTTCCCATGACGTGATGGGACTGGATGCCATGATCTTCGTTTTCTGAATGTTGAGCTTTAAGCCAACTTTTTCACTCTCCTCTTTCACGCTCATCAAGAGGCTCTTTAGTTCCTCTTCACTTTCTGCCATAAGGGTGATGCCATCTGCATATCTGAGGTTATTGATATTTCTCCCAGCAATCTTGATTCCAGCTTGTGCTTATTCCAGCCCAGCTTTTCTCATGATGTACACTGCATATAAGTTAAATAAGCAGGGTGACAATATACAGTCTTGAAGTACTCCTTTTCCTATTTGGAACCAGTCTGTTGTTCCATGTCCAGTTCTCACTGTTGCTTCCTGACCTGCATATAGGTTTCTCAAGAGTCAGGTCAGGTGGTCTGATATTCCCATCTCTTTCAGAATTTTCCACAGTTTATTGTGATCCACACAGTCAAAGGCTTTGGCATAGTCAATAAAGCAGAAATTGATGTTTTCCTGGAACTCTCTTCCTTTTTCCATGATTTGGCTGTATCAGGTCTTAATTCCAGCACGTGAGATTTGCATTGCATCATTCAGGATCTTTTGTTGCACTGCACAGACTCTCTAGTTGGGGTGCATGGTCTCAGTAGCTGTGGGTGGCACGGGCTTAGTTGCTCTGTGGCTTATGGGGTCTTAGACATGGGATCCCTTTGACCAGGGATTGAACCCAAATCCCCTGAATTGCAAGGTGGGTTCTTAACCACTGGACGGCCAGGGAACTCCCTCTAGTGGGTTTTAAGTTTCTACTCTTGTGTTTTTATTTAAAGGGCTCCTTTTTGGAGTCTCTGAATATTTTAAAAGGTATCTTGGTCTTGTTTTGTAAATACGTTTTCTCTGAGATATTAATGATAGTTTAAAGAAAGGTTTTATCTTCTGCATGCTCCCTGCTTCTCTAATCTCCCCCAACCCAATATGTTTGTTTTGATTTTTATTACTCATTTTAGGTTTCCTCAAATTTCTTGTTATCTTTGGTTGTCTGTTAGTCATTGAAAGGAACATGAGAAAGCTCATCTGACTTCTGTGTTGCTCTTCATGGCTTTCACTGTAGGGTGAAGCCTGGGTACTTCACTGGGTACTGTTTCACTGGGTAACTGCTGATCTCAGTATCTTTATATTTGATTTTTTTTAATAAAATTTTTTTAAAATTGGGTAATAATTGCTTTACAAAGTCATGTTGATTTCTGCCATACAACAACTCGAACCAGTCATACCTGTATGTATATCCCTTCCTTCTTGAGCCTCCCTCCCACTCCACCCCCAACTCTCCCTTCTAGGATGTTACAGAGCACCAAACTGGGTTCCCTGTGTTATCTGGCAGCTTCCCAGTAGCTATTGACATCTGCTTCACATATGGTAGTTTATATACATCAATGCTGCTTTCAGTTCACCCCAGCCTCTCCTTCCCCTGCTGTGTCCCTGAGTCTGTTCTCTATGCCTCTGTCTCTATTCCTACCCTGCAAATATGTTCAGCAGTCTCATTTTTCTACATTCCATGTGTGTGCATGCTGAGTTGCTTCAGTCATGTCCAACTCTTTGAGACTCTATGGACTGTAGCCCACCAGGCTCCTCTGTCCATGGGATTCTCCAGGCAAGAATACAGGCGTGGGTTGCCATGCCCTCCTCCAAGGGATCTTCTGGACCCAGGGATTGAACCCATATCTCTTATGTCTCCTGCATCGGCAGGTGGGTTCTTTACCACTACCACCACCTAGGAAGTCCTAGATTACACATATATGCACTAATATATGGTATCTGTTCTTCTCTTTCTGACTTACCTCACTCTGTATAATAGGCTCTAGGTTCATCCACCCCTCTAGAACTGACTCAAATCCGTTCCTTTTTATGGCTGAGTAGTATCCCATTGTATCCATGTGCTGCAGCTTCTTTACTGAGCATCTTTGAGTGCCTGCTCAGTCTCCTCAGTTGTGTCCGACTCTTTGCAACCTCATGGACTGTAGCCCACCAGGCTCCTCTGTCTATGGGATTTCCCAGGCAAGAATACTGGAGTGGGTAGCCATTCCCTTCTCCAGGGTAAGTATCTTTACACCTTTTCTATTAGGCTGGCTAGATTTCTCAGGCATGTGTTAGTCTCCTGGTTGAAGGATTTATCCTGACAGTGTTCTGGAAGCTGAGGTAGGCGGAGAAGTCTAGGGAAGAAAAGTGGAATTTTAACAATCAGTGTGGTTCTCTTAGTTAATGCTCATATTTTTGGTACAGTTTAAGTTGTCCCTCAATTTTCCTTGATGTACCCCAATCCAGGGAGACCACTTTTACCTTCTTTAAAGCACTGGTTCTCAAAGTATAGTCTGTGAGCCTTTAGGAGTCACTCAGACCCTTTTAGGGGGTCAGCAAGATTAAAACTGTTTTCTTCAATATAGTGAAAATGAGTGTACTACCCAAAGCAATCTATAGAGTCAATGCAATCCCTGTCAAGCTACCAATGGTATTTTTCACAGAACTAGATCAAATAATTTCACAATTTGTATGGAAATACAAAAACCTCGAATAGCCAAAGCAATCTTGAGAAAGAAGAATGGAACTGGAGGAATCACCCTGCCTGACTTCAGGCTCTACAAAGCCACAGTCATCAAGACGGTATGATACTGGCACAAAGACAGAAATATAGATCAATGGAACAAAATAGAAAGCCCAGAGATAAATCCACACACCTATGGTCACCTTATCCTCAAAAAAGGAGGCAAGAATATACAATGGAGAAAAGACAATCTCTTTAACAAGTGATGCTGGGAAAACTGGTCAACGATTTGTAAAAAAATGACACTAGAACACTTTCTAACACCATATACAAAAATAAACTCAAAATGGATTAAATATCTAAACATAAGACCAGAAACTATAAAACTGCTAGAGGAGAACATAGGCAAAACACTCTCCGATGAGAGTACATCACAGCAAGATCCTCTATGACTCACCTCCCAGAATACTGGAAATAAAAGCAAAAATAAGCAAATGGGACCTAATTAAAATCAAAAGCTTCTGCGCAACAAAGGAAACTATAAGCAAGGTGAAAAGACAGGCTTCAGAATGGGAGAAAATAATAGCAAATGAAGCAACTGACAAAGAATTAATCTCAAAAATATACAAGCAACTCGTGCAGCTCAATTCCAGAAAAATAAACGACCCAATCAAAAAATGGGCCAAAGAACTAAATAGACATTTCTCCAAAGAAGACATACAGATAGCTAACAAACACATGAAAAGATGCTCAACATCACTCATTATCAGAGAAATGCAAATCTAAACCACAAGGAGGTACCATCTCATGCTGGTCAGAATGGCCGTGATCCAAAAGTCTACAAGCAATAAATGCTGGAGAGGGTGGGGAGAAAAGGGAACCCTCTTACACTGTTGGTGGGAATGCAAACTAGTACAGCCACTATGGAGAGCAGTGTGGAGATTCCTCAGAAAACTGGAAATAGAACTGCCTTATGACCCAGCAATCCCACTGTTGGGCATACACACTGAGGAAACCAGAACTGAAAGAGACACGTGTACCCCAGTGTTCATCGCAACACTGTTTATAATAGCCTGGACATGGAAACAACCTCGATGCCCATCAGCAGATGAGTGGATAAGAAAGCTGTGGTACATATACACAATGGAGTATTACTCAGCCATTAAAAAGAATACATTTGAATCAGTTCTAATGAGGTGGATGAAACTGGAGCTGATTATACAGACTGAAGTAAGCCAGAAAGAAAAACACCAATACAGTATACTAACGCATATATATGGAATTTAGAAAGATGGTAACGATAACCCTGTATGCGAGACAGCAAAAGAGACACAGATGTATAGAACAGTCCTTTGGACTCTGTGGGAGAAGGCAAGGGGGGGATGATTTGAGAGGGTAACGTTGAAACACGTAAATTATATGTGAAACGGATCACCAGTCCAGGTTTGATGTATGAGACAGGGCGCTCAGGGCTGGTGCACTGGGATGACCCAGGGGGATGGGATGGGGAGGGAGGTGGGAGGGGGGTTCAGGATCGGAACACATGTACACCCGTGGTGGATTCATGTCAATGTATGGCAAAAAACCACTACAAAATTGTAAAGTAATTAGCCTCCCAAAAAAAAAAGTTTTCTTAATAATACCAACACTTCATTTGCCTTTTGCACTCTCGCTTTTTAATGAGTATACAGTGAAGTTTTCCAGAGGCTATGTGACATGTGATATCACAATAGGTTGAATGGAAGAGTACATAGAAGACCAACTATCTTATATTAAGCCAACTATTAAACAGATTTGAAAAATGTAAAGCAATGCTGTATTTAGGATTTTTTTTTTATTTAGAAAATATAGTTATATTTACATAAAATATATTATTTGAGTTAATGTATATTTACTGTTTGTTACCACTACCACTATTTAAGATAAATAAATAAATATTTTTAAATGACTCGGTTTTAATTTCTCCCATAAGTATCAGTATATGCAATTCTCATGATCTTTTTGGAGTCCTCAATAATTTTGAAGACTAGTTGTCCTGAGACTAAGCGTTTTAGAATCGTTGTTCTCGAGAATAGTCAAATGAAACTGGGGAGAAATCTGAGGATTCTAACTTGTTTTTGAACAGAAAACCCATTTGCTTTTCTTCTCTCTTTTCCCCTTCCTTTCAGAGGCTGCTGTTCTGTAAGCAGCAAAGCGGAGAAACAGAGGAGCCTGTGTCCCTGAAGACTTCATCAGGTGATGAATCAACCAGCCCTGAAGGCTGGCTCACCTCTGGAGATGCTTCCTGTTTTGTGAGATGATAGCTTTCTGTTTGGTTTGATGTGGTTGTTTATTGCAGCTGAAAACCTACTGGAGGCCAAGAGAGGAGAGGGTTTCCAGAAGCCAGCAGTGATGGCGTCTGTAGATGGTGGGCAGTGAAGGTGGTCCTAGGCTTTGGCTGCAGAGAGGCCCTAGGTGGCCTTGGCACGTCATTTTCAGTGGGGTGGGTGGTGGCACAGACCAGGTCAGGTCCTGGCAGACCCTTCTCTGTTAGTTCCTCTCTTTCTCTGTCTTTTTCTCTGTCTCCTTTAATCCTCCAGACCACAGGATGCTGGGGGTTCTTCTCAGCTTAGTCTGGGCTGTCTTCTCCCCTCTCTGTGTTTTTTGTCTGACGTCACCCTTTTCTATAGGAAATGTCATTTTGTGCTGGCGTTGCTGTGCCAGGTCTTCGCTGCTTCCACGGGTTTTCTCTAGCTGTGAGCAGGGTCTGCTCTTCAGCTGCAGAGTGAGGGCTTCTCTTGTTGTGGAGCACGGGCTCTAGGCATGTGGGCTGCAGTAACTGCGGTCCACTGGCTCAGTTGCCCCATGGCATATGGAATCTTCCTGGACCACCAGATATCAAACCCATGTCTTCTGCATTGGCGGGTGGATTCTTTTCCACTGGCCCCCCAGGGAAGTCCAGTGCTGTCTTCTTTTTTTTTTTTTTTAAATTGCAGTATAGGTCATTCACCATGTTGTGTTAGTTTCTGGTATACAGCAAACTGATTCAGCTATGCATATTCTTTCTCAGATTCTTTCCATTATGTGTGTGTGCGCTGAGTTGCTCAGTTGTGTCTGACTCTTGAGACCCCATAGACTGTAGCCCGCCAGGCTCCTCTGTCCATAGGATTTTCCAGGCAAGAATACTGGAGTGGGTTGCCATTTCCTTCTCCAGGGAATCTTCCCAACCCAGGAATCGAACCTGGGTCTCCTGCATTGCAAACAGACTCTTTACCAGCTGAGCTACAAGGGAAGACCCTCTTTCCATTATAGGTTATTATAAAGTACTGAGCATAGTTCCCTTGCTATATAGTAGTAGCACAGTAGGTCCTTGTTGATTATCTATTTTATATACAGTAATGGATCTACATTAATCCCAAGCTCTTAACCTATCCATCCCCCTGCCTTGCCCCTTTGGTAACCAAAAGTTTGTTTTCCATGTCTGTGAGTCTGTTTGTGTTTATAAATAAGTTCATTTGTATTATTTTTTAATATTCCACATATAAGTGATATCACATGACATTTGTTTTTCTTTCTCTTTCTGACTTACTTAGTGTGATTATCTTTAAGTTCATCAATATTGCCGCAAATAATAATTGCATTCTTTTTTTATGGCTGAGTAATTATCCATTGTATGTATATATACATACCACACCTTCTTTAAAAATACATGCACCTCAGTGTTCATAGCAGCACTATTTACAATTAGCCAAGACATGGAAACAACCTTAATATCCATCAAATAGATGAATACCATCTTCTTGACCCATGATTGCAGAAACCTCCTAGCTGGCCCTTCCTTTCTTGCTGTCCTTTACCCAACAATCAGACTGCGCTTATAAAAAAAATACAAGAAAGATCCTGTTCATCCTGCTTTAAATCCTTCCACTGCTTCTGTCCCTATGATAAAATCCAGACCCCTTCCAATGACCCACGAGGCCCTGCCTGCCCTGGCCTCTGTTGTCTTCACGCGCCTTATTGCACATGGTCCTTGTCATTGCTCACGTCTGTCTAGCTGTACTGATCTTTTTTTTTTTTTAATTAATTCATTTATTTGGCTGCACTGGTCTTAGTTGAGGCACTCAGGATCTTCAGTCTTAGTTGTGGCATGTGGGATCTAGTTCCCTACCAGGAATCAAACCTGGGTCCTCTGCATTGAGAGCACAGAGACTTAGCCACTGGACCACCAGGAAAGTTCTTGTACTGGTCTTTTAGTCTCTTGAACAAACTGCTCATTCTACCTAGGAAGGGTTTCCTCATCCCTCATTGTTTGGTTAGCTCCTTATATTCCTTTAAATCTCAGCTAAATGTCATTTCTTCAGCAAGCTGTTTCCACTGATTTTATCTAAAGTCCATGTTCCATGTATTTTCTCCTACTAAGCTCTTTGTTTTGTTTGATTACTTATTTCTTTTGTTTCAAGGCATATATAGTAGTTCAGATTTATTATGTAAAACTGTTTTCTAAATAATCTGGGTTTGAATGCACAGTAAGAAGGGTCTTATATTTATTTGCTAACTGCTCTCAGATGAACAATGATTCCCGTCATGGCCTTAGCTAAGAATCTCTTAGAAGAGTTCAGTAATTCTTAGTAACTCAGGGAAAAAAATTACAGGAAACACCAGAGACCATATTGACTCTTAGAACTCCAGAATAATTATTTTTGAACTTTCCCAAGTGAACCCATTGGAGTTTAATTTAATAACATTAGATCTCTTCAAAGATCCAGACTTTTGTCTCAGATTTACTGAGTATGCTACTGAATCAAATGTCTTGTGACTCCTCATTCTGATTTTTAGTAACAGCGAATTAACAACCTTGTCCTCGTCCTTGGAAGTCTGCAGATAAAGTGTATCTGAAAGGGTCCCAGAGTCTGGGAAGAGAAACAAGGACCCAGTCCTGGGATTTCTGGCTCAAGCTACAGCTTTTGCTGGAAATGAGGTCAGTGGTTGCAAGGGATCTGAGTTGGTCCCTTGACAGTTGCACGATGATAGACTCAGGGTGTGTTTGCAGCCAGGCACCCACCTCCTTTTCTGGTGCCTCAGCAGCTGGTGTACATGCTTGGTCCCTGACAGGATTCTGGAGGATGTAGCTCTTGGGTCATCTCTGTGTGAATGTCTTGGAACCAGCACCAGAAGCAGACAGAGGATTCCTACATTTTCTTCTCTTCTTCCTCTCTGAACTGAATTTTGATAATCTTTATAGGCAAGAATAGGAAAGTGTGCTTGGCGGTGCCAGCCTGGGAGGAGGTCACAGGAAGGAACGTGGCTTCATCTTCTGAACATTTCCTTTTTTAAAATTTTGCTTCAGATATTATTATTATTATTTTAATGTCTTTTGGCCACATCTCACGGCCTGTGGGATCTCAGTTCCCTGATGACGGATCAGATCCACGCCCATTGCATTAGCAATGCAGGGTCTTAACCACTGGGATGCCAGGGAAGTCCCTGTTTCAGATATTATTTTTAATTTCAATATTTTGAATCTATTATTGAAACACAAGCTACACCCTCTCTCATTACTGTCCCTTGGAAATATAGCCACTGCCTTGAGGTTTGTGTGTTTAATTTTACCACAGACACATACGAATGTGACAGTTGATCAGTCGTATCTGACTCTTTGCGACCTCATGGACCGTAGCCCGCCAGGCTCCTCTGTCCATGGGATTCTCCAGGCAAGCATACTGGAGTAGGTGGCCGTGCTCTTCTCCAGGGGATCTTCCCGACCCAGGAATCGAACCCAGGTCTCCTGCACTGTGGGCAGATTCTTTATTGTCCAAGCCACCAGGGAAGCATGTATATCCATGACCAAAAAATATAGGGTTCTGGATTTGCATGTTTTTACATTTTCCATGAATATATTTATATGTTTTTGCATCTTTTTTCACTGAACATTGTTTCCCATATTCATCTGCATAATCAGGTGATGCAGTTAATTAATTTGAACTGTTTTAAAGTATTGCACTCTGTAAATATTACTCACTTAACCATTCTCCTACTGATGAGTACTTAGGTTGCTGAGCTTTTTATTTTTTAAAAGATATTTACTTACTTAGCTGTGCCTGGCCTTACTGTGGCATGTGGGATCTAGTCCCCTGACCAGGGATCAAACCTGGGCCACTGGACCACCAGGGAAGTCCTCACTCTTGAGGCAGCATTTCATACCCCTTGGTCAGTCAGTCATTAGCTGCAGGTTGTCCCTGTGGGGACCCGAGGCTGTAAACTCCTGGACAGGGCAGATGCTTTGGCCCAGAGCAAGTCTCTGGAGAAGGCAGCTGTGAGCGCTTTGCAGTCAGTATTCAGAGCAGCAGGGGTGTGGCTGCACCCATATGACAAAAAGGATCTGGTTGAGATAGCAGCACATCATGAGGGCTTCTGTCCCTGGAGGGGATGTTTCCTTCTTGTTTGAAGGCTGGGCCATCCAGCCAGAGTTAGCTGCGCCTTCCCCTTAGTCTCTTGGCCATCTCACTGTCATCTTATTGTCACTGACTCTTCTTTCTCTTTCTTTAATAATTTTTTAAACTCGAATTATAGTTGATTTACAGTGTTGGACCAATCGGTTGTACAAAATAGTGACTCAGTTGTACAAATATACACATTTTTGTTTCCTTTTCCATTATGGTTTATCACAGGATATCAAACACAGTTCCCTGTCCTACACATTAAGACTTTAGTGTTTATCCATTCTACACGGAGTAGCTTGCATCTACCAACCCCAGACTCCCCGTCCATTCCTCTTCATCCCTTCCTCAGCAACCACAAGTCTGTTTTAGTTGATATTATAATTTAAGATATTTACATTTATTATTTTATTTTATTGGCCACACTGTGTGGCACGTGGAGTCTTAGTTCCCCAGCCGGGGATGGAACCCGTGCCTTCTGCAGTGGAAGCATGGAGTCTTAACCACTGGACCACTAGGGATGTCCCTGTCCTCAACTCTTCACTTGCTTATCTCCTCCACCTACTCCTTGAGGCGGAAACCTGGGCTTGTCCACCTGTTGTCCTTCTCAGCCCCACAGGGTGGCACCATCCTTGGCGTGGAGGAGGTAAGCACATTCCCTGAGTACCCTGGGTTCCCCGGCCTCAGTGATCCTAGTTGTCTGTGCTGTCTCCATGGCCTCGAGTCAAGTTCGTTGACTAAAGAACAGCCGTGGGAGACTTTGATGAGACAAAGTGAGAATCAGGCAATCGTGGAAGGGCAAGTTTGCAGTGTTCTTGTGTTTTGGTTATGTATGCCTTTAAAAAGTTTATTTAAAACAGATTATATGGTAGGTTTCTTCTCCCTACCCCCCAAACGTCTCATGGAAGACAGTTTTGCTGTGTCCTTCTTGGAGGGAGAGAAACGAGGAAATCTTAAAGCCGAGTAATTACTTCCATCAGCAGGAAATTGGTACTCTTTGTGTGAACTGAACAGGTACTGAGAAAGCCTGACTGTTTAATTTCCTTGAATTCCATTTGCATGTATTCAGAGCTGGGAGGATCACTTTGGGAGTTAGGGACTGGAAGAGAGGTCAGTGGAGAGAAAGGAGGGACAGAGTAGCATCTCAGAAGACTGGGGAGCAGGTGATACTTAGGAGAGAGATTTCAGAGTTTATTGAGAACTGCTCACCGTCCCCATTAGGCTTCTGGGCCATGGAGAAGCCAGCAAGACCCAGGAAGTATCAGCTTTGGGGGACACACTGGGATCACTTCCTGCACTGAGTGATGGTTGAATATCTCTTGTCTGTAAGAGAAGTAGCTCGGGGACCTGCATAAACTTCTCCTTGCCATCTTTTAGGGGTCTGTGGCTGTAAGGTGGTATTAATAAAGGAAAGAGCCTGCCCAGAAAACAGCCAGACGAAGGTCTGGGGGATCTCAGGGATGCTCAGGGTGAAGACGGAGGAGGTACAGTGAGTCCTGCAGGGACTCTGGGCTCCCCTGTATTCCTCCTTCTTCGTTAACACCTATAGGGGGCTTTTCTCTACACTCAATCCTTTCATCTTTTTAAAAAGTTGAAGTAGAGTAGATTTATAGTGTTTCAGGTGTATAGCAAATGATTCAGACATATTGAGTTGGTCAAAAACTTCATTTGACGTTTCCCATATGGACACACTGGCCAATGCTGTGTGTGTGTGTGTGTGTGTGTGTGTGCGTGTGTGTGTGTGCGTGTGTGTGTGTGCATGTGTGTGTATACATATATATACACATATGCATATATATACACACACACAAATATACATTATATATACACTCTTTTTCAGATCTTTTCCATTATAGGTTATTACAAGCTATTGACTATACTTGCCCATGCTTCAGCCTCTCCATCTTAAAGATTGTTTTTTTTTAAAATTTTTAAATTTTTATTTTTACTTTATTTTACTTTACAATACTGTATTGGTTCTGCCATACATTGACATGAATCCATCACGGGTGTATATGCGTTCCCAAACATGAACCCCCTCCTACCTCCCTCCCCATAACATCACTCTGGGTCATCACCGTGCACCAGCCCCAAGCATGCTGTATCCTGCGTCGGACATAGACTGACGATTCAATTCTTAAGATTGTTTTAATAGTAGGATTCAGTTTTCTTTTATTTATTTTTTAGCTTTCTGTTTATTATTTTTGGTTGTGCTGGGTCTTTGTTACTGTGTGCAGGCTTTCTCTAGTTGCGGTGCCCGGGCTCCTGATTGCGGTGGCTAATCTCGCTGTGGCTCACAGGCTGAGGAGCACAGGCTCAGTAGTTGTGGCCTGTGGACTTTCGTTACTCCTTGGCATGTGGGATCTTCCCGGACCTGGGATCTAACCCCTGTTCCCTGCCTTGGCAGGTGGATTCTTACCCACTGTACCACCAGGGAAGTCCAGGATTCAATTTTAAAATGAAGTTCAGACGTGTGAAACACCGCTATGTGCAGAGCCCTTGGCTCGCTGCTGGGGGCTCAGCGATCACAGTTGTATAAAGGAGGCAGGCCTGATATGTGCAGGTGTGGGCACGCGACACCAGATGTCAGAAGGAAGATGCTCTTTGCTGTGCTGGGGCCAGGGTTGGAGCCAGGAGCGTCTGGAGGCAGGGGGGTTCGACAGGCAAACAAGTTGGGTGAAGGCTTTCTAGGCAGACGGAACAGTCTGTGCAGAGCCTGGGGGTCTGAACAATGTCAGGTCTAGGGTTGTCCGAGCAGTTTAATACTCTGGAGGGTGAAGTCAGGGTGTAGGGAGTTGACTTGAGGTCAGAGAGATGGCTAAGGAGCTTGACCGAGGCCCTGCCGTAGAGGCCTTAAGAAGATCAGCCTTATGAAGGGGTGAAGGTGCAGTGAGACTGAGGTGTGATGTTTCCCCATCGTCATGGCAACAGTAACTGCTGGGAGTAGGGGCGATGATGAATTAAAATACCCAGTGATGGGATTGCGGGAGTCAAAGCAACAGTGGGTGAGCTTTCTCCTGGGCTAGAAAGCTTCCCTGGCTCCTGCTGTCGGCCCTTCTGAGGTATCCTGAAATATACCCACTGTGAACAGTCACTGTATATTAACTGAGCACCTACTATGTGCTCAGAACAATATATGTGGCTAAGAAACACTGTGGTGCCCCAGCTTGTGGGCTCCTGTGGCTTCAGTGGGGCAGAGTTTCCCTGAGTTCTGCTTATCACCAGCACCAACTGCCCATCACACCTAGCTTCAAACAGGCTGAATTCATTTTTGAATCCCTTGTGCTCAGGAATCCCAGGATGCATGCTCCATATCAGTTTGCTGAGTGAATGACTCGCAGACATCACATCATTTTTGAACACAGGTTGGGCGGAAGTCATTTGTGAATCTGGCATTAATAACTATTATCTTCTGGAAGTTAGGGATGAGGAGAGTTGACCTACCCTGAGAAAAATAGGTCTGATTTTGCTTCTTCTCTGAATTGTTTTGTGACCTTAGATAGTCCTTGGCTGAAATAAGCCTCTTTTCAGCATGTGTAAGATAAGGGATTTGGATCAGCGCTTCCCTCATGTTGGTTCTGGTTCAAATTTCCTAGTATTTTCAGTCTATAAATAGGAATCCGAAACTCCGGATTGAAAAATGTAAAAAACCGCGAGCCCGGAGGGTGGTGGAAAGATGCGGAAATGCAAGAAGAACACCTGGGGCTGCACTGGCGACCTCCAAGTGCTGGCTTCCCCCCCTTGTAAGATACAGGCAGAAACTTACCATCTAGTCTGGGGTGCTCTGACAACTAATTAGTTCATGTTTGTGAGGCACAAAAGGAAAAAGGTACCCGTAAGAAATCATATCAACGCTAAGTGTTGTTTTCCATCTGATTCTCCTCCAATCAATCGCACCTTCCTATCAGAGTGTTGAAACAGCATCAGTTGGGGCTCCTCTGGCTAATTGTGCTGCCAAGAAAAGGGGGACGATTCTCTTAAAATTTTTCATTTTAATTTCTCTCTGTCTATGACTCCCCTCCCCCCTTTTTCTCCAGTGAATTGTTCAGAGCTGCTCCCTGATCAGGGGTCAGTACAAGTTAGTGCTTCTGTTTTCTCTCTGTTCCAGTCTAGTCTCCACGGAAAAGCTCTGGAGGATGCACAAATAAACACCCCAAGTGGGTCTCCATCCTTCGGAGGCTCCTATGTGTTCAGGAAGGGCAGAGGCCAGTCCCCCCCGACCTGCCGCAGGCGACCACCATTCAAGGCAGGGTGTGAGAAGCTTGGTGAGGGCAGGGCTGTGCGGTTTCTGATGAGCTTCATAATAAATTGTGGGGTGATTGATCCAAATGCAGCTTCCTCAGCGCACCAGTTATCTACCGCTGTGATAATGCCATGTGACAAACCAAGCCCAAACTCAGGGGCTTAAAATAATGGCATTTATTTAAAGAAGCTGCAGATTGGTGATTCAGACCAAAACAAAGCTTGAAGCTCAAAACAAAGTTTAGTATCTAGAGTGACTAACCTGCTGGGTCCCCCCAAGTTTTGAGTAGTGTCCTAGAGTGGGTGGCTTCACAGGGCCCCCTCAACCCTGATCTTAACTCAGCACCTACGCACTGACACCCACCATGTGCTGGCCGGTGGCTAGACCTCTATGCAGGGAGGCAGACGACTTCCTGCTCAGAGTTGCTCGGCTTCCTCAGTAGTGGGGCAGGATCTCGGGGGAGCGGTGACTCACTGAGAACAGGCTTCGTTGTTGCCCTGGATGCTCTTTCCTCATGCTCAGCATTGTGGGAAGCTTTAGCTGAATCATTGCATCTTGGCCCAGGAGGCTGTGAGCAAAGGTGGGAGGTGAATGATGTGGACAGGCTGCAGTGATCCTACAGATATGGCCAGGAGAGGCAGCTCCAAGATAAAACACAAAAGAGAAAATTCCAGATTTCACTTGACTTGCTGGGGTTGGGGTAGAGGAGGGCAGAGGAGAGGAAGGAGCAAGAGGAGACCCCAGGGAGGGACCCGGAGGCAAAGATGCAGTCATTTTTAACAAACAACATTTATTTACGGCTGTGCTGAGTTTTGGCTGCTGTGGATGGGCTTCCTCTAGTTGCAGTGAGTGGCGCCTGCGCTCCAGCTGCCGTGCACGGGCTTCTCACTGCTGTGGCTTCTCTCGTTGTGGAGCGTGGGCTCTAGGCGCTCAGGCTTCAGTGGTTGCAGCCGTGGGCTCTAGAGTGCTGGCTCAGTAGCTGTGGGGCACCGGCTTAGTTGCAGCTTGTGGGATCTTCCTGGACCAGGGATCGAACCAGTGCCCCCTGCATTGGCAAGGGGATTCTTAATCACTGGACCACCAGAGAAGTCCAGAGACATAGTCATTAAGGTCAAAATAACATGCAGATCGTTTTGTGACTTTTTCTTGAAACCACATTTTATTTGAAGCTTACAAATTTCTGATTCTCATCGTTTCCTTGGCTATTGGTCCTTGCTGAGAAATTTTGCTAACGAGATTTAATTCTCCAGTCAACTATTTCTCAGTGGCTGTGATCACCTTGGCACTAAAGGTATCAAATAGGCAGCTTGCTCAAGTGCTGGGGACAGTTGGGTTTCTCAAAATCGAGGACATTTCAGAGCATGAGTGAATGACTGCGGGAAAACATTATTGATGTGAGCGCAATTCTTTCGTCTTAGTCCAAGGTCCTTAGTTTCGCCCTCCCTGCCCTTCCTCATTTATTCCTCAAACATTTATTGAGCATCTCCTATGCAGCAGCTGGGATATACAGATAAACAAGACAGGTATGGTCCATATCTGCTTAGTGTTGATGTGGTATGAGCTGAGAAATCCCTCATTCGTTTGTTTGTTCTATAAACATTCCTGTGGTGCCTGGTATTTGACAGTCCTTGTGTTTGGTGTTGGGCCTATGGGACTGAACAAGAGAGATGTGGGCTATGCCTTTGTGCACGTTAGAATCTGGGGAGGGGGGAGAGATGTCAGGCAACAAAGTTCATAAAATAAAAATATAATGAACCTTGTTTGGAGGATGCTTAGTGATCCACACACCAGTGTACACAGGCGTCTTTCCTGGTGGGTTCTGGTTTGATGGGTATGTTCAACCTTGAACTGGTGAAGTGCATGCTTATGTATTAGAATAGGAGAGTGTATGTCTCCTTCTCCATTCATTTGCAAGAGGGGACAGCTTCCTCGCGAATCACAGATCTCAAGTTAGGGCCTTCCACCCTTTTGGCCGCTCTTCCTTTTTACCAAGGAGACCCAGGGGCTCACTTACGAGGGGTGGGAAGCAAGTCCAAGGCACAATATAAGTGGGGCTCTTCAAAACAGTGCTACTGGGAAACCAAATGTCAGTAGGAGGTTGCTCTATTCTGGGGCTGGCTTTCAGGCTGGGAAGTGGAAAGGCGTCAAATGCAGCTCATGATTCCTCAGTGCCCACTACATGCGTCAGACCTCTCTCTAACCTCTATGTTATTCCCTTGACACGTATTTCCATTTTATAGATGGGGAAACTGAGGCTCAGAGAATTGACGTGGCTCACCTAAGGAGCCAGAGTAAGAAATCAGGTTCCTGGACACCAAGTCTGATGTGACTGGAGGCAGTCACTTGGAATTTGTGACCTCGACACAAGATGGAGAAGGTACAAGGGCATCCGAGAGTTGTGTCGTTTTAATCTTAAAGCGCTGGCAAGCAGTGATTCTTTGAACTTGAAAAATAGTGAATTTTTTTAGAAGCTGGAAACACTAGAAATTTACTCTTTCCAAGTGATAGTTCTTGGCAAAATAGACTTAAGTAGCATCTTCTTCCTCCCATTTTCCTTCTGTTTGGAGCATGTGTGTTCCTCTGTTCCGAAAGTTTTTCTTGACAGAAGCAGAGCGGTTTTTGACAAACAACTTTAATATTCTTTGTGTCTGTTTGCCAGCTCTAATAATCCCACAAGCTTACAAGGTCACTGTGGAGATTAAATCTGAGTCATTGGAGGCAGATGTTGACACATCATTATTTCTGGAGCTGCTGGGGACTCTCATTCCCTGGAGCTATGATTCACTCTCCAAACGAATACCCGAAATTCCACCTGGCCTGCTGAGCCAGGGACTCAGGATGATAGGAGGGAAGCAAGCCCACCTCACGCTGCCTTGCTCTGTGTGTTGAGAAAGCCCTGCTTGCTGCTGGGGTGGAGAGGACGTGAGAGCCGGGCTCCTAGCTCACCTCTGCCACTGGCTGTGGGCTATCATTTCATCCGTTCTTCACAGCCTTTCCGGTAATTGATGTGTGTGTATGTCCGTGTGTGTGCACACACGCTCTTAGCCACTCAGTCACGTCTGACTCTTTGTGACCCCATGGACTGTAGCCTGCCAGGCTTCTCTGTCCATGGGATTCTGCCGGCAAGAATACTGGAGTGGGTTACATTTTCTACTCCAAGGGATCTTCCTAACCCAGAGATTGAACCTGTGTCTTCCGTGTCTCCTGCGTTGCAGGCAGATTATTTACCCACTGAACCATACAACATTTTCTTATTTATGCAAGAAAATGGATTATCTTGAGTGTCCGGTTTGAAGAACTTTTACAGATATATGCTCCAAGTGAGCACCATCCAGATCAAGACCCGGAACAGTTTCCCCACCCCACAAACTCCCCTCCTGCCCCTTCCTAATCAGTAACCCTTCAAAGTTACCCTGTTCTGACTTCTGACACCATGAATTAGTTATGTCTGTTCCAGAATTTCACATAAAACCGATCAAATGACATGTGAAAAGTCGAAGTGTTGGTTGCTCAGTCATGTCTGACTCTTTGTGACCTCAGACTGTAGCCTGCCAGGCTCTTCTGTCCATAGAATTCTCCAGGCAAGAATACTGAAGTGGAGAGCCATTCCCTGCTCCAGGGGATCTTCCAGACCCAGGAGTCGAACTCAGGTCTCCTGCATTGCAGTCAGATTAATTGCCATCTGAGCCACTAGGGAAGCCCCACAAAAAAGCAATCAGACGACATGCACCCTTTTAAAAAACCTGTGTTTTATGTTGGAGTATAGCTGATTAACGGTGTTGTGATAGCAGGTGGGCAGCAAAGGGATTCAGAGAATGGACGTGTGTCCATTCTCTGTCAAGACACATATCCTTTTGTGTCAGCTCTCTTGCTCAGCAAAATGTGAAATTTCTCCAAGGTTCTGTGTTATCAGAAACATGTTCCCTTTAGTTGCTGAGTAGTATCCTATTGTATCGGTGTGCCACAATTTGTTTATCCATTGTCCTATTCACAGACACCTGGGCTGTTTTGAAACTTTGGCTATTATGAGTACAGTTTCTATAGATATTTTTTAATTTAAAATTTTAATTGAAGCATAGATGAGTTGCAATGCTGTATTAGTTTCAGGTCTACATCAAAGTGATTCAGTTTATATAGATATTTCTGATTCTTTTCCATTACAGGCTATTCCAGGATATTCAATATTTTCCCCTGTGCTACACAGTAAATCCTGGTTGCTTATCTGTTTTATATATAGCAGTGTGTATCTGTTAGTCCCATACTTCTGATTTACCCCTCTCTACCTCCCTCTTTCCTCTAGTAACCCTAAGTTTGTTTTCTGTGTCTATGAGTCTGTTTATGTTTTGTACCTAGATCCACTTGTGTTATTTTTTAGATTCCACATGTAAGTAATATCATATAATACTTGTCTTTCTCTGTCTGACTTGCTTTGCTTAGAATGGCAATCTCTAGATCTATCCATGTTGCTGCAAATGGTACTGCTTCATTTTTTTTTAAAATGGCTGAGTCATAGCCCCTTGAGTGTTTGTACCACGTCTTCTTAAACCAGTTGTCTGTTACTGAACATTTAGGTTGCTTTCATGTCTTGGCTGTTGTAAATAGTGGTATGGCTCTCCTGGTACACATCTTTTTGTAGACTTAAGTTTTCACCTTTCTTGAATCAAAACTTAGAAATGGGATGGTAGAGTCACGGGGTAGGCATACCTTCAACTTTATTAGAAACTGCTCAACAGTTCATACACATCTCCATGGCAGTAATTGCCCTTTGGTGTTACCAGGAAGGGGGAGAATGGGGAGCCTGGAATTGGGTCGGTAGTGACCTGTTCTGTTGAAAGAACTCAGTCCTGCTCACCTGGCTCTTTGCTGAGTCACAAGAAGAGAGGAGAAAATGAGTCTCAGGGCTGTTCAAATTTGCCCCTCTTTAGGAGAGTTCTTAAATCCCCCCAAATCTCTGTTTTCTGTCTGTAAGATGGGAATGACAATGCATATTTTGAAGAATGATTGGGAAGATGAGAGGTAATCACATAAAATACCAAGCACAGGGCCTGTGATCTAGTAAGAGCCCTACAAACATCAGTTTTCTTCATCTCAAAGGAAGAAAATAAAATACTTAATGCTGTTGTGGAGTCTTGGTGCTAATGGGCAGTGTGGCTGGTTTGCTGGTGACAGCTCTGTGCCTGGGAGCCCTTTAACTTTCCCGCGGCATTACGCTTCCTTATCTAAAACCTGGGAGAAGGGTCTTATGATGATGGCCTCTGGAGATTGTAATGAGCATGTGGTGAGGGCAAGATGCATTCTACACATGCTGTTATTTGTGGTGTAGCATTCATGTGAGACTTTTGATGTGTAATTAAAAAAATTTATTTGGCTCCATCAGGTCTTAGTTGCAGTGTGTGGAATCTTGTTCTCTGACCAGGGATTGAACCTGTGCCCCCTGCATTGGGAGTATGGAGTTTTAGCCACTGGACCACCAGGGAAGTCCCTAATGGTCCATTTTGATGTTGGTATAGGGTGAAATTGAGTTGAAGTTGAATACTCCAGCATCACAATACTGGACTCTTGGCTGCATGTAGAGCTCACACAGCCTAATGCATGAACGTGTACCTTATAAAATACCAGATTTTCATAATGGAAAAATAAGAGTGTTAGAGAAAAACATCAAAAACTTTCCTTTCATAATTTTTGTAATAAAAGCTGATTGATTATTAAATGGACTGTGGGTTGCTATGGCAACACAGGGTGCTGAATTAGAAGAGGATTGAAGTGGATATTCTAATGTGGACAGGCATCACTTATACACACTTAGAAAAAAAAATACTGAGATGTTGTGGAGAGTGTTTTATGGTGTCAGTAAAATTTCCTGAGTTTCTGTGTCAGACTGGCCTCTGTTTTCTAGGTTTCCCATTTTAATCCCCATTATATTTTGTTTCTTAATCATAATTGAGATAGTTTATTTGTTCATTCATTCGTCCATACATCAGTAAATAGCTTTTGGTAGCCTATGTGTCCACATTCTGAGGGCTATTCAAAGAAGTAAAACATCCAGTCTGTCTGGAGGATTTCACAAGCGCAGAAGCACGTCTTGGCCCCTGGCTGACTTTCCTCTCTGAATTCAACTCCATTCAATCACTGTATTCAGTGATTTCAACACTGGGGAAATTTAATGTAAAGAATTTTAAGGCTATGATAAGATAGTATGTGTAAAGATGGAAGAAAAACAAGAACACGAAAAAGTACTCATGGGCGGATAGACCTGGAAGGGAGGAGTCCAGTTCTCATAGAACTGGAGGTCTGGCTGCAGCACCCTGGGTGATGGGAGAGTTTGCTAGGTTGTAGGAGCCAGAGCTGGTCCATGGTAACTGGACAAACAGCAACAATCCTATGGGGCATGGGTGAGCTGAGGCTGGGAGATGAGAGCGCAGACGGAGTGGGCAAGGTGCCACTGTGGGGTGGAGTCTGGCAGACTTGCAGGGTCTACAACCAGAGGGCTGCAGGAGGGTGGTCTCCGGGCCTTGGTGGGGGTGGGAGGTGGCAAGCTTGCTGGGGGATGGCCTACTTTGGACATGCAAATAGGGCAGAAGGTGCAAGTGGAGCTAGAAAAAGCAAAACTGAGCAAGATGAATCAGGAAGCGAAGTCCCCCGCCTCCTGCGATGTCCTGCCAGCGCCCTCTACTGACAAACTTTAGCATTGTGCTCACTGTAGAGGAGACCCGCTTCCGTTATCAGAGGGCAGGTATTGAAGGGTGAGTTTGGAGCTTAGAAACGGTATTTCAACAATGGCCCACCATCTGGGTTGTGGTTTATCTTGTAAAATCTTTGAAAATATTTGTCTTTCACAACCTTCCTCAAAGAGGCTTCATGGGCTGCGAAGCTGGAAAGATGCACCAAGGGTTCCTTCGAAGAGAATGACAACCTTGTCAGTCCTTCCAGGAGGAAGCTCTGGGATGCAGGCTTGGCTTGGCAGCAATCATTTGTACTCAGTCCTTTCCTGCTGAAAAGGAGTTCATATCCATTTGGTTTGCAGACTTGAGATCACAAGGACATGGGCTGGAGCCCCTGTTCTGCCACTCACCAGCCGTATGATTGTGACACTCTGCAGTGACGTCCTTGGTAGTTCAGACACCAGTGTGTACCTAATGGTACCCCAAAGCTACAGGTCTCCCATCATATCAGAAGCTTAGCTACCATGCTGTAAGGCAGAGGCCAGCACACTTTTCCTGGAAGGGACCGTGTAGTAAATATTTCAGGCTTTGCAGGCCACAGTGTCTCTGCTGCAGATATCCAATTCTGTCTTTGTAGAGCAGAAGCATCCACAGTTTACTTCAGTTGCTTAGCTGTGTCCGACTCTTTGTGACCCCATGAATCACAGTACACCAGGCCTCCCTGTCCATCACCAACTCCCAGAGTTCACTCAAACTCATGTCCATTGAGTCAGTGATGCCATCCAGCCATCTCATCCTCTGTCACCCTTCTCCTCCTGCCCTCAATCCCTCCCAGCATCAGAGTCTTTTCCAATGAGTCAACTCTTCGCATGAGGTGGCCAAAGTACTAGAGTTTCAGCTTTAGCATCATTCCTTCCAAAGCACACCCAAGACTGATCTCCTTTAGGATGGACTGGTTAGATCTCCTTGTGATGCCATCCAACCATCTCATCCTCTGTCGTCCCCTTCTCCTCCTGCCCCCAATCCCTCCCAGCATCAGGGTCTTTTCCAATGAGTCAGCTCTTCGCATGAGGTGGCCGAAGTATTGGAGTTTCAGCCTCAACATCAGTCCTTCCAGTGAACACCCAGGACTGATCTCCTTTAGGATGGACTGGTTGGATCTTCTTGCAGGAGACTCTCAAGAGTCTTCTCCAACACCACAGTTCAAAAGCATCAATTCTTCGGTGCTCAGCCTTCTTCACAGTCCAGCTCTCGCATCCATACGTGCATCCATAAATAGCAAGCAAAAAGAATGGCCGTGTCTCTGTGTGGGGAAGAGTGTCCGGTACTGGATCTCACTGTGCTAGGACCAGTGTGTCCCCAGTCGCACGCTGGCCCTAATATTACACTGTCATCTCCCATCCCAGACAAAATTTTCTTTAAATCTCAGGTTTTATTGATTTTCCCTGCTATGGGTCTTGTTTGGAGCCCCTGAAGTTATCCTAATGAGTTGTCCTATCTTTGAATCTGGAGCATCATGGATTGGGGTCTTGGGATTGGGACTGAGAAATGCCCCAGTCTTCTTATTTAAACTTGTTCTTTAGTGTCCAGCTCTGCAAACCTCAGCTTTTGCTAAGCTACTCAAAAAACAGTATGTTATTAGCTTACAAACAGTAAATGCTGGAGACGGTGTGGAGAAAAGGGAACCTTCCTGTGTTGTTGGTAGGAATGTAAACTCGTAACAGCCACTGTGGATAACAGTATGGAGCTTCCTTAAAAAACTAAAAATAGAGCTACTGTATGATCCAGAAATCCCACTTCTGGGCACATATCTTGAGAAAACCATAATTTGAAAAGATACATACATGCCAATTTCATAGCAGCACTATTACAATAGCCAAAACATGGAAGCAACCGAAATGCCCCTCAACAGATGAATGGAAAAAGAAGAGTGTTGTGTATAGACAGTGGAATACTACTCAGCCACAGAAAGAATGAAGTAATGCCATCTGCAGTAACATGGATGGACCTGGAGATGATCTTACAGAGAAAGATGATTATTGCATGAGTTGGCTTATTTGTGGAATCTAATTTGGAAAATTCTGAAAGCGATGGGAATGCCAGACCACCTGACCTTACTCTTGAGAAACCTATATGCAGGTCAGGAAACAACAGTTAGAACTGGACATGGAACAACAGGCTGGTTCCAAATAGGAAAAGGAGTACATCAAGGCTGCATATTGTCACCCTGCTTATTTAACTTCTATGCAGAGTACATCATGAGAAACGCTGGGCTGGAGGAAGCACAAACTGAAATCAAGATTGGCGGGAGAAATATCAATAACCTCAGATATGCAGATGACACCACCCTTATGGCAGAAAGTGAAGAGGAACTAAAAAGCCTCTTGATGGACGTGAAAGTGGAGAGTGAAAAAGTTGGCTTAAAGCTCAACATTCAGAAAACTAAGATCATGGCATCTGGTCCCATCACTTCATGGGAAATAGATGGGGAAACACTGGAAACAGTGTCAGACTTTATTTTTGGAGGCTCCAAAATCACTGCAGATGGTGACTGCAACCATGAAATTAAAAGGCGCTTACTCCTTGGAAGGAAAGTCATGACCAACCTAGACAGCATATTAGAAAGCAGAGACATTACTTTGCTAACAAAGGTCCGTCTAGTCAAGGCTATGGTTTTTCCAGTAGTCATGTATGGATGTGAGAGTTGGACTGTGAAGAAAGCTGAGCACCGAAGAATTGATGCTTTTGAACTGTGGTGTTGGAGAAGACTCTTGAGAGTCCCTTGGACTGCAAGGAGATCCAACCAGTCCATCCTAAAGGAGATCGGTCCTGGGTGTTCACTGGAAGGACTGATGTTGAGGCTGAAACTCCAATACTTTGGCCACCTTATGCGAAGAGCTGACTCATTGGAAAAGACTCTGATGCTGGGAGGGATTGGGGGCAGGAGAAGGGGACAACAGAGGATGAGATGGTTGGATTGCATCACTGACTCGATGGACGTGAGTCTGAGTGACCTCCGGGAGTTGGTGATGGAGAGGGAGGCCTGGCGTGCTGCGATTCATGGGGTTGCAAAGAGTTGGACACGACTGACTGACTGAACTGTACTGAATTTTAGAAAAGATATAAATGAACTTATTTACAAAATAGAAACAGACTTATAGAAAACAGACGTTTGGTTACCTAAAGGGAAATGTGGTGTGGAAGTATAAATCAGGAGCATGGGATAAACACACACACACTACTTATAACAAAAAAATGACCATCAAGGCCCTACTGGGTAGCACAGGGAACTCTCCTCAGTATTCTGTGGAAGCCTATATGGGAAAAGAATCTAAAACGGAATGGGTAGTTATTCGTATAACTGAACCACTTTGCAGTGCACCTGAAGCTAAGCCAAGATTGTGCATCAACTGTGCGAGTATGTGCTCATTGCTCAATCATCTCCGACTCTTTGCAGCCCCATGGCCTGTAGCCTGCTAGGCTCCTCTGTCCACGGAATTTTCCAGGCAAGAATGCTGGAGTGGCTTGCTGTTTCCTACTCCAGGGGATCTTCCCAACCCAGTCTGTGGAACCCACATCTCTTATATCTCCCGCATTGGCAGGCAGACTCTTTACCACTGCCCCATACTCCATAAAATTAAAATATTAAAAAACCCCGCAAAGCACAAAATGTTGTTAGACAGCCCTGCAGTGATGCCGTGTAGAGCAAAGAAGACCCACTTCCCCATTTAAGGAGCAGCTGTAACAGTACAGTATCACGAAACCATCCCCGGCTCTGTTGTTTTAGTGTTACTCTAGCTACTAAAGGTAAAGCGTTGTCATGCAGGCAAAAGATCATCTGCTGTTGTCATCTGCGGATTTTCTTGTCCAGAGAAATTGTGGTTAAGTGTGAATTTTAATGAAAAGTAGGGGCCTATTCAGGTGAAACAATAAACTGATTGTCCTGGTGTTGGGGAGTGGGTGAGTCTCCCCAGACTGACATCTGTCAACATGCCTGTACCCTGGGCTAGTCTGTGAGCCTGTGAGCCTTGCCCCCCGCCCCACCAGCTCATATGATAAGGTAATCACCGCACCCTGGCATTTTCTTTGCCTTTTTTAAAAACTCTGTTTAAATTCTGGGGCAGAAGCACTGATGCTGAGATACTTATGCCCTTTTGATAACTGCTGCTTAAGCTGCTTCTTTGACAGACAAATTCTAATTAAACAGTATAATAAGTTGCAGAAACACAACAGCTCCCAGTGCTTTTCCCGTGGCATGTCACATCTGAAAAAGCTACATCCTGTAACTTGCAGATACATTTTTAGGTTCTGTCTCCATGAAGTCGCACTGGCTGTTTCTCCAGAGATGTAGGTTAGGCTAACACCCTCTTTTTTTCCCCCCTCAGTAGAAATATTTCTAGGCAGCAAATTAATTGTAGGGAAGTTAAGGTCAAAGAGGTTTGTATTTCTTTGCACCAAATTCTGCCCTTGGCTTAGGAAAGTTACCACAACCCCTTAAGTGACTTGAGTTGGGATTTGATCCCTGGGTTGGGACGATCCCTTCCCTGATATTCTGGGAAATTCCATGGGCACAGGAACCCGGTGAGCTATAGTCCGTGGGGTTGAAAAGAGTTGGACATGACTGAGCAACTAACTTTTACTTCTCCTCCCAGCACCATACATTCTGGGAAATAAAAGGAAAATGAAAGAAACAACCGTGAAACAACAATAACCAAGATGCTGGATTTTTGGATCTATGATTTGACTTGGATTTGAGGAGAGGAGGGGCATTGCAGGGTTGTTATTCTACTGATTGGAAATGCAGGCCCATTGCCTGTAGGTGGCAAGTGCAGAGTACAGATACAGTTGTGAGGGTCTTCTGTTTGGGGATGCATTTTTTTAAACCCAGTGGTCTTTTCTTAGCCTTGTTAAATGGCATTTTTTTGTAGGTTACATTAGAAGAAGCACTACAGAGGAGTCAAGAAAAGCTTCCTATACGGAGTGTTGCTTTTATCACAACTTGCTGTGTGCCTTTGGGCAAATCCCCGAACCTCTCTGATTCTGGAAATTGAGTCACCAAATCTGAGCTTGGTGGAAGTGGTAGGCATTCAGGCTAAACTGGGCTTGTTCACATGGTAGGCATAGGGTTCTGCGACAGCGAGTGGAAGCAGCCAGGTCTCAACGCCTCCTCCCTCACTTTCTGTCGGTAAAAGCCTAACGCAAGGCCAGCCCGACGCGAGGGGCTGCAAAATGACACTATGAAAAGGCGAGGGAAGCGAGAGGAGAAAGATCACAAGCCGTCTACACTGGGTTAGTGCTCATTCTGGGATCTTCAGGGAAGATGAATGGTTAATAATGTGCTGGTTTGGGTGTGTGATCTGCCTGAGCTGCGACTTCAGCCAGGAGCAGAGACAGGTTCAAACAACAGGAGAGAACAGAACACAAGGAGTCACGACTCAATCACTGTGTGACCTTGGACAAAATACTTAGCCTGTCAGAACCTCAGGTTTTTCTTATCCTAAGTTTCCCTAAAACCTGCATTAAATCTGTTCTATTCTGGGTACTGCAGTCAGAGATGAGAAAAACAAGGTGACCCTTGTGAGTTTCTGCAGTTGAGTGTGTCAGTGACTGGGGAGTGAGGGACCCTGGCACCGGCTGCTTCTGCCAATAAAGGGTCATCTGGTTTGCTCGTGTGCTGTTCAGGGCAGCTTTGAGCCTGGACCCTTGCCTCCCTGAAGGCATCGAGGACTGGCAGGCAAGCAATGTTCCCTGTACCTCCAGCAGGCATTTCCCCATGGGAAACTTGCTCTTGTTAGCCCAGCTTCTGAATTGCTTGACCTCTTTGGGGCCCATGAGTTGGGAAGGGCTTCCGGTGCATCTATATTTGGCTCACTTGTCCTGGCTAATTTTCAACTTTGTTTTCCAGCTGTGAAAAACATCTATATGGATGGCAGTAATTGGGAATTTAATAATTTTTTGATGTTTCTTGTGGTGCTTGGAAAATCCACCGAGAATGGTCTATATATTTTCAGTGTTTCCCCATTCTGTGCTAAAACTCTGTGTTAAAAACTCTGCATGAATTTTATTTTCTCTTTTTCTTTCTTTCTTTCTTTTTTCCTTAAAGCACAAAGCAAGCTAACTTTGAAGTCAAGTTTCCTTTTTAGTCAAGTGTGTGTACCGGGTCCTTATTTTCTCCTTTTGTTTTTATTGCTACTGTGTTCTTTATTACTTTTTTCTAAGTCATTTTAGAAATAAAAAAGATGGGGGAATAAAACCACTAGAGTCAGAGATTCAGACAATCTAAGCGTTGTCTCCCCATGAGAATTACTCTCTTGGCTGGAGTGGGAAGCTAGTGTTTCTTTACCTGGTGTTATTTGATTACTAGGTCATCAAAACTTTATCAGCTCTATTGCACCAACTCCCAGAAGCTTCAGAGTAACAGAGGAATTGCAAGTAGGGCTCTTATCGTGTCACAGAAGCTCCAACTTCATCTTCAAAGGAGGCAGTGCAAAGGAGTGGATTTTTTTTTTTTTTTTGGGAAAGAGCATGAATGTGTCTGGGTTAAGGTCAAGTTCTACACCTAAGGTGCTGCTGGGTGACCTTGGGAAACCTGCTTCACCTCTCTGGGTCTTACTCCCTGCACCCTAAAGATGAAGCTGCTTCCAGAAGTTACTGTAAAATGTTTTCATTTCAGATGTAAAGAGGAATCGCTCATGACTCGGTTCATGGGTCTTAGGTTAAGACTTATTTAGGGCTCTGTGGGGTTTTATCATAAATATTAATATCAGTGACACAGAGACTTTGAGAATGTTGGAAGTCTTGCATGTCCTCTCCCTTCCGTGAAGCCCGCTTCCTCCTTTGAGGAACTCTAGGTACTGGGATCTTGGACTGGTAACTGCTGAGGTCTGGCTTCACCCTCACTCATCTAACGAAGGATGACTGTGATGGACCCTACAGAAGCAGTGAGAGATCCAGGTTGCAGGGGTTGGACGAGGGGGAGAGAGTAAAGTCCAAGCCTTTCAGCCTTGGCAGCCTCTAAACGCACGATGTGGGTCTGCATGTGTCTGCTGGCTATAGCGGCAGATTTGTTTTTCCTCGGGTCCGCGTTCTCCGATGTTCCTATGGACCATACGTGGCATCCCCTGTCATTTAGGGGTGCTTCCCGGGAGTTTCGGGGTGAGACAACTCATTTCCACTCCTCAGTCTACTTTTATTTTGCCCTAGCCCAAAACATGAGTGACAGATGGAATCTATGAGGTATGGAACAGGGGGAATCAAGCAGTTAATTATTGTTGCTTTTATCTGTCTGCAGAGGGAGGAACACCATGAGCACATTTCTGGGAGAATTTCAAAAGATGCCCATGAGCAGGAATGCTTTTTGTGACTGGACCTCACACCCTCCTTATGCTGTGGGGATCTCTTGGACTGTTTATGGGTTACTATCCTGGAGGGAGGCTGCATCTTGGGCCCCAAAGTCCAGGAGACACAGTGTCCCATGCTGTCACCCTTTCTGCTGATAGGACTCAAACTATACCTACTACTGTTAACCAGCATTTGTTAAGTTCTTGCTAGGGCTCAGGCAGAGTACATCTGTCATCTGTCATCTCAGTTAATACTGAAAACATCCCTCTAGTATGCGTTAGTTGCTCAGATGTGTCCAACTCTCTGTGACCCCATGGACTGTAGTCAACCAGGCTCCTCTGTCCATGGGATTTCCCAGGCAAGAATATTGAAGTGGGTTGCCATTTCCTACTCCAGGGGACCTTCTCAACCCAGGGACTGAACCCAGGTCTTCTACACTGCAGGCAGATTCTTTACCATCTGAGCCACCAGGGAAGCTACTGTGTAGGTAGGATTACTGTCCTCATTTGGCCAATGTGGAAATTGAAGCACCAGGCTTCTTTTGTCTTTTTCACCCAGATGGTTGGTAGCAGAGATGTGACTCAAAATGAGCCAGGTAGCCTCGAGAATATTCCTCTGAAGCATCATGCTGTGCTGTGTCCACACACACATGTGATCATCTGTGTCTGACCGCCAGGATCCCAGGGATCCAAACACTGCCCCCTGGTTCATAGTTCTGCCACTAGTCTAAGCCTCTTTCAGCGCCTTGAGTCGGAGCTGCAGACGTGTTTGGAGAGCAGGATCTTCAGAGGGCCCCTGAAAATATACTGTTCGAGCAAGTAGATCGTAGCACTTCCTTCGTATTACCTACCAGACCTCCGTGTCTGCTCCTGTCTCATCTCCATGTTGACTTCTTAACTATCTTCCCTTAGACATTTAATATCCGCCGTATCAAAAACCACATAGTTCCTGAGTCCCCCGTGCCCTCTGACTGCCTGGGATGCAGGCTCCTTCCCCATCATTCACTAGCAATGTTCTCTGTCCCTCCAGACTGACCAGATGCCCAGCCTGGGCATTGTCTTAACATTCTTCTAGATTTTTCCTGGTTCCTTGGAAGTCCTTGCTCTCTGTCAAAAGTGACACCCATGTGGCTCTTATGATGGCAAATCCACATGATCTGTTTCATATCTGTTCCCTGAACCTCTGCAGAACCCAGGCTGGGTACCATCCATCTAGCATCTTCAGAGTCTGGCAGGAAGATCGCTGATACACATTTGGCACATTGCCAGTGCCAGCCGAACCTGGATAATGTGCTCTTTTCCAAGTGAATAGTTAGCTTTTATTGCTGTGTTATTAGATTGACTCACATGAAATTGCTGTTTTCATAAGTTAAAATTGCTCGAATACTGGCATTTCAGATGTGTATTTTTCTATTCCCACGAGCATTTTCAATCTGTTCCTCCCCTCGGTTCCTCCCCTTCTGCTTCTGTACACCCAGGTTCCCCTGCATATCCTAAACTCATCTTTTCCTTTTTCTAACACTGACTGCTAAACTTCCAGAAAGAGTTGGTTACAGTCACTGGTTCCATGTCTGCACCAGCCATTCCTGCTTCAGTCTTTTGCCGTCTAACCCCTCTCTCTCTCCTCCTGAAGCTGCTTCAGGTGTTTTTAAGCAGCACGAAACCTGCTCCGCTCGCAGGCTGATCCTGTTCTTCACCCTCTTGCACTTTCTCGCCGTATGAAAAGACTGGGGTGACCCCTTTTGAAACTCTCACCTTCTGTGACTTCCATGGCCTGACTTTTAAAAAATCCTGCTAATTTATCCCATATTCACTCCACTTAAAGTTGAAGGATAAAATGAAAACCCATCTTGCCCTTCAGTTGCTCACAGCACAGAAGTTACTACAAGGCATCGTGACACACATCCTGGTAAAGTAAATGTAGCCGATCAGTCCTATGCGATTAACAGATAACCACACGTGTATTATTTTAAAACTAGGGAGAACATACGCGGGGCATCTAGACATGAGCCCCCAAAGATTTGAAGTTCAAAGACAAGATTCTTCATAATCTAATTCAGAGTATATATAAACTTTACTTACATTTATGGAACCAAATTAAAGAAGCTGTATTAATAAAAGGTGTTTGTTTTTCCCCTTCATTTCAGGCAAGGCTTTATTGGGGCCCCTGCTGCAGCAGAGAGGATCGAAGAAAAATAGCAGTTTCCCTTGCTCACTTGCTCACTCCCCGAGCAGGGAGTGGGAGGGGGTGGCAAGGTTTTCCCTTATATGAGCTGAGGGTACGGGTGTGTCCAGGGCTGGAGGGCTGCCTGAGGTGGCCACCCACTCCCTCCGGTGCTGTTGAGTGCGGGGGCATGCTCAGTACCCAGCTTTTGCTCCCAACATCCTGCTTTTGCTCCAGGCTCTTCAAAAGTGGCAGTTGGGATTTTGGTCTCTTTGTATCTTTTGTCCAGAATTTGTCCCAACTGTGCATGCCCCCAGGGGTTTTTTTTATAGAATCAAGAATTGAAGCAATAAAACCATGCCACGGCACTTGTACCTTTCCTGTCTATCTTCTTCCATGGTGGAGAGCTCTCCTGGCTCCATCTCTCCTGGCCATGTAATTGACTGTTCTTCCCATCCCTGCCTGAGTCCTGCCCATGGGCATCCTCTTCTGTCCTCCTCCCCTTGGGAGCCTTGCGCATCTACTATTTGTGAATATCTGCACATCCAGCGGTAACGTGTACTCCAGGTGAGACTCACTCTGGCTTTGGGGTATCAGTTCAGTTCAGTTCAGCTCAGTCACTCAGTTGTGTCCGACTCTTTGCGACACCATGAATCGCAGCACGCCAGGCCTCCCTGTCCATTACCAACTCCCGGAGTTCACTCAGACTCAAGTCCATCGAGTCAGTGATGCCATCCAGCCTTCTCATCCTCTGTTGTCCCCTTCTCCTCCTGCCCTCAATCCCTCCCAGCATCAGAGTCTTTTCCAGTGAGTCAACTCTTTGCATGAGGTGGCCAAAGTATTGGAGTTTCAGCTTTAGCATCATTCCTTCCAAAGAACACCCAGGACTGATCTCCTTTAGAATGGACTGGTTGGATCTCCTTGCAGTCCAAGGGACTCTCAAGAGTCTTCTCCAACACCACAGTTCAAAAGCATCAATTCTTCAGCGCTCAGCCTTCTTCACAGTCCAACTCTCACAACCATACATGACTACTGGAAAACCATAGCCTTGACTAGATGGACCTTTGTTAGCAAAGTAATGTCTCTGCTTTTGAATATGCTATCTAGGTTGGACATAACTTTCCTTCCAAGGAGTAAGCGTCTTTTAATTTCATGGTTGCAGTAACCATCTGCAGTGATTTTGGAGCCTCCAAAAATAAAGTTTGACACTATTTCCACTGTTTCCCCATCTATTTCCCATGAAGTGATGGGACCAGATGCCATGATCTTCGTTTTCTGAATTTTGAGCTTTAAGCCAACTTTTTCACTCTCCTCTTTCACTTTCATCAAGAGGCTCTTTAGTTCCTCTTCACTTTCTGCCATAAGGGTGGTGTCATCTGCATAGCTGAGGTTATTGATATTTCTCCCTGCAATCTTGATTCCAGCTTGTGTTTCTTCCAGTCCAGCGTTTCTCATGATGTACTCTGCATATAAGTTATATAAGCAGGGTGACAGCTTATTTAACTTATATACAGACTTGACGTACTCCTTTTCCAATTTGGAACCAGTCTATTGTTCCATGTCCAGTTCTAACTGTTGCTTCCTGACCTGCATACAGGTTTCTCAAGAGGCAGGTCAAGTGGTCTGGTAGGACCCAAACCAAGACTGTCATCCCCCAAATCACCTTCTCTTCCTTTCATTTCCCCTTTCGATGGTCCTCTTTACCTTTTTTGCCTCTGGGCCCACCTCTGTAGCATTTCCACAATTCTTGCCCCAGTGTCTGTTTCTTGACTGTTTCTTCCAGCATTCTAACTTTTCTCCACCAGTCTGTCAGCTCCACATACTCACATGTTGAAAACAGTTGTTAGTGAGCCTGACTTAATCATGTTTGCATTTCCCACAGTGCCTTAGCATTGTGCTCAGGGTAAATAGGCCTTCGATGCGTATATATTGAGTTCAAAGAAATTGATCTTTTAAATGACAGGCACAGTTGGACTGCGTTGTCCTAAGCTTTGATAAATATCAATAGGAGAAAGGAAAAGAATCCCTCATAAATTGACCACCCCAGCACACGGTTCCAGTTACTGGTGTATTCCGTCATGAATTTCCCCATTCCTGTTTTTAGATCAGGTTGACAAAGTTTTTATTGTTACCACAGTGGTCCATCCAGAGGGCAGAGTTGCTTAGCAAGGGCTGAATCCTAATCATTACTGTTGCTCATAACATTTTTCCAGCACTCTGCCTTCCTGTTGGGATCGTACTTCCCAGTTCCCGGAGGTTAAGTGAGGACTTGTGCCCAGAACTGGCCGATGATCATTTAACTGGTGATCCCTCAGAACATCCTCTCCATGGCTGTTCCATCACCCTTGGTCCTCAACTGACATCATGATGCAGAGAAGCCCCCAGGTGACCCATGACGGCCGTGAAGTAGGAGAAAAAAAGCTTTATTTTCAGCTGTTAACATTTTGGGTCTATCTGTTTCTGCAGCAAACTTTAACTCGATTGGAGATGTAGATTGCTATTTCTGGGAGAGTCTCTGATTTATTTTTTATTTTTTACTTTTATTTGCATTAATATTTTTGTGGCACTTATTCCCAGGGCACAAGTTTTTGTTTTTTCAGTTTCTCCTGGGATATATTTTTCTTCTGTGCAGCCTTCTCTTCCGGTTTAGGGAAGAGCTACTCTTTTTTCAGTAAGGATCATTTCAATGTGGCTGGTTGATCCTACCATGAGCTCTGTAAGTCCTCCTCCGCATCTTAGGGGCTTTGTTCACCTGGATATGTTCAGTGACCAGAGAATCTACATCTAAGCTCTTCAGTTCAGCATCACTCTCTGCATTTTTGAGTAGGTGTGCAGGAAAAATTCAGCACTCTGTTTAGGCCACTGACACTGCATCCAGCCCCACTGTTTGGACAACACCACCGTTGTATGAGGGCTTCCCTCATATCTCAGTAGGTAAAGAATCTGCCTGCAATGCAGGAGGCCTGGGTTTGATTCCTGGGTCAGAAAGATCCTCTGGAGAAGGAAATGGCAACCCACTCCAGTATTCTTGCCTGGAGAATCCCATAGACAGAGGAGCCTGGTGGGCTACAGTCCATGGCGTTGCAAGAGTCGGACATGACTTAGCGACTATATTACCACCACCACGGAATGGTACCCTTTGCTTCTTAAACGGACATCCTGCACTTATTTGGTGGCTTTTCATTTGTTTTTCCTTTTTAGATTGGAGAAGCCCCACAGACAGGAGAGCCTGCAGGGCTACAGTTCATGGGGTCACGAAGAGTTGGACGTGACTGAGCGGCTGACCACACCCAAGCACGTAACTGCTTTGCCATGCTGTGTTAGTTCCCGTTGTACAGCGACGTGATTGTTGGCATTTTGGATATGCACACCCGTACAGGCCTGGGTCGTTTCATGAGTGTTCTTAGAGTGAACACGAAGACTTGAACAACCTCTTGATTTTCATGATTTTGAGGGGTTCCTGGGCAAAGTGAATTGCGAACCATTTTTAGAGGTCATCTCAGGCTGCTTACTGGAAAAAAAAAGGGAGGTTCTCTGATTTAACACCATTCCACTCGACAGGGGAAATGACCTAGGTCATAATGAATGGGTCTTGGCGAGTGGCTGGAGCTGAGGTTGGCTGACTCCCTGGACATTCTCCCTCGTTCACAGCACCCTGGGCCCAGAGGGAGGCTGGCCTTGCAGGATGCTTCCCTGCATTTGCTCTCTGCCTCCTGGTGATGTTTCTGCTGCAGAATGTGTCGGGCCAGACTCTCCCTGGATTCTGGGTCACTGACCTGCTGTACTTTTCTACCTTGACTGGTCATCTGAGAGAACCCGAGGGTCCACTTTGCAAGCCCTCTGCCGAATGCCGTGGCACAGGTGCCCACCTCAGCCCTAGGGCTGCTGGAAGAATGCTTCCTTTTCCAGGTGATGGAGTGGAGGCAGCAGCCTCTCTGTGCAAGTGAAAGTCCAGCAGTTCAGCTTTGGAATTATCCGAGGGTGACCGGATTCTCAGATCCAAAGGTATGAGGATAATTAGGACTCTTGTTAATCATTCTGGATCCCCTTCCCCACCCCCACCCCCCAGTGACGCGATTCACACAGATTAATTACTGCCTGCTATAAATAAACGCAGAGAAAAGCAATCTGCATCGCTGAGGCAGAGGGTAACTGTCATTTAATATATCACAGCTTTCCGCACACCTGTTCTCCCTCCACTGTTGCCATGGAAACCACACTCTATAAGAGAAGCTCTGCATAATTAGTGTGGATAGAGGTCTATATCAATCAGAATAATTTGAAAGAATACTAAAAACCCAAAGGAGCAGCCAAAACTACTTGTCTCAGTAGGAAGGAATCCGATCTCTACTGTGTGGTAAATGAGGAGGCAGTTACAGGAGAAAATCAGCAAAATTAGCAATTCTAGGTCAGCTGAAAAACAAGGTGCCAACCTCTTCCTGCACGAGAGAGGAAGAAAACTTTGTCATCGAGTTTGACTCTTTTAAGTGCTCTTTCGAGCCACACAAAGGAGATACAAAGCCAAACAAAGGCGTGAATGTATGTTGAGGTGATGGAGCTCCAGAAGGGTAGGAGGGCTCTGCACACGTGGGACACCCCCATTGCAGTGGTGGGCAGGGAGGCTGGGGCTTGAGACTCCAGCTGTGGGAGAGGCTGGTGGCTGAGGGGGTGCTCCTTCAGGAGCAGTGAGCAGCTTTCAGTCAAAGTCTGGGACTTTATGAGTGGCTGGAATCACCAAACTGCTTCTTAGTGGTGGAAAGAATTTCAGAAAGAATCTAGTTCCAATGTGCTAGTTTTGCAGGGAGGAATGGGAATCTCGCAGAGAGGCAACTTGCCTGAAGTACCAGAACAGCTGTTGGCCAGGCTCTCTGGTTCTCAGCAGAGCTCTTTGCTAAGGCCATTGATTGGACCACCACTGGGTTGGTGGTCTTGGTCAGAAAATCTTTTTTTTTTTTTAAAATTTATTTTTGTTTATTTGTCTGGCTGTGCTGGGTTTTAGTTTTGGCATGTGGGATCTACTTTCCTGATCAGGGATGGGACTTGGGCCCCTGCATTGAGAGCTCTGAGTCTTAGCCACTGACCACCAGCGAAGTCCCTGGTGAGAAATTCTTTGGTTCTTTATTACCAAGGGGATGAAATTGAGTACCTGGCACCAGAAAGCATTTGGACTTTGGCATTTACAATCTGACAATTTCCCTTTGGGTGTGGATATGCAAATTCATTCATTCATCCATGCAGTATGTATACATTAAGTAAAACAGGATCATATCAAGTTTTTTTGAGAGACACACAAACTTCCTGCAAACTGGAAATTTCCAGATCTCTTACTGGATCCATGTTTCTTTTTTTTTCTATTATTAACTTTTATTGGAGTATAGTTGCTTTATAATGTGTTTGTTTCTGCTATACTGCAAAGTGAATCAGTTACATGTATACATATATCACCTCTTTTTAGATTGTCTTTCCGTTTAGATCACTACGGAGCACGGAGCAGAGTTCCCTGTGCTGGGTCCGTGTTTATAGTAATTGATAGTCATTCATTCACTCAGCATTTATGTATTGAGTGCCTACTATGAGCCCCCTATATTCCAGGTGCTTAGGAAATAATCACTGGTAAAGCATGAAGATCTCTGCCTTCACAGAACTTGCATTCTAGTGGGGAGAAACAGACCCTAGGTATGGAAACAAATAAGTATGATAATTTTATTTTTTTGTAATTAAAAACCTTTTTATTGAAGTATAGTTGATTTACAATGTTGCGTTAATTTCTGCTGTATAGCAAAGTGATTCAATTATACTTAAATATATGTATTTTTAATATTCTTTTCCATCATGGTTTATCACCAGATATTGAATATAATTCCCTGTGCTATACAGTAGGACCTTGTTTTTTTCTCCTGTGCTATGGGGCTTGAAGGATCTCATGCTTTACCCAACCAGGGGTTGAAACTGGGCCTAAGCATGAAAGTGCCGAGTCCTAATAACTAGAGCACCAGGGAACTCACTAGGGCCTGGTTACTTGTCAGTTCTCAAACTATATAATAGTTTGCATCTGCTAATCCCCAACTCTGAGATGATCCATCCCCCAATTCCTTCCCTCTCGGCAACCACAAGTCTCTTGCGTGTCCCTGATTCTGCTTCTGTTTCATAGATAGGTTCGTTTGTATCGTATTTTAGATTCCGTATGTAAGTGGCATCAAATAGTATTTGTCTTTCTCTTTCTGACTTGTCTCGCTTAGTATGGTCATCTCCAGGTCCATCCATGTTGCTCCAGATGACATTATCTCACTATTTTTAATGGCTAGATTACTCCACTCTTACCAGAAAGGTGGGGAGAAAGGATCTGAACAAGTGTCTGGTTCTGATTAATGTAAATGACTTTCAAGTCGCTCCCCAAACTTCCACTCCTCTGTAGTTTAGCCGACTCTTGATTTTCAGCACCCTGGGCCTTGTTTTGGAGGTCAGCCTGCAAATATTACTGTCCCTTCTTACTTCCTCTGGTCTCTGTTCTTCCTCTTAGAATTCATTCTCTGAATATTTATTGTGTTCAGAAGCCACTCACTTCTCTAAGCAGACTTCATCATTTCCAAGTTTGGTGGTGGCTTACTCACTAAGTCGTGTCCGACTCTTGTGACCCCCATGGACTGCAGCCTGCCAGGCTCCTCTGTCCATGGGGATTCTCCAGGGAAGAATACTGGAGTGCATTGCCATTTCCTTCTCCAGGGGATTTTTCCGACCCAGGGATCGAACACAGATCTCCTGCATTGCAGGCAGATTCTTTACCAACTGAGCTACAAGGGAAGCCCCTTTCCAAGTTAAAGATTTATATATTATTTTTTTCTTTGTGTGAGGGGGTGCTTTCAGGTGGCTCAGTAGCAAAAAATCTGCCTGCAATGCAGGAGACCCAGAAATGGCAACCTACTTCAGCATTCTTGCTCAGAAAATCCCATGGACCAGAGGAACCTGGTGGATTACAGTCCATGGGGTTGCAAAAGGGTCATCAGATGCGACTGAGTGACTAAACAGCAACTTTTTCTTTCACGGTAGAGTATTGATAAAAAATGATAAATGAAACAGGGAAAATTGTTTCCCTGAAAGCTGTCCTGGGCCTGCTAATCTTAGTTTTTATGCATTGTTTGGAAAAATGATTATCCCTTGAAAACTAGAATGGATAATGGGAAAACTGGAAATAGCCTTGAAACTGGAATGGGTGTTTTAGTATGGATGCCAACTCCGATGGTGTTTGTCAAGGAACAAAGCATATCTTGAAACTAGGCATTCATTCCTCTTTATTCCAGAATCTTATCAATGGTTATTGAGGCCAAGGTTTAGCACAAAAGATTAATTTTCTGTTTATTCCTTTGGCTTTTATATTGATTGTACATTTGTCCTGTTGTACCAAATATGGTTACTTATATATATGTACATGAATAAAATATGTTTAATAAGCATGCATAAAATATATGAGCTTGAAAACTGTTCCCTGGTGGAACATTAGCGTCTTGGTTGAAATATCTAAGTGACTTCCAGAAGAAACCATTAGTTCCCCTCTCATGTACTTTGTTCCTGTGTGGGAGTTCATACTCTATACAACAATGAGTCTTAATTTTTTGTTGTTGCTGTTTTACCTGTCCCCCGAGAATTCTAGTGACTCTTATGTACAGGACAGAGAATGTGCTTAGTCGCTCAGTCATGTCCGACTCTTTGCAACCCCTTGGACCGTAGCCTGCCAGGCTCCCTTGTCCATGGAGTTTTCCAAGCAAGAATACTGAAGCAGGTTGTCATTTCCTTCTCTAGGACAGGACAGAATGATTAAAACAAAAACAAAATCAGCTCTTGGGGTTGGTTCCTAGACGGGCAGACAAGTCTTTTGATTCAATTCCATTATTACGGTGGAGGACTTTTACAATGACAAAATACAGTTCTGGGGGTAGATTGCAAAAAGGCTCCCTATTGCCCACTTCTCTCTGTGTCTTCGCCCCTTGTAAAGTGACTCTGCAACTCCTCTTGTTGAGAGATGAAGTCCGTTTCCACATCTCTGAATCTGGACTGGCCTCATCCCTCACTTTGCCTGTGCAATTTGGTAGAAATAATGATTGCCAGCTTTGAACCATTAGGTCTCAAGAGTTCTTGTACTATCAGCTATTCCTGTTTGGATTCTATCTTCCACCCATGTAGTCAAGCCCGGGCTAGCTTGCTGGAGGATGCAAAAGAATGTGGACTAGAACCAAGTCAGTCTGAACATTTCAGAGGAGGCCACCGAAGGTCCACAAAGCTTTCCTCAGCGGCCAACTATAGATACATAAGTGAGTGTAGCCAAGTTCCAATAAGCCTGACTCAGATTTGCGGAACCATTAACCTATAGACTCATGAACAGTAGTAAACTTGCACTATTTTAAACAACTAAGTTTTGGGATATTTTGTTGTGCAGTGATAGCTAGCTGATACAGATAGAACCACAAGAAAGTGAGCTTTTTGAGGGAAAGACTCATGTCTGATTCTCTAGCTATTATGTGCTGCTTGCATTCTATTATTAAATGTATATTAAATTTGTGAATACAATGCGATTAATTCTATTTCCTGGATTGGAGGTCTTTCTAGCGGCATAGATAGAGGGATGGTCATTTCCCTCACAAACCGTGTGATTTCTATAGGAGAGGAATGGATTCTGTAGCAGAGAAGCTAGTTTTTTCATAACATCTGCTCCTCCTTTCTTAGTTCTAGGCCCTTAGTTTTCAGTTGGACATATGACTTTTTAAAATAAAGATTACATTTTTCTGGCCTCTATCACAGATATCTGTATGACTAAGTTCTGGCCAATGGGATGTAAGTGAAAGAGAAGGGGCATGCTTTGTATTTCCTTCCCTCATTTCCATTGGATGGGAGGCAGATGTGTCCGCTGGCACAGGGCAACCACATTGGAAACTGAGGTAGAAATACATGCTGAGGGTAGAACAGCAGCAAATTTAAGGATGTTGAGTCTGTGATCAGTGTTCTTAATTGCTGACTCCCTCTTCCTTATAGGAGAGAGAACTCTTCATTCCTAGTCAGTTATCTATGTCTGACTCAGGTGCGTGTAAATCCATTGACTTATTTCACATTTCCAGATAAGAAAGAATAGGCGTGATGGCAGTCTAGGATGGACTATTTCAATTCTCATTTCATTTCACATAGACTACCTGCTGTTTGCCTAGTTCTATTGTCCAAGATACTAAGTTGAAAAAACAATGAGTCATGTTCTCTCTGGATATTAGAGATAAGATGTGCGCATAGGTGGTTGCCCAGGCAGTTAACAACACAAGAGGTATAAGCCAAGTGGCCAGCTGAATTCTCTTGGGCACTCCACATTCCCTAGGTCCAAGGGAAGGTTGATCATGGAAGTGTGGAGTAGATGGCAGCCTCATGAATGAGGCAGACAGGTGTCCTGGATCTTGGGCTCCACCCTGGCTCTTGCCGTCTCCCCAACATAACTTTGTCTTGGTGGGAGGGGGCATCCTGCCAAAGAACAAGAGGCTTCTGCAGGGCCAGTGGGGATGTACAGAAGGGACCTGCTGAACAGTAGTGAGGGGCAACGTGGGCAGGGGTGGTAAGTTGGGCCTAGAGAGGAGTCCCTTCAGCACTAAGTTGAGGACTTTGAACCTGAACCTGTGAGTCTGGCCTTAAGGGTTTCAGGGGACAGCTGCAATCTAACAGCGTTATATTTTAGTGAGACTAGTTGTGTGACTCTGTGAATGGACTAGAATCGAGTGGGGCCGAAGGAGGAGGAGAGAGACCTAGGCACCGCAGGTAGGGGTGATGATGGTCCAAGCAACATGGCATTCTTATGAGATGGGGAGATGAAGAGGGATAGATTCTGCAAAGAAAGCTGCAAAACAGACCTGGTGTCTGGACAGCAGGGCTTAAAAAGATGTAAGAGCTCAGCTTGCCTTGTTTCTTTTGGTTTGTTCTTGTTTTGGTTTTGTTTTCCTTTCTGTTGGAGTATACTAGGTTTACAATGTTGTGTTAGCTTCTGCTGTGCAGCAAAGTGAGTCAGTTACACATATACATACAGCCGCTCTTTTCTCGATTCTTTTCCCATATAGGCCATTACAGAGTATTAAGTACAGTTTGCTGTGCTATACAGTAGGTCCTTATAAAACAGATGACTAATAAGGACCAACTTGCCTTCTTTTCATACATGGAGATGGGAAGATGGGCATTGCCAATGAGAGAAATGGGCCAGAGAGGCGGGCTCCAGTCTGACGAGGACTGGGACCGATGTCCTTAGTTTAGAGACTCTTGTCTGTGCATTGCGACCTGACCATCCTCAGGGGGATCTGTTCAGTGGGCGGTTGGCAGTGGAGGGTGGGGATGAAGCTGAGAATGGAAGTGGAGAGTACTCCCTGGCTGCTCAGCAGAGGCAATTGGACTGACACCTGGATCATCTCTCCCTAGAATTAGATGGCCAAGTGATGGAATGTGATCAACAAGGGTAAAGACATGTTTATCTGCAAATCTTTTTGTTCATTGCTGATTACGTGGTACTAGGTGTGGAATAGCTGGCAGGCACTATTCATCTCTATCCTCACCCTACCGGGCAGCACACCAGCAAAGAAAGACGGATGAAGAGAGGGAAAGCCTCAAAGTGGAGCATGCTCCGGCAAGGATGGGGTTGAACAGTTGAGAGTTCAACCTCTGTGACCTCAGGGAGCCACCGGAACATCTCTGAGGTTCTGTTTGCTCTGCATAAAATAAATAAGCGTAGTAATAAATAAAGGCTTCCCTTGTAGCTCAGATGGTGAAGAATCTGCCTGCAATGCAGGAGATCTGGGTTCTATCCCTCAGTTGGGAAGATCCCCTGGAGAAGGGAATGCACTCACTCCAATATTCTTGCCTGGAGTATCCAAGAACAGAGGAACCTGGCAGGATAGAGTCCGTGGTCGCAAAGAGTCAGCTACAACTGAGTGACTAACACTTCCGCTTCCAGTGGTAAATAATAGTAAAATCACAAAAGATGAAAGTGATATGATAGTAATTTCTATGCTCTGTATCTATCGTGGCATGCATTACTCACAGCTTAACGTCTTAAAAGGCCGATGCTCATTAGTTGTATTTGTGAATCTGCAGTTTGGGCTGGGTTGGGGGGCGGGGGGCAACATGTCTATGCTCCAGAAGATCCGAGTCCTGTGTTGGGTTGGCTGGAGAGGCTGGGTGGGTTGGGCACCCCTCTGCTTGGGGTCTGAGGGCCTGCCTGTGTGCCCACTCCATCAGGGCCCCTCAGAGGTCCAAGAGTGAGAGTTCCAGGAGACAGAAAGCAGAGGCTGCTGGTCTTTTAAGGTCAAGGGCTGAGAGCTGGCATAGCTGTACTCCCACTGGGTTCAATCAGCCAAAGTAGCTGTTGATTCAGGGGAAGGAGACACACCCTTACCTCTCAACGGAATGTCCCTCTTTTGTAGTTTTTTTTTTTTTTTAAATTTTTGGCTGCACCAGGTCTTCACTGTTGCATGTGGGGCTTGTGCAAGCGGAGTTTACTCTCTAGTTATGGTAATTGGGCTTCTCTTGTTGCGGAGCACGGCCTGTAGAACACGGGGTCAGTAGTTGCGGTATACAGGCTTAGCTCCCGGATCAGGGGTCGAGCTCGTGTCCCCTGTGTTGGCAGGCAGATTCTTAACCACTGGACCACCAGGAGTGTCCTGAAGTCCTCTTTAATTGTTGCAGAGTAAATAATATAATGAACACGGAAGGCTTAACATCCCATGGAGAACATAAGAGCTCAGTAAACAGTGGCTACTGTGATGACTCGAGGTAGTGTCAGGATTATCAGAGTTTCAGGCTTGAGTAGAGGTGCTGGATTCAATGGCCAGGAGGCCACTGAGTGAGCAAGATGGCCTTGCTTTCTTGGATGTGGCAGGAGTTGGGGGTGGCCACCGTGCGGGTGGTAAGGAGTGAGTTGGTGGCAACTCCAGAAAGGCAGCACTGGGGTGAGAAGCTGAATTGCGGAAGGACAGGGAGAAACTGGAGAGTTGCTGTGGATGAGCAGGGGCAGGGTGGCGAGGCGTCCGGAGGATGCTTCTTCCGTGGCTCAGGGACAGGGTGGCACAGAGTGGGAGGCAGGCGTGTGGGGAGGATGAGAAGAAGGAGAGGGAAGAGGAAGAGGGGAGAGGCAGAGGGACGGAGAAAAAGTGTGAATATCTGTGTGTTTTAAAGGCCAAGTTTATTCTAGGCAAGCTATTTATTTAAGATTTGCATGCAAATGAAAACAGCCAGGATATAAGCTCCTGAGAGGAGGGAGTCTGAGCGGAAGAAGGGGTTACAATTCTCATTACAGGCTGGTAGATAGGCAGCTGTCTGGGCCAGGCTAAAGGCAAAGCCTCAGCTGGGAGGGCATCTGTTAGGGCAGACGGAGAAGTATTAAGCTTTTTGTTATTGGAAGCAGGGGGCGTGGGTTCGATCCCTGGTTGGGGAACTAAGATCCCGCATGCCACTTGGCGAGTCCAAAAAATAAAAGTAACATAGTCAGTAGTTGAGGGCGTCAATTTTATACCTAAAAGTGAAGGGTGACATACAAGCCTCCACTCTTAAGAGTTAATATTAAAATGAAGGCCCTATCAAGAGTAATTGTGGATATCCTAAGAGCTAAAATGTGTATGATTTTTCTTTTTTTTTTTTTTGGAATTTGTTTTATTTTATTTTACTTTACAATACTGTATTGGTTTTGCCATACATCAACATGAATCCGCCACGGGTGTACATGTGTTCCCAATCCTGAACCCCCCTTTCTACTTAATTGAGTAAAAAGGAAAAAAAATTAAATTATAAAGTTAGTGTTAAGAAGTCAAGCCAAGTTCTGCTTTTCCACATGACCCTTAGTGCTTCTTTTAAAATCGAAACTGTGAATGTTTTAAAGAATGAAGTGTTGGTATCCTTACTTTGTGTGAGCCTTAAGTCTGGACTTGGCTAGCCTGGAGGGCAGCCTGGTGCGGTGGGCCAGGCCCTGTGTCCTGAATGCTGGCCCCGGTGGGCTACACTGGTCCTGAAATTTCTCCATCACAGACTCAGCTTTTTGGATAAGGGTTCCTTCCAACACCCAGCCACCTTGGACAGACCTGGGTCTTGCCTAGCTGCCTGGTGTCCTGATTGAATATCCCTGAGGATTTCTCCCTGGGAAATTCCCTTTGTCTCTGACACAGGCTTTTGCATGGTGCAGAATTTTTTGATTAGTTTGTTCCTTACTGTATCCCCAGAGGCTGGCCAGGAGCTGGCACTGGATCATTTGTTGCATGAATATAAGAATGAAGAAGGAGGGACTTTCCTGCGGTACAGGCGTTAGGACTGTATGCTTCCAATGCAGGGGGCACAGGTTTGATCCCTGCTTGGGGGGCTGAGATCCCAGCTGCCACATGGTGAGGCCTCCCCAAATTAAAATAACATAAAAAGTTCAACGCTGAAAAAAAAGAGGAGAGGAGTTTCTTTAAAACAAAACAAAACAAGAAACAATGAAGGGGCATCATAAGGGGGCTAGATGTGGAAGGGGAGCTCTGGGAGCAAATACTGGGCATTCCACAGGCTTGTGGCAGCCTCTGTAGGGGGTGCCTGTCTCAGGCTTCCCAGGTGGCCTAGGCTAAAGAACCTACCTGCCAATGCAGGAGACGTAAGAGACTTGGGTTCGATCCCTGGCTTGGGAAGATTCCCTGGAGAAGGGAATGGCAATCCACTCTAGTATTCTTGGCTGGAGAATGCCGTGGACAGACGAGGCTGGCGGGCTACAGTCCAGGGGGCTGCAAAGAGTCAGACTTGACCGAGCGACTGAGTATGCACTTTAGAGGTCAGAGTGAAGCAGTTCAGATAAATGGGTGGCCAAATCCTTGAAAAAGGGATTTCAGTGTCCTTGGGAGGAAACATGGAAGAAAGGAAGGGTTAGTTCCATGGATCCTGGATAGTTTTTTTTTTTTTTTTCCCTTACAACAGCTGAGAAGTTTATATTTCTATTTGAAATGCAGAGTGAAACTGTCTATGGCCCTTTAAAAAAGTAGAACGTATTTACTTCTGCACAGACCATATGGGACTTTGGAGTGGGTGTTGATGGGACCAAAATAAACTCCCCGGATTCACAGCCAGGAGCAGTAAGGCTGGAGCAAAGTTTCTCTTTCACCTTAGAAAACTTGAATTTATTTTAAACAATTTAAAATAGAGTGGGTTTTCCCATTATGAAATCAGTGCAGGCCTATTATAAAAATTTGGAAAAAACACAGAAAAGACAAAGTCTTGTCGTGTGAACTTTGCTGGAGTGCAGGCAGGTTGCTGGATGGTGGCTGCGGGGATGATTCTTGAGACCATGGGAAATCAGAACCTTGGGGACATTTTGAGGGCAACCTTGAGAGGTGGGCTGTGGCAGGACCACCTCTATCTTCTGGGGTCTGTAGGTCCTCTGTTGGGCTTGGGAAGGGTCTGGACTCTCACTCTGTCCCTGTAACTCCAAGTCACAGTACTTGAGTTTCTACAATCCCCCAAAGAAGAGTGGGTCTCTCCTTGGGGGCAACAACGCAGACTGGTGTTTTGCAAAGAGCATCTATATTCTGCAACAGCAGCAGCTGCTGGAGCAGGTGCAGGGACCACAGGGACAACAAGGAAGCTGTAACCGACCCTGAAGGCCAAGAGGGCTTATCCTTTCATGCAGCAGCTCCACAGAGGCCCTTCTCCATAGCGGGCCCTGAGCTGTGGGTACAGTGGTGCGTGAATAGGTATTTTGCCTGCTTCCACGGATATTACGGTTAAGTTTCTGTTGGCTGAGTTTTATGCTGTAGTCTCACTGTCTAGTCCTATCCAGCTCCATCTTTTAGGAAGGGGTCCTCATCACCTTAGCCGACCCATTCCAGAATCTTTGCAGTTGTTCTTGAAATAGTCACTCAGTCGTGTCTGACTCTTTGCAGCCCCATGGACTGTAGCCCACACGGCTCCTCTGTCCATGGAATTCTCCAGGCTAGAGTACTGGCGTGGAGTGCTACTCCCTTCTCCAGGGGATCTCAACCCAAGGACTGAACCTGCGTCTCCTGCATTGCAGGTGGATTCTTTACCATCTGAGCCGTTAGTCGTCCTGTGTTTACTTTGCCCCAGAGGCAGACTGAAGGAAGCAGCGTGGAGATGGGTAATAAATGCAGGCCCAGAGGTCCTTTCCCTGCTGGTGATGAACAGGGTGGGGAAGCTGGATCCAGCAGCAGGATGAGTGAGAGCCAGCCTTATTAGTGCCCCAGTCCTGCCCACCCCGGGACCCTTTGCGTGTCCTCTGTGATTCTCTGTCCACAAGCCTCTCAGACAATTGGTGTTCTCATTATATCTCCTCTTTTCCTCTCAGAAATCTTGAATCTGAAGGGGATAGTGACAGTTTAAACTGGTATCTTACCCAGGGGATTTACATCACAAGAAAGATCCAAACACCAAGGCTGGCTTCTCAGTGGTTAGGAGAGGATTTTGGAGACAATAGTTTGATTGACAGAGAACCCTTCCCAGGTGGCTCAGTGGTGAAGAACCTTCCTGCCAGGACAGGAAATGCAAGAACATGGGTTCAGTCCCTGGGTTGGGAAGATCCTCAGGAGGAAGAAATGGCAACGCACTCCAGTATTGTTGCCTGGAAAATTCCATATCCAGAGGAGACTGGTGGGCTACCTAGAAAATTCCATATCCAGAGGAGACTGGTGGGCTACAGTCCACGGGGTTGCAAAGAGTCAGTCGAGAGTGAGGACGCAAGCACGCCCGGGAGAACTCTGGATGCAAAAGGTGGAAGCCTGGGGGATAAATTTTGCTCACAGTGAGCTCATTGCCTCAGAAATTCAGCCCTAAGGAAGCATTTCAAGCATCTCCTGAGTTCCCCATTCCCTTTACAGCACTGTAATGATAGCTGTGACTAACACAACTCCTCAGCTCGGATTTCCTTTGACAACTCTCAAAGTTTCTGTTGCATCATCCACATAAATCCTGAAAATATTTTAGAAGCACTGCCATTTTGGCATCTAAGTCCTACCACTCATTGTCTCATACCTAGAAGTAATGGAAAACTGTTTTGTCCGTTTATGCTCTATAGAGTTTGGAGAAATACAGCTATTGGATTTTTCATATATAGCACCACGGGCAGCACTTGGATCACCACCCAGGAAGGGCTATTTGCTGTGTGAATCAGAAGTCCTGATTGTTCATAAGTCCTGGAATAGCTCCAGCTTCACATACTCCATTCTGACCGTCAAATGCATAGGTTCTGAAGTTTGGTTTTGAAAATATATCCTCATAGCTGGGAGGCAGTTCGTGTTTTGTAGGGACAAGGACTTCATCCCTGTTTCAGGCTCCCCAGGGGGAATTAGAGACAATGCCACTTCCATTCCAGAAATTGCTATGAGATTTCATGCAGGGGAAGTGGGACTTGCCCTTTTTATTTCTTATCTTTTCTCCTATAGTGACTGCATTTTTTTTTTTTTTCCCTCTGAAGACAGAGGTTTTCGTGAGATTGAAATACAGCAGTGGTTCAATTCAGACGGTAGCTTAGGAAATAAATGGAGACTCTGGTACCAGTTAAGCTTGAATCCAATCCTGGGGTTGTTTCTTTGGGAAGGAAGATCCTTCCCTTGGTCAGGAAGTCAGCTCTCACTGAGGTGAGTGGGCCTTGGGAGGCACTGCAGCTGACCCTAATCTATCAGTGGGTCATTTCCGAATTCCTCCTTCTACCCCGTTCTGGATGCCATTTTGGAAAGTATGTGAATCCATCAGGACTCCTGGTTTTGTTTTTTTTTCCCTTGAAAATTTATTATATAAATATTCTTGCAATAAAAGTTGAAGAAAGATAATGTGAGATTAAAAAATATAATTATTGTTTCTAAACATTGTCATCATTTTTAGACATATCCCTCTAATCATTTTTTAAATTGATTTTTTGGTGACTTTTGTGAATAGATATCATTTTATTTTATTTTTGTTGTAAGTTGTTTTTTTTTTTTTTTTTTACCACATTGAGAGGCATGCAGGATCTTAGTTCTTGACCAGAGATTGAACCCGGGCCCTGTGCATTGGGAGGGTGGAGTCTTAACCACTGGACCACGAGGGAAGGGAAGTCCTCCTAATCATTGTTATGTGCATGGATTTTGTTAACTTTTAAAACAATTTTGTCTCTATAGTAAATGCAATTTTCATTTTTTTTTTTAACAGTATAGCATACTTGGTAACTAATGTTTGTTATTGACTATTCTTGCTCACTAAATACTTTATTTACTTAAAGTGTTCCTCAGCTGAAGGTTATTCAAGTTGTTTCCAGATTATCATTATTATAACCCATAATGAATATCTTTGTGTACATTATTTTGTGACATTTTGGATGATTTCTTAAAAGATATATTCCTAGAGGTAAAAATTCAATAATCTATGGGTTATAGGTGCTTTATTGATGTTTAACATCAATAACATTAAAGTTCTGAATTGATAACATTAAATAACATTAGGAGGTTTTCTTAAAGGATACATCAATAACCTTAAAGTTCTTCATCAATAGCTCTAAATAAATAACATTTAAGTCCGTGTTTAACAATTTGTAATTCCGGCTTACCAAGCTTTTTTGAGACCAAGAATCACTGTGACATAGAATTCCATGACTGAATATATTAAGACTCTGTTTGTCCATTCATTCTCATGCTGGGAAAATTGGGAGAAGAGAGAGCCCTTTCTTAGCCAGATGCTCTTGTCCTTGGAATCTCCAAGCTCACCCACATGTCTCCTGAGGTCAGTGCCCACTTCTGCCCAGACAGATGGCATTTGCTCTCCAGTTATTTGGCAGGAAACGTAACTGGAAACTCGGCTGCCCAAATCTTGTCAAAGGCCTGGTGTTTTTGAATTGCTCAAAGGATATTATCATGGACTTGATGCTTGTGTCCCTCCAGAATTCATATGTTGCGGCTCTAGCTGCCAGTGCGATGGTGTGTGGAGGTGAGGCCTCTGGAGGTGGTTATGTGTGTGTCCGGTCGTGGGGGTGGGGCCCTCACAACGGGTTTGGTGCCCTTGTGGGAAGAGAAGGCAGCCTGTTTTCTCTTCCGCGTGCAAGCCAAGAAAGGGACCCGCATCAAGAACCAAGTCTCAGACTTTTCAGCCTTCAGAACAGTGAGAATAACGGTTTGTTGTTTAAGCACCCCGTGTATGGGATTCTGTCAGAGCAGCCTGAGCTAAGGCGAGTGTGCAGGCCTTCCAGTCCTTCAGAATTCCTCCTCTTTATTCTTGGGTGGAGTGCGACCACCACAGATTAGACCAGCGTGTTCTGGGTCTATTTATTTTTTTATTGAAAAAAATTTCATTGAAGAATAGTTGATTTACAATGTTGGGCCACCCTGTGCTGTACAGCAAAGTGGTACACATATATGCATTCTTTCTTTTATATTCTTTTCTGTTCTGGTTTATCATAGGATAATCATTGAATAGATATCATTGCATCTAGTTCCCTGCGCTATGTTGCTGCTGCTGCTGCTAAGTCACTTCAGTTATGTCTGACACTGTGCGACCCCATAGACGGCAGCCCACCAGGCTCCCCCGTCCCTGGGATTCTCCAGGCAAGAACACTGGAGTGGGTTGCCATTTCCTTCTCCAATGCATGAAAGAGAAAAATGAAAGTGAAGTCGCTCAGTCATGTCCGGCTCTTAGTGACCCCATGGACTGCAGCCTACCAGGCTCTTCCGTCCATGGGATTTTCCAGGCAAGAGTACTGGAGTGGGTTGCCGTTGCCTTCTCCAGAGGCTGTTCTTACATGCTGCCAATTAGCTTTCCTTTTCCTGATGACTTCCCAGGGCTGTCATCTGTTTTTTTTTCTTTTTTTCCTTGGACTTTAGGCTGGGGCTAATGTAAGCAGCCATTAGTGAGCTGGTACTAATGGGTCTTAAAAAACCCTTAGCCGTGGAATAAGTGAATTAGTGTGGACGGGCTTAATTGCCATGAATGCCATAAATGCCATGAATGGCAGGTCAGTTTTTTTTTTTAAATCCATCTCTGTCTCCCCTCTTTGCAGGGGAAAGAGGGCTCCCTGGGAAGCTTACCCTGCTGCTGACTGATGCAGGGGCTTTCTAGGAAGCGCTCTTGGGATCCATACCTGTGGAAGGGCAGGGGCAGGACTGGGCAGAGGGGGAAGCTGAGCTGTGATGAAGTATCAGTGATCCTCAGGATGGTGCCTCAGGTAGCTCTGAAGCTGGGATCGCCCCTCAGAGTTGTCCCAAGATCGGATGAGAAGGTTCAGAAGGATCGGCCAGTGGAGTCAGCTGCTCTCGAAAGTATACGTGACCGTGGGCGAGGCAGTCGCCGCAGGGGCCTGATTGCTGAGCGTGACCTGCCGGGAGCTCTCCTCCACGAAGTTGGGGGAATGCATACATTAGTCCTACGGGGAGACAGTGTGTTCCAAAGGAAGCCTTCAGAGATCAACTGATCTGGGGGCATTGCTAGGCCCATGGGGGATTTTTTTGCAAGCGTATTTCACCTGCATTTGTGAATGTTTTCCCTTCCATCGGCACTTGCCGCCACCGCCACCTGCAATTTAGGAAATCTGCCTCATGCTTAGCCTTCTGATTTTATAATTAGCTTTCCAGAATAATAACCCCATCCAGGTGTTTTGTAACACAAAACAGCAAGGGAAATTAATTTCAATTAGAAGGGGAAAAATACAGATTGAAGTGGAGTTGTGGAAAGAAGCAAACAAAAAAAGCCCAACATGCATTTCTTTGAGTGTACTTCATTTACGTAATTAAATGTCCGCAATGCGGCTGAACCATTGGCAGTGGTGCCCTTTAAAGATCGACATTTAAAAAATACATGACTCCATGGAATTTGGAGCTGCGCTGGCTGCCCAGCACACATCTGGAGATAAAAGGGGTGGGGAGGGAGGAAGGCTGAGCGAGAACCTCAGAGACACAAACAAGCGCCCTTCTTTTGTGTTTTCACACTTGAATTTTTTTCCTTAGCCTAAGAAAATGAGCCTTATAAAAATGAATTCAAGTTAGTTTCCAGCATTTTGAAGGGATATTGAGGGAACTGAGGGGCAAATGTTGACTTATGGGCTTTATTGAATGAGAAAAATTTCAAGTTCTTGTCTTCTCTCTCTCTTGAATGAGGACGTCCTGGATCTTGTTTTCTCTGGCTGGCCTGGCTGAATTTCAGAGGAGATTGTGTATCACTGGGCAGAGGGAGCCCTCCTCTCGAGGAGCTGGCAAAGCTGGCAGGAAGCAAGAGAGAGACAAGCTCATAAAGGAAAAGACGGACCCATTTCTCAACCAAGACCCATGTCACTAAGAAGCAGCTGGTCCTCGGGCTTCTGGAAGGGGCGGTGGGTGGCATGCCCAAAGCTTTGACCCTGCTTAACATTCCAGATGAACTGACCCATTTGTAGATTGAGTGGTCAGGAAAGCTTAGCACGACCAAGGCCTGTTTTATTTATTTTTTAAAATTTTTTTGCAGTACAGTTAATTTACAAGTTAATTTCTGGCACATAGCAAAGTGACTAGTTATACACATATATATGCATTCTTTCTCATTATGGTTTATTACAGGATATTGAATATAGTTCCCTGTGCTATACAGTAGGACCTTGTTGTTTATCCATTCTATTAATACATATATATTAGTTTACCTCTGTGAATCCTAAACTTCGACTCCATCCCTTCCCGCCGGTCCCATTTGGCAACCACCAATCTGTTCTCTGTGTCCATCGAGTCTGTTTTCAGATATGTTCACTTGTGTTTTATTTTAAATTCCTCATAGAAAGCGATAGGATATGGTCTCTTAAATGGTTAAGTCTCCAGGAGGCTGCCACACCATCTCTCAAACAATTACACAGCCTTCTTCCCTGGAGACTTTTTCTGACTTTCCAGTTCTGGTCTTAGACAGGAAACTGAAAACTGTCAAATTTATTCTTCTCGATCTGCCCCAAATGTTCCATTCTAACATTAGCTCACACGTAACGAGGGGAGTGCTGACATAGGGAAAGCATTAAGGGTACAAGGAACTGGGCTTCTCTCCCGGGAGTTAATACTGACAGCTGGGGGTGGTCTGGCCTGGAAAGACACACGTGTGTAAGTCATGCAGAAGACGAGCCCCCTTAGCTGAAGTTTTGTGGGTTGACTTGGGCTTCCTCATGTTTTTGCAAAGGACAAGAAGCCCGCTTTTTGCTCTGTATAGGTTCCTATATTTATTTATTAAAAAAAATTAAAACAATTTTTTTTGACCTTGTTGCATGGTATGTGGGATCTTAGTTCCCCAAACCAGGGATTGACCTGTGCCCTCCTACACTGGAAGCATGGAGTCGTTACCACTGGACCACCAGGGAAGTTACAAGGTTCCTACACTTTTTGATGCTTGTCATTATTCTATGAGTTTATAGATTGACCATTTTGGAGCTTTTTGCACACCTGTGCACCAATCTGTGTAACAGGGCATTGATTAACCTCAGTGCTGCTAGAACATTTACCTTCTCATTCCTTTGCAAACAAGACCTGTCACAAACCTGACTCAACACAGATCAAATTAGATGCTATGATATGCTCATAATGGGGACCTATATTCTTGCCTGGAAAATCCCGTGGACAGAGGAGCTTGGCAGGCTACAGTCCATGGGGTCGCAAAGAGCTGGACATGACTTAGTGACTGAGTATGCACGTATAGCACAGGGGACCCTACTTAATACTATATAATGGCCTACATGGCAAAATAATCTAAAATAGAGTGAATATATGTGTAATTGTGATTCACTATGCTGTACACCTGAAGCTAACACAACATTGTAAATCCACCATACTCAAATAAAGAAGAGATGTTTTCAACTCTGAAAAAATAAAAGTGAGCGAGAGCATATTCCATTTTTCAAATAACCTGTCCACATGGTCAGGGTCTTTTTCTCAAAGTGTGGATTCTACTCATCTGTCATTCTCTAGGTAGAGAGGTCATAAGAAACTTCGGGGCTGTATTCACACTATCTTTGATGTCTGTGGCCCCTTCCTTCCCACAGGCACATGGGAAAGACTGAAGTCCATTTTTCTAGTTAATCAGGATAGGTATCCATCATTGTCAGCCATGATTTAATCTAATTTAAAGCCATAGGCTCTTAGGCATTTAGTACAACTTTTTCTTTTCTTTTTTTTTTTCTTTTTAAACAAATGAACTGAGTGATTAATTAAACTGTCTTTATCCGGAAATCTGGATCAGCACGGCCTTTCATGCATTATGTTGCATATTCATCTTAGTTCATTTATTCAAAAATATTTTTGAGTGTTTATTCTTTACTGTGCATGTCCTAAAGTTGCCATACATTTGGGATTTCACACTCACATGGACCCAATAGTCTTAGAACCTCTACAGCTTGGAGTTATGAATTCTCCAGGAGCAGGCTTTTTGAATAAATGTGGTTTCCTCACTCAGTTGGGAATTCGCTAACATTTTCCTAGCTCAGTCTCGGGTGGTGCCAAGGGAGAAGCTGCCCACAGAATGTGTTTCTTCACTTTCTGGTTATATTTTTTCAGACTGTTTGCATCAGGACCAAAGACTTTTCTCCTATAGCAGCCATTTGCATTGCAATTCCCTATATATTCTTCTTAGTAAATAATCTCTGTGAATATTGGAAGAGGAGTGTTTCTGAGTTGATCTAATTTCATTTTGTTATTTTTGTTATTTGTTTTATTTATTTGACTGTACCGGGTCTTAGTTGCAGCATGTGGGATCTCGCACGTGGGATCTAGTTTCCCGACCAGGGATTGAACCAGGACGCCTGCACTGGGGTTGTGGAGTCTTAACCAGTGCACCCCCAGGGAAGTCCCTAACTGACTAATTTTATAGATGCGCTAACTGCTCCCAGAGAGATTAAGGAAACTGCCAATGGGTCACACAGTGGTGAGTGGAGACCCTGATCTCCCAGCTTTGGGTTTGAAGTGACTTGTACTCTTCTTCCTCAGGACAAATTTTATAAAACTTTCTAGAAACAACTTATGAGGGTTTTTTTTTTTTTTTTGTATTGTGTTAGTTACTCTTACTTTATCATTTCTCCCTCCTTTATAGCTTCTTGAATTTTTCTATCTTTAGTTGCATAGTAAGTTCAGTTCAGTTGCTCAGTCGTGTCTGACTCTTTGCCATCCCATGGACTGCAGCATGCCAGGCCTCCCTGTCCATCATCAACTCCTGGAGTTTACTCAAACTCATGTCCAATCATGTCGGAGATGCTGTCCAACCATCTCATCCTCTGTTGTCCCCTTCTCCTCTTGCCTTCAATCTTTCTCAGCATCAGGGTCTTTTCCAATGAGTCAGTTCTTCACATCAGGTGGTCAAAGTATTGGAGTTTCAGCTTCAACATCAGTCCTTCCAATGAATATTCTGAACTGATTTCCTTTAGGATGGACTGGTTTGATCTCCTTGCATTCCAAGGGACTCTCAAGAGTCTTCTCCAACACCACAGTTCGAAAGCATCAATTCTTTGGCGCTCAGCTTTCCTTATAGTCCAACTCTCACATCTATACATGACTACTGGGAAAATCATATTTTTGACTAGACAGACATTACTTTGTTGGCAAAGTAATGTCTCTGCTTTTCAATATGCTGTCTAGGTTGGTCATAGCTTTTCTTCCAAGGAGCAAGCATCTTTTAATTTCATGGCTGCAGTCACCATCTGCAGTGATTTTGGAGCCCCCCAAAATAAAGTCTCTCACTGTTACTATTTGCTTCCCATCTATTTGCCATGAAGTGATAGGACCAGATGCCATGATCTTAGTTTTCTGAACGTTGAGCTTTAAGTCAACTTTTTCACTCTCCTCTTTCACTTTCATCAGGAGGCTCTTTAGTTCTTCTTCACTTTCTGCCATAAGGGTGGTGTCATCTGCATATCTGAGGTTATTGATATTTCTCCCGGCAATCTTGATTCCAGCTTGTGCTTCATCCAGTCCAGCATTTCTCATGATGTACTCTGCATATAAGGTAAATAAGCAGGGTGACAATATACAGCCTTGACATAATCCTTTCCCAATTTGGATCCAGTTGCACAATGAAGCTCATTAATTTCTAATCTTCCTTTATTTCTAATAGAGACTTTTAAGACTATAGAATCACCATTTCCTTAGTACTTCTGTAACTTTGGATATGCAGTATTTTTGTCATCATTTTTTCTAAAGATTTTATTATGTACATTGCAATTTGTCCTTTGACCTTAATATAGTTTAAAGTATGTTTCAGAATTTCCAAATATATGGGTTATTTGGGGTTATCTTTTTGGTATTGATTTGTAGTTTAATTACACTGTAGTTAGAAATCATGGCCTCTGTGCTTTTCATTATCTGGGATTTATAGAGCGAATGGCTTTGCAACCTTTCATGTGATCTATTTTTATAAATGTTTCATGCTGCTTGAAAAGACTATGTATTCTCTAATTGTTGGGAATGATGCCTCATATATAGAGCCAGTAAGTCAAGTATTTTAATTGTGTTCTATATCTTCACTAATTTTTTATTAGCTTAATTAGATATTGAGGCATGCATATTAAATTTTCTATTATGATTGTGAATTTGCTAATTTTCTTTGCAGTTCTATAAATGGGTGCTTCATATATTTTGAAGTCATGCTGTTAGCAAAAAATGCAGAATTTAGACCCTGGAGCCAGACTGGCTGGGTTTGAATGGTGACTATATTGTCGACGAGCTCTGGATCTTTCCTGTAATTCAGTATTCTCATCTGTATAATGAGCAGTGCTTTGGGGATCATTGTGAAGATTAAATAAATTAATACATATAAAAAGTACTTAAAGGGACTCCTCTCATCCAGTCACTACAACTCCACACTCCCGATACAGGGGCTTCGGCTTAAATCCCTGGTCTAGCCACTAGATCCCACATGCAGCAACTAAAGAGATCCTGAATGTCATAACAAAGATTGAAGATCCTAAGACCTGGCGCAGATAAATAAATAAATTAAAATGAAAATTTAAAACACTTAGAATAGTGTCTGGCACATTGTAAGTGCTCCATAAGTGTGAGTTATTATTCTTTCTTGTGAACTGCCCCTTTTATCCTTATGTAAATGATAACAACTGTGTCTAAATAAGTATATCTCTATATCTGTATTTTTTTGTTTAGTCTTCCTTTTATGATACTCATGTTGTTACACCAGCATTCTTTTAGTTGTTTATGCCCAGCATATCTTTCCCATTCATAGACTTCTAACATTTACATGCCATTATGTTTCAGATGAGTCTTTGGTAAATAGCATATGGCCAAATAGATAAGCATTCAATCAGCGGATTTCTGTTTAATACATTTAATCTGATTAATTTATAAGATTATGAATCTATTTGAAGTTATACCAACCATCTTATTTTCTGTTCTCTATTTACCATGCTTTTTCTCTGCTGTTTTTCTTCCCTGCTTTCTTTTAGGTTAATAAAATATTCTTTATTGCCCTTTTTAGCTTCAACTGTTTTTGAAATTTATTCATTCTATTTCTATTCTTTTATTGGTTACACTTTAATTTTTAACATGCATAGTTAATTAAAACAACAGCTACAACAATAACCTTATCCTGAATAATTCAAGGACTTTAGAACATTTTAATTCTGATCTTTCCTTTCCCCATGCCCATGTTTCTTTTTTATAGAATTTTAGTTCTATTTGTTTTCAGTCCTCCAAATAAGTCCTTACTATTGTTACTCCTTTTATTTTTTTCATTCAATGCTTGCATAATTTTACTCATTTATTTACCCGTTTCCTTACTTATCCTTGCTTCTTTCCTCCCACTGTTGTCTTAGGGCTCATTTCCCCTCTCCTGTGTTATTCCCTTTAATAGATATGGCTACCCACCCCAGTATTCTTGCCTGGAGAGTTCCATGGACAGAAGAGCCTGGAGGGCTATCGTCCATGGGGTCACAGAGAGTTGGGGACAACTGAGTGACTGTTTCAAGGACAACTCCAGGGATTCTGGAATGGGTCAGTGAAGGTGATGAGGACCCCTCCCTAAAAGATGGAACTGGATAGGACTAGATGGTGGGACCACAGCATAAACTCAGCCAACAGGAACTAAACCGTAGTGTCTGTGCCAGCAGGTATTGCGCTGGGATTCTTGCCTGGATAATTCCGTGGACAGAAGAGCCTGGTGGTCTAGTCCATGGGGTCACAAAGAGTCAGACACAACTGAGTGACTAACACGTTCACTTTCTTTGTTTTTACTTTTCTGCTATGATATGTAAATCTCAGCCTTTATCTGAAAGTGACTGTTTCTTCCTCCTCCTTGAGGCATGTATAAGCTGCATATGGAGTTCTGGGGTGATATATAATTTCACTTAGTCATTTAAAGCTTTTAGTTTATTGTGTTCCCGCGTCTGTTGTCACTGGTGAGAAGTCTGCTGTCGGTTTAATTATTGTTCTTTGTTCTTATAGATCATCTATTTTCCCCCTCAAGTCTCTTTTATGACGCTTCATTTTGACTTTGATGTTCTAGTTTCATTATATGAGTCTATGGGTGGGGTTTTAAAAATGTATCATTTTTAGAGCTCATTATACTTTAACTGAAGATTCATGTCTTTCATTAATTCTAGAAGAGTCTCATCTATTATCTCTTAAAATATTACTTTTTTTTTCTTCCTTTTTTGGCTGTGCCACCTGGCATGTGGGATCTTAATTCTCCAACCAGGAATCAAACCCACAGGCCCTGCAGTGGAAGTTCAGCGTCTTAACCGCTGGACTGCCAGGGAAGTTCCTACTTTTATTTTCCACTCTCCTTTTTAAAAGCCCTATTAGACATTTCCTACCTCTTTGTCTCATTAATTTCTCATCTCTCTCTTCTCCACTTAATTAACTTTTCAGTTATGTTTAATCTTACTTTGATATGTTGGTCTTGTACAGGAAAAGTTTAGTTTCTAAACGTTCATTTGCCAATAAGTTTTTTCATATTTTTCTATTTTTGTAAATTTGTACTTCTTCTATCTCTTCACTCATTGAAAGGGTAATCATCCAGGAGTCTTTTAAGACTGTTCTTCGTCTCAAGTTCAGCTGCGCCCGTTTTTTCTGTATACTGTAACCGTGAATAGTGAGCATGGTTTGTAATTTTGGATTGTGAACACGTTTTCAGCAAAACTTTTCCTTACTTTTTCTTTCTTTCCTCTTGTGGTAGTCTCATGGTTGATTGATTGTGAAAGAGTTGCTACAGAGTGCATTTTCATTTAAGAGCCAGTCTTCTCTTTCATGAAGTTAACAGTTTTTCCATGGTCTGGTGTGAGGGAATAATTTCTGCTTTTGCTCTCTGCTTTCTGTGGATTTAAAGCTTATCACCCATTCTTATGTAACTATTCAAACACAAGCCCCTTACGGCCCGTGTTGAGTCTGACATGCCTCTTAAGTGTCGTGACTGTGGCACATGGTTTTATCCTACTCCTGCGTTTTTGGCACCAAGGAATTTCTCTTGTCTTTTAACTTAAGCTGTATATTTAATTTTATTCTTTTGATCTATAATTTCTATGTGGGTTCTATTGAGTGGAGCTGGGAGAAAGCCTTAGTTTACCTAGTTTCCAGAACCCAAAGTCCTGAAATTTATTTTTTATTACAGAAATACTAAAAAAAGAAGCCATAAACATGTCGCAGGAAAATGACAAAGGAGTATGATATGCAAGATAGAATGGTAATGTCTTTCAGTGAAAAAGAGATCTATAATCTAACAAGAAGAAGATGGACAACCTAACAACAAATTGGATGATTTTAATAAGAAGAAAAGTTTGAAAAAACTCAGTCTTCATGGCAAACACATGCACGTTCAAATAGTGAAAGACCTTATTTTGGCTATCAGATGGAAAAAAATTTTGAAGATAATGTTAAGAGTTGTTTAAGAGGTGAGAAGGTGAGCACTTGAGTACTGTTGATGGCAGATCTGAGAGTCATTTTTTGGAAGGACAGTTGGGCAATATGACCTAGAATACTTAACAAATGGAAAGTATTCTTCGACACTATCATTTCTAGGATTTTTTATTAGTAAATGAATCAAGTATGCATGTAAAGATTTATGTATAAAGATAGAGCATTGTTAATAGTGGCTATTAATTGAAGCCAGTTAAATATCTGAAAAAGGATAACATAGTCTGTCCATGCAATGAAATATGATAATTAACTAAAATAATAGCAAAGAAAAACAAGTATTAGAAACAAAAAGCAGTATACATTATTTTAAAATTTTTTACCTTTAAACTTTTTATTTTGTATTGGAGTATAGCTGATCAACAATGTTGTGGTTGTTAAGATGACAAAGTAAGAAATATAGTAGAATCCACATTTATCTTTATTTGTTCTTTTGTGTTCTTAAAAAAATCTAGAGATGCAATTACCAATATGCTAAATTGGTGTTGGCAGAACGCATGATTCTTATTTCTTTTTTTCTCTTTTTAAATATGTACTTCAAATATTGCTTGTGTAATGAAATGAAGTCAATTACTATAGGATGTCCATAGAATGAAATTTTTTGTGACTATTAAAATCCGTGATTCCCTGGTGGTCCTGTGGGTAAGACTCTTCACTCCCATTGCAGGGGTCCCTGGTTCAATCCGTGATTAACGAACTCATGGCAGGAGTGTAGGAGGCCAGGGATGGGCCTCCTGCCTGGTTTGTCTCCCAGACATTCCTCTTCCTTCCTGGGAATCCTATAAACTTAAGCAGTTAAAGCTTTTTACAATTTCTATCTGCAAATGAATGCAATTTATTCTCAGAGACTATTTGAAATGAGAATTGTAAAGACATCTGAAAATTATGAAACATTTGCTTTTAAAAATGCCCATGTAAATTCACCCTACCACAAAGGTTTGTGGAGGAAAGGTAGAAACTTTGATGAAGTGAGCCAGGCATCATTGCCCTGGGTTTGTTAAGATTTGCTTTAGTGTTTTCAGGGGAACCAGGAGGGCTCTGAGTGGAACATGGGGATTTCAGTAAAATATGGATCTAGGTTGCATTTTTAAGCTTTCTTCATTTGGAGATGACTGCTTGCCTGACAGCTCAAGAGAATTCCGAGAGCTTCCTGGACTTAAGGGCTTCCCTGATAGCTCAGTTGGTAAAGAATCTGCCTGCAATGCAGGAGACCTTGGTTCTATTCCTGGGTTGGGAAGATCTGCTGAAGAAGGGATAGGCTACCCACTCCAGTATCCTTGGGCTTCCCTTGCGGCTCAGCTGGTAAAGAATCCGTCTGCAATGTGGGAGACCTGGGTTTGATCCCTGGGTTGGGAAGATCCCCTAGAGAAGGGAAAGGCCATCCACTCTAATATTATGGCCTGGAGAATTCCATGGACTATATGGTCCTTGGGGTTGAAAGGAGTAGGATATGACCGAGTGGCTTTCACTTTCACTTTTTACTTTCCTGGACTTAAGTGGTTCATGAGGCTGGCAAGTGGAAGACTGGATAGCCCATGTGTGGAGGGCTGGGGGGAGGCTCTCATTCACCAATGTAGTTATTTTATTAGCCCTAGTGGCTCTCTACCCAGAGGGGTGGTTATTTCATCAAATATTAGGGGCTGTGCAGGGGCACGTAGCTGGGTCCTAGAGCTGTGGGTAGGGCCCACCTGCGTCAGCACTCCAAACCACGAGACATCTGTTAAAAAGTTGAGTTTTCCAACTGGCAGGCGTTCCTGATGGCTGATAGAGAGCTGCCAGACTTCCTTTAATGGTTCCATGGGTCTCATTTGACATGAGTACTTTGACTTTGGGAATTCAAAGAGATGTTCTTGATCTGCTTGATTTGTAAATGAGTGTGTTCTTAACCATTTGCCTGGCAGTTTTGTGTTTTAGAACAGTCTTCATCAGTCATCATAAATCACAGAAGAGAAACTTTTTTCTACTGTAGTTGAATTATCAGCAGTTGTAGATGGATGCTACAACTGGTAGGCTTGGGAGGAAGTCAGCCTGGGGACCGGTGCACACGCCCAGGTCTCTGGCGGGAGTAGGGAGTCATTCTCTGCAGGAATGCTGTGGAAGGGGCAAGGTGGGGCCAGGTCCACAGGGCATCATCGGGGGCTGTTAGTAAAGAGAAACTGGCTGATGGTGCGAGGTGATACCTCATCAGAGTTTTGATATGCGTTCCTCTGATAATGAGAAATGTTGAGCATCTTTTCATGTGCTTATTGACTATCTGTATGTCTTCTTTGGAGAAATGTCCGTTTAGGTATTCTGCCCATTTTATTTAAAATTGGGGTGTTTGTTTTTCTGATATTGAGCTATATGAGCTGCTTATATTTATTGGAGATTATCCTCCAATAAAGAAATTGAGGGAAGCTGACTAGAGACTGGTCAGCACTGTGCCTCTTGGGGAGACTCGCAGGATGGATAGGCCTGAGCTTTGCACTGGCCCTTGAAGCACTATCTGGATGCCCACTTCTGGTCTCAAAGCTTCTGTTGGATGTAATTAGAATATATTTTCTTCTTTGCCAACACACACTATAAAGAAAGTTGAAGTCTTCCTATTGAAGGCAACAGAAAGCATAAGAAATACTATTAGTCAACTGATGAGACTGTACTGAGTATCTTCGAAGTTCTCATTGGTATTTTCCCCACACTGAAATTGTACCTTAGACAAAATCGTGTCGCTTATGACAAATTAAGAAGTGAATACACCCACATGTTTGGCACACATGAGGCTTTTATTTCACAATCTGTTTAATCTTCTTGTGTTTTCCAAGGGAGGCTCATTGTAGGAGTGTGTATATATCTTTGACTTTCAGTCAGGTTATAAAAAAAATCTAGGTCTAGAGTTTGAAAGTACAGAAATAAAAATACTTGAAAAAAAAAAACCAGGATAACAAACTCACAAGGAAAGAAAGTGTTGGTTTCAATTTTAATTTTAATTTAACCATTTTAATTTTCTTACAGAGTTTTACAGAGTTCCAAATATCTAGCTCAAAGTATTCATCACATTATATATACGATTATAGGAATCCACACCATTCTATTTCACATAAAGCTGAAAATTAAATTTCAAGTAAAAGTTTATATTTTATTATTTGGTGACACCTCACTCACCATAGCACATAATCCATAATTTAATAAATTATAGTGAATTAATTATATAAATTAATAAAGATAACTTATCTTTGTCTGCTTTTTCCCTACATGTGGGTCACACTTGTCTATTTCTTTTTATGTCTTATCATTTTTTGTTGAAACTTTGAAATTTTAGGTACTATATAGTAGTATAGTAGCAAAACTGTTTTCTGAATTTTCCCCCTCAGGGTTTTTGTTTGTTTAGTAACTTTCTTATGAAGTCTATCTCATTTGTGGTATGTGGCTATATTTTCTCACTTAAAAAAACATATATAACAATAAATTAACATGTTGCGATATTATTTCTAAGCTTGGTTTCCCAGGTCTTATTTTCGTGTCTGCATGATTTAGTGGCCAGCAATTGATTCTTCAGAGACTGTGTTTACACACTTTTAGCCAGACAGGTTTCTAGCTGATGTGGATAGATCTGTGTGCTGTTTTAAGGATGCTCTGGCTTTTGTTCTTCATAAGCCTCCCGCTGGTCCCACCCCCACCCCGCCCACCACGCATGTCCACCAACTCCAGGTCAGCCAGATAGGTGGAATGGTTATAAGTACCTCCGTGAGTGCTCACTTCTTGCATTTCCCTATTAAATTTCTGGCTAGTCCTCTAGGCTGATGTTTGCACCAGATAGAATCACCACCTCAAAGACTGTTGTAATGTCTGACCTTCCTTGTTTGGTCACCACTGAGATTGTTGCCTGTCATTCACTGAGCACCAGGTTTTCACCTTTAGCTCCAAACTAAACTATCTCCTTCTGGCAGTGAAGCTGCTGGTCATCCAGTCTGTTCCACCTGTTAGAACTAACTATGCTAACTGATCTGAGAGGGTGAGGGAGCTTGATGGGATCAGCCCTGGGAAAATACACTGTAGATTCCAACTGTTCTCCAAAAGCGCTGGTGTTTGACGCGTCATCATCAATCGCTGTTGGTCGCTTTCAGTTGCTGTCCAGGGTCCTGAAATAGCTGTTACTAGCGTTCTGTACTTTAGTTGCTTTCAGAGAGAGGCTTTGGTGACCCCCTCTCACGCCAGAGGTCTACCTTACCTCAATTATTTTTGTATCCTGAGAAACTATTTTCTTATTTGTTGCACAAAGAGTTCTCTATGTATAATAATTGGCCCCTGATATTTAAAATGTGATTTTCCTTGAAGGTCAATTTCAGGCAAACTCTTTAGGAGGAGAATTTGCCTTCGGAGAAAAAAATAGCGGTGGGGCCTCTTTTAACAAACCTTGACTCAACCAATTCGCTACATCAATCCATAATTTAATTAAATATTATGTAAACCAACGAACATTGAATATGAAAAGAGAGCTATTTCTATGAAAACAAAATTGCATGCTTTGAAAGACTCAATAAATGTGAGTTGATAAAAAATTGCTATTGAATTGGGTGTGGGTGAGACAACTATAAACGACTGCAGAAATACAAAACAGTTTGGAAGGATTGTGTGTTCAGATTACCTCATAATTGTCCTTAAAATTTTACTTTGCTTGAAAGTAATGGAAACTGGAAACTGAAGATGTGAATTGTGAATGTGGTTTTTGAAGAAATTGATGGAGAACTTTTATCAGTGTTCTAATATTCAAAGAAAACATCTTGGCTCCACATTAAAAGTTAGCAGGAAAAAAGCATGTTTATATTTTAAGTTACAATGAACTATTTAGGGTGTTTTGTATCACTTCTTAAAAAGCAATTCCCTGCTTTAGCTAAGTCTTTAAAAATATTTATTTATTTGGCTATGCTGGGTCTTAGGTGCAGCATCAGGATATTTGATCTTTGTTGTGGCCTAAGGGATCTTTCACTGTGACTTGTGAACTTTGGTTGTGGCGTGTGAGACCTAGTTCCCTGACCAGGGATCGAACCTGGGCCCCTTGCATTGAGAGTGTGGAGTCTTAACCACTGGACCATCAGGGAAGTCCCTAGCTAAGTTTTTGATTGGCTGAATTATTACCAGTCCCAATCAGAAAGGTAATTTATCTGTGCCTCTGGTGCTCAGTTAAGACCTTAACGGAGGGCTTAGTAAAGCTGGCTGCCAACTGCCTGCCTCAGATCCTCCCCGAGACCCTGCTGTTGACCTTTTGAGTTAGATCAAGGCTCACCACTTCATCTCCCACTTCACAATGGAGTTAGATAAGTAGACTAGGGTGGGGATCCTGAGGAGTCTAGAGTCACTGTGTCAAGCCAGGAAAACCTTACAGAGAGGAGCAAAGAACTTCACGATCTTTCAGCTGTTTGGAAACTCTTGGTGCTTCCATGTTGACTGAAACTGCTCCTGGGCCCATCCTGGGAGGACCTGGGAGTGAGCAGCTTGATCCCTTAGGGACAAATATTATCATTCCCTTGACTCTCAAGGGGCAGATGTGAGCATTCTGATGAATAAATTCTGATGCATATAATAGGGGACAGAAACACTCCTATCTGTCCACTGTTGTATGCAGCAGAGTTTACGCATCCCATGTCCCATTTCCATGTGCTAAATTGTTTCCATCATGTCTGACTCTTTGTGACCCTATGGACTGTAGCCTGCCTGGCTCCTTTGTCCATGGGATTCTCCAGGCAAGAATCCTGGGGTGGTTTGCAATGCCCTCCTCCAGGGGATCTTCCTGACTGAGGGATTGAACCTGCGTCTCTTACAGTCCCCTGCATTGGCAGGCTGGTTCTTCACCGCTAGCACCACTCGGGAAGCTAATCTGAAAACACATTCCCACTGAGAAGTTAGGGAAGATTGTCCTAACTTCTGACTTTTTGAATAGACCTTTTGAAGACAAAAAAGGATTACACAAATGCGGGGTTTTAGGCACTTGTATTTGTTGATAGGGGAGAACATTTTTGTTGGCAAGACTTTCACTGCTACTCAAACGATATTACAGAGGAAGTTGCTCAGTCTTTCTAAACTCCCGACTAAGGCAGAGCTAACTGTCCTGGCCACCACAAAAAGAATGAGGCTCAGAGAAAGTGTGTAAGATTGCAATACTTTTGAAAATCTGCTTATTTTGATTAAGGGATTGAGAGATCACAGGAAACTTTTTATGTTTTGTCGAAAGCATTGTGCTTGTTGAAATCTATATTTATATCCATTAAAAAAAAAAGAGTGGCAGAGGGAGAATTTGAAAATTCCTTGCCTTATTGAAAGTCTTGTAGTTTAGCTGGAATAAGCTTGGTGCTTCTTATTAGCTCCTTGAGCCTGAACCTGGACCTTGATGCTCACACTTGCATACACAGCAAGGAAACTGATGAAGATTCGAATGAACAAGTGACTTTGGGAGGACAATGGGATCCCCCTCTCTTCAGAGGCACTGGGCTCAGGAGAAAAATCTTAATAAGAGTGCTGAGATCCTGAAGGGTGTATGGATAAGAGGGTCACAGATCAGGAGGCTTGAAGTTTTCTGTCGAGAATCAGAGCAGGGCCCTTCTGTTTTGTGGGGAGAGAGGAAGAGAGAAATGACTTGATTCACCTCCTGAGACCCCCTTTCACCTCCTGCCTCATTCTGTATGTCTCCCCCCAACCCTTCCTTTCTAGCTTTTTGCAACATTACCCAATGAAGAGGGAGAGAAAATGCCAGTAGAAGAGACAGGGGGGCGGGGTGCATGAGCTCCTCCCTCCTTCGTGACATGAGAGCCCTCCCTTAAAGGAGACAATGCCACCCCCCTGTCCTGTCTGAAGGCTGCTTTCTCTCAAGCATCATCCTCTAGCTCCATCACTTTGTGTCTCCCTTATGGCTTGCTATTGATAGAAGGTATTTTTATTCTTTCTTCCTCTCCAGTTCTGTCTCCCTCTTCCTCTTTCTCTCTCTAGCTTCTAGCTTTCGTCTGGTCCTGCTGAGAGAACATAATACTGCCTTATTTGTGACTCTGCAGTCATTTCCATGGCAACCGATCCGTGGCCCAGGTATGAGTCTGAGCCTTCGCAGTGGGATGGTACAAGAGAAAGTCCTTTGTTAAAGCCGAGAGGCAGCAGGCTTCTTCCTACAGCCCCAGCCCAGGGAGGAACTTCTGCAGGAGTCAGAGGAGGGACGCAGCAATTCCAAGCAGGGTTCCCAGCTTTATCACATTTCCTCCAGCATACGTGAAGTACCTGTAGACCAGTACATGTACAAGTGCGCGTGTACGTACACACACACACACACACACACACACACACACCTTCTATTTCTGGACCTTCAGCCAGACCAGTACACGTACAAGTGCATGTGTACACACACACACACACACACACACACACACACACACACACACACACACCCCTCTTCTATTTCTGGACCTTCAGCCACACAGCATTTTTCCCTTTGAAGGGACTCAGCTTCTATACTGTGGCCAGGAACAAAAGCTTGTGTTTGAAGTGAGAGTTTCAGCCTCCTGTGTATAGAATGGGAATGGGGGTGGGGGGTTGCCAGCAAGGACAAGGATGGATAAAAGGTCATGAGGGTGGTGATGTGGGAATGAGGAAGACATTTCAGAGCTCCTAATTCAATGATGGCTAAGAGAGAGAGGAGGGGAAAGAAGGTTTCAGCTGGGGAGTTCTTAACACAGATGCTCAGACAATACTCATTACTGTGCAGTGGGATTTATACACAATAAAATGATATGAAATGGCAAGAGAGCCTCATTTTTCTCCTCACTCATCTCTCCTTTCTTTTTTCTATCCCTTTCCTGTGGATCTCTGCTTTTTGTTCTGTTCTCTTTGAGTCTGGGTCAAGGGAATACCATTTTGTGGGTACCTAGTTGCTTAGTCATGTCTGACACTTTACAGCCCCATGGACTGTATAGCCTGCCAGGCTCCTCTGTCCATGGAATTTTCCAGGCAAGAATACTGGAGTGGGGTGCCATCTCCTCCTCCAGGGAACCCTTGCAACCCAGGGGTTGAACCTAGGTCTCTTGCATCTCCTGCATTGGCAGGTGGTTCTTTACCACCTGGGACGCCCTCACCATTTTGGGAAGATGCTAGAATAATCCTAGTCAAAGTCCTAAGGCCCCTCTTTGTGTTTCTGCCATGAAGAGAAGGTGAGGGAAGGGGTCTCTTGCCTGTTGCTCCTGAGAAACGTCTGCTCGTGGAAGATAAATGGAACATGCTGACGTCTGGAGCCAAGAGGGTGGCCCAGGTTTGAACCGCAACCTGGATGAGTTTATCTTTATTAAGCAGATATATAGAGGCCCGGCTCGTTCCCAAACATCTCCACGGTCACACGCTCCCCATTTCTTTTATTGATCTGCCTGTCTAAATGAGTACTTCTAAACTCGGTGGGAGTTTTCCAATTAGATAAAAGGCAATTCATGTCGCCTGCTGCCTCCACGCTGCACTAACAGCCCCAAACCAAGAGAGCATATTCAAGGCTTCTTGGCAGAACAACCTGCTTTAATCAAGGCGGCCCCCTCCTGAGCACCCTCGTCTGCAGGACATTTCTCTTCCCATGCAGAGGTTTTTCTTTATTGGAAGTGGAGGAAAATGGGCTCCTTCTCCGGGAGTAGGGTTTCCAGGTGAGCTGTGTAGTTACTGGAGAAGAGGCGGTGCTCGCTCCCTGGGCTGGTGCTGTTGAAAACGCTGTCTGGCAGTTATTTTTAGGTCAAGCAGTGATGCAAGGGTTTCATGATGTCTGAGACTCCTGCTGGGAGCTCTGGCCTTGGACCTGCCCAGCATCCTACCTGTCCCCAGATAGGTCTTGGGGAGCCCAGTGTTCTTTGGTCTTTTCCCCCTGACAGGAGGGTTGAAGAGAGGATGGGGGATGGGAGGGTGCCCCAGAGGTGGGCCCTTTCATCCCAGGATGTGTGTCACTGTCCATGGGTGAATACAGGTGGCCCAAAGTCTGGACCTCGGCAGGGGCCTCCCATGGCCTCCTGTAGCTGGCCCAACCCTTCCACCTGGGTTCAAGGTCCTTTTGGCAAGGCAACCTCATTTCTCTTGCCTCTTCATCCTTTTCATTCTGGCCTGGTTCATCTTCCACATAGCCAGGTGACCATATTTTCTGGGTCATCCTTTTCTTCTAACTAAAAAAGCTTCTGTTCTCACCTGAGAATGGGTACTGTTTCTCAGCCAGCATCTTTCTCCTTCATCCAGATTCCTCTCACACTGTTAGTATGGCTTGCTTGCTGTTTCATTACTAATTAGAGCGACTTTCCTTTATTGGGCACACTCCCTGTGCCCTGGGCTGGGTGGTTTCCATGCAATCAACAAAGTCAAACCCTCACAGTGTGACCCTGGAAGAGGTGCTATTACTACCCCCATTTTACCCATAAGGAAACTGAGACTCAGCACCTTGCTCAAGGCATAGAAAGAAACGTGTGGATCCACACTCGTGTGATGTCAAGATTCTCAGGTTTTTACCTGCGCAGTCAAGGATGAATAACAATCACAATGGTAATGAAAGTGAGTTATTTGTTTTAGAAGCCACATGGCATGGTCCTGTTTGCACGGCAAGTCAGACATGACTTAACAACTGAGCAGCAACAGTGAAGGTTTAGTCATAGTGACCTTTGACTTTGGGATAGACTCATTTCCCAGATAGAATGACTTGGGCCCCAGTCTCTTCTGTGTCTAAAGCATCTGTGTTCTTGCGGGAGCCCAGGAAGCTTTCCTAGAGCTACTGAGGATGCAGGTCTCTGTGTTAGGGCCTGGGGACCCCATTTGGTGGGGAGCAGAGAAGGTCTAGTTGGGCTGTGATTGGCAGAGGATTTGTACCTCTGCAGTGTTGTGGCTTCTCAAGGGAAAACCTCGGACCCTTAGACTTTCTTAAAGCTTTGTCTCTCCCAAGGAACCGGGACCAAATACTACCCTCAAAAGTGGTCATCTCTGGACTTCCCTGATAGCTCCGTGGTTAAGAATCTGCCTGCCAATGCACAGGATACGGGTCTGATCCCTAGTCCATGAAGATCTCACATGCCCCAGAGCAACTGAGCCTGTGCCCCGCACCTATTGAGCCTGGGCCCTAGAGACTGGGAGCCACAACTGCTGAAGCCTGAGGGTCTAGCGCCCTGCTCTGCAACAGGAGGACCCACTGAAGTGAGAAGCCCTGTGCCCTGCAGCAAAGAGCAGTCCTCACTAGCTGCAGCCAGAGGAAGCCTGAGCACGTTAATGAAGACCCAGTGCAGCCAAAAATAATCAATAAATGAAATTATTTCAAAACCATGATCATCTCTGCCAAACTTAAACCAGTGTTTCAGGGAAAGAGCCCAGACTGCTAAATTCAGTTCTCTGCCCCCCACCCCGCCCCCAACCCCTGCTCTAGATAAATCCCTTCTCCTATTTATATTTCCCCCAAAGACAGGAGATGTCTTTGTCCACTCTATTTTTTCGAGAATTGTTCACACATGAGTCCGCAAAATGGCCCTTTGCCATTTTTCCTAGGAGGGCAGATAGGTTTTGTGAAAATAAGATGTTTGGAATAACACTCCAATAAAAATTAGTTATAAAGAAGATTTTTGGCGTCCCAGGCAAGTAGGTCTGACCTATCGAGTCTGGTGTGATGATTGAGTGCCTTTAGAAAGAATCATTTCTTTATTTTTGGCCATGCTGGCTCTTCGTTGCTGTGCAGGCTTTCTCTGGTTGCAGTGAGTGGGGGCTTCTCACGGCAGGGGCTTCTTTTACTGCAGAGCATGACTGTAGGTGCGCCAGTTCAGTTAGTTGTGGCCCACGGGCTTAGCTGTCCCTTGGCATGTGGAATCTTCCTGAACCAGGGATCAAATCTGTGTCCCCTGCATTGGCAGGTGGCTTCTCAACCACTGGACCACCAGGAAAGTCCAAGGTACCATCTTTACACTTTCACTGCAAGAAGATGATCTTGGCTGGCTTGGTGGGACCTTGAAGGTAGGGGAGGTGGGCTATGGAGGGTAGCTCCCTCGGTCTGGAGCTGGGCTGCTCTTGCAGATGTCCAGTAGCCACTGTCCACGTGGGTGCTTCGTGAACTCAGGACCAAGCTGATGGCTAAGGAAAGGGATTGTGGCAGGGGGTCACTGACAGTGAGATGATGGCTTTGCTGGGAGCCCCCCTCCCTCACCTGCATTCCTGCTCCCTGCTCCGCGTTTGCATAATCTGAGCCACCCATGCTGTCTCGATCCCTAGAGGAGTCTCCGTTAGCCCTCCTCCTGTCTACCCCTTCTCCCCCTCACAGCACAAGCTCAGAAGACAGGCACAGCTTGGCCCCCACTCGCCTGTGTGGCTTGCGTGGACAACGCTAGGTCCTTCTCTGACCCATGATAACCACACTGTCAGCAGGAGGGAGACGGGATGCTGAGGAATAGACATCTTATGAATACTGAGTCTCTGGGTCCTGACTTCTCAGTGGTGGCATCTCCTCTCCCATCAAGCCTTGTCACAACATCATTTCAGTTGCGCCTGGGGAGGCAGAGCTGAAGAGTGATGGAGCCACATTGTTCAGAAGCCTGAGGCACCTGCTGCTCTGAATCTCCATGTAACCACTGTGGAAGGCTCAGGAAAGAGGCACTTGACTTTCCCTTACTTGAGAAGAGCGAAGAGCCTGGGACGAGTGTTGGAGTAGAGCCCATTCTCGCTGGAGGGGTTCACCTTTGCTCTCTGGCAGAAAAGGAAGTGTTTGAAAATTCAATAAAGCTGCCTTTCATTATCCAACCCCAGCAGGACTTTATGATAATTTTTAGAACTTCTTCATTCAAAACTCTGGGTGCTTTGAAGGTTAATAACTTGTGTTTATCGAAACTTCCCTTCAAGGAACTTAGAGAGCTTTGTAGACATTATCTAATTCAGCAGCACTGCGGGACCAGGAAACGGGGATCAGGGAGAGGACGCGCAGACAAGATTATTCCAATTTAGGAGAACTGATAATATTAATAGTTCCCACAGGGAGTTTAAGTGAGTTTTTGAAGATCACCAAATCAGTTGTGAGCCTTCCAGGAGAGGACCTCTTCACATCCCACCCTGAGGTCAGCTTCTGGCTTGACCACTGTGAGCTGGCAGTACTGGCCTCTCCATCTCAGTTTCCTCACCTGTAAAATGGGACAGTAAGCCGTACCTCTTGGTGTCGTGTGGCACTGAGTGTTACAGGGGAGTGATGGTACCAGCACAGTGATTGGTGCATCACCGGTGCCCCCTGAATATTACCTCCCCTCTCAGTTTTTTGGTCACATGGCTTGTGGCATCTTAAGGTCAATCCCCTGACTAAGGATCAAGCCCGTGACCCCTGCAGTGAAATCTCAGAGTCCTAACCACTGGACTGCCAGGGAAGTCCCCTCTCCCATCTTCTGAAGGAGCTGAAGAATATCTCCCTGGTGGACTGGAGGGTCCACTGCATGTCTCATCTGAGCAAGAGGAAGGGGAGAGGGAGGCAGGGGGCTGTCTGGGGATGAGGGACAGGCGGTGTTTCTCTTCTCTGAAGCTCTGACATCTGAAAGGTACAGCCTAGATCTGTGAGCAGACTGACACTCTGTTCCCAAAATCTGGAACAAGAGGAATGCATAGCCTTGAGTGAATGTGAAATGGAGATTTGAAGCAATTTTATAGTTAATTAAGGGTTAAAAAAAAAAAAGTGCCTCTAGTGAAGTTGTCTTTTGGGGGATGAGTCATTTGTGGAGATTTACATGCATCAGCAAGTGACACCAAACTTCCCACTGGCTCTTGCTGGAGAGGAAGCTTCTGTGAGAGGGCACGTGGCCTGTGTCTGCTTTCGACTCCAAGATGGCAGGACATTTGCCCTGCAGAGCAGGACATGGCCTGAGAGATTTCTCTCCCCAGACCCCAACCCACCTGCACTTGTCTTTAGAAGCGATGTCCTTTTTAGGTCTTAAAATTGTATGGAGAAGAGAAACAGAAAGATCTGTACAACTGGGAGATCCTTAGGAGCTTCCTGGGTGTCCTGGTGATGGTATACATGGAGGGCAGGGGGTGTGCTGTCCCAGGTTCGCTACTGCACATTCTGAGCAAGAACTGGGGAAGAAAGAAAAGGATTCATCTCTTGGTTCCTCTGTCTGTGTCTTACTAGCTTTAGGTCCTGTCCAACCACGGGAATCCTGTGAGAAGCCAGAGGCTTTTGACTTGCAGTCAGAGGTCTAGGTCCCTCTGGTTCCCCTTCCTGAGTCCATCTCTTTTTGGCAGTGTTAGCCTTGGAAGGCTTTGTTAGATATCTTGCCATCAGTGGTGTTACTTGAATTCATCTTCTCTTGTCCTGCATCTCAGAGCAAGTGAATTTTGGACTTACACAGTTTGCATATGTCAACCAGTAAAAAGAGAAAGGCAGACAGTGCCAAGGAAAAGGAGATGGTGGGCGACCACCCAAGGAAGAAATGGCAGCTAGGAAGTGGCTCTCATGGTGGCTAGTCTTGGGGCCAGCTCGTCTAAAGGGAGTGCAGAATATTTTCCCTCAGTTCCAGGGGGATCCACTCTCAGCGGCAAGACAGTGTCACTGAGGTGTGTGCACATGTGCTCAGTTGCTAAGTCGTGTCTGACTCTTTGGGACCCCATGGACTGCAGCCCTCCAGGCTCCTGTCCTTGGGATTTTCCAGGCAAGAATACTGGAGTGGGTAGCCACTCCCTTCTCCAGGGAATCTTCCCAACCCAGGGACCGAACCTGCGTCTCCTGCCTTGGCAGACGAATTCTTTCCTGCTGAGCCGCTGGGAAGCCCACGTGTCACTGACACCACATTCTAAACCTGGTGTAGACGCAGAAGAGGGAAAACCCGACTTTGTTTACGGATAACGAGACCCTTCCTCTTCTCTGCAGGTGAGAATTAATATTCAAAGCTCAGAAGAAGAAGCAAAGCGTGCCTGCATTCTCCAGCCTCATCTTGAAGCCACACGAATTGCTCTGTCACCCTTCCAGACACATTTCTTTCCTGGGTATCACCAGGGAGAGAGATGAGAGCTGCCTTCCTGGGTTCTGAGCTGAGGCCTCGGAGCCAGGCTGAAGGCTGTCCTGGGACACTCACCGCTGAATGTCTCCGTTCCAGTGGTTTTAAATCTCAGCCATAAATGTTTCAGAAGTGCCCTTTTATTTTCGGCGCTGGATGTACCTCACTGGATGTCAGTGATTTAACGACAAGCCCCGTGACCTGGTATTGCTGTTGCTGTCAAACAAGTAGTTCTCCATTTGCAGGTGGGCTCTGTTTTTCGCTATTTTCCGAGGCTTTCACCAGGGAATGTTTCGTGGACTGGCTTAAAGCACAGGTTCTCAGGACCCACCAAGCAAGTAGGTGGGAGACCCAGGTTTGTTGTTGGTTAGTCGCTCAGCTGTGTCCGACTCTTTGTGGCCCCATGGACTGCAGCTCACCAGGCTTCCCTGTCCATCACCAACTCCCGGAGCTTGCTCAAACTTGTGTGCATCAAGTCAGTGATGCCATCCAACCATCTCACCCTCTGCTGTCCCCTTCTCCTCCTGCCTTCAATCTTTCCCAGGTCTTTTCCAATGAGTCAGTTCTTTGCATCAGGTGGCCAAAGTATTGGGGCTTCATCTTCAGCATCAGTCCTTCCAACGAATGTTCAGGTTACCATCCAACAGAGATGCCCTCCTCAGCATCTCTGAGGAGGAGATCTGAGGTTGAGAGGAGGCTGAGTGAAGAGCAGGACCTGGCTCTTCATCTAATGGGCAGTAGGTTAGACTAAATGTACAGTGAGTTGCAGTATCTGTGAAAAGGGGGCAGAAAATCCCCAGGAAGTTCAAGGCCAGTTCTGAGAATGCCCTGGCAACGCTGCTGGCCCATGAGCATGGCCAAGGTTAGTTGCCTGGTCTCAGGTCCACTGTCTGACTGGTCGGGGAGAATCACCCCATATCTGCTTGCAAGGTGCTTTCCTAGACCCTGGACTCTGTGCGAGGACCTGTGTGTCCTCTGGGTGAGTTCCTGGCTTGGAGGTCACTGACTTGTTCTGAGGGAGAGAGATTTACAAGGCAAGACACCTGTGAGGACTCCTCTCTTCCCACAAGTTCTTTTTTATTAGTTTAGAAAAATATTTATTTGTTTGGCTGCTCCAGGTTTTAGTTGCAACATATGGGATCTAGTTCCCTGACCAGGGATGGAACCCAGACCCCCTGAACTGGGAGCTTGGAGTCTTAGCAACTGGACCAGCAGGGAAGTCCCCTTCCCACTATTTCCTGATTGCTTTGAAAAGAATTGGATGTAGTTTCCCAAAGAGGTTACTATACCTTCACTTATTCACTTATTTATCAAACGCCTTTTGAAAGCCAGGTATGGGACAGAGTATTGGGAATGGAGTGATGAACAGATGCTCAGTGAAAGAGGCAGAGCATCTATGCTTGCTTCCCACCCGAGAAGGGCAGCTGCTACGATGGAAGCTTGTACATACAAAAGGAAGAGTTGTATGCAGACTCTCCATGTGCGTGTCTGTGTGCTTTCCAGGGAAGGTTTCCACTGAGAGGTAATGAGTCTCAAAGGGTAAGAGGGAGTAAAGGAAGATAGGACCTGGACACAACCTAAATGTGCCCTGACAGATGAATGCATAAAGAGGATGTGGTTCAGATATACAATGGAATACTACTCAGCCATAAAAAAGAATGAAATTGGATCATTTGCAGAGAGGTGGCTGGACCTCTAGACTGTCATACAGAGTGAAGTGGGTCAGAAAGAGAAAAACAGATACCACGTATTAGTGTGTGTATGTGGGATCTAAAAAGGTGTACAGATGAACCTGTTGGCACAGCAGGGATAGAGACACAGAAGTAGGGAATAATGTGGGCCCTGGGGTGGGGGATAAGCTGAGAAGGAAGTATGGACAGCTGTACACTACCAGGAGTGAAATAGCTAGCTAGTGCGAAGCTGCTGTAGACGGCACAGAGAGCTCATCTCGGTGCTTTGCGACGCTCTAGAGGAGAGAGATGGGGGTGGTGGGACGGAGTTCCAAGGGGGAGGGGATATATGTATACATATGGCTGATTCACATTGTTGTTCAGCAGAAACTAAAAGCGTTTATCCTCTGCTTTTTGAAAAAAAGAGGATGGGAAGCTAGAGGTAGGGATGCTGCTGTATTTGTTGCTCTTGTTCAGCCACTAAGTTGTGTCCGACTCTCTGCCACCCTGTGGACTGCAGCGAGCCAGGCTTCCCTGTCCCTCACTATCTCCCTGAGTTTGCTTAAACTCATGCCCATTGAGTCGGCTCCTTGCATCAGGTGGTCGGAATATTGGAGCTCCAGCTTCAGCATCAGTCCTTCCAATGAATGTTCAGGTTGATTTCCTTTAGGATGGACTGACTTGACCTCCTTGCTGTCCAAGGGACTCTCAAGGGTCTTCTCCAACACCACAGTTTGAAAGCACCATTTTTCGGTGCTCAGCCTTCTTTATGGGCCAACTCTCTCATCTGTACATGACTACTGGAAGAACTATAGCTTTGGCTATATAGACCTTTGTCAGCAAAGGGATGTCTCTGCTTTTTAATATGCTGTCTAGGTTTGTCATAGCATTTCTTCCAAGGAGCAAGTGTCTTTTAATTTCATGACTGCAGTCACCATCCTCAGTGATTTTGGAGCCCAAGAAAATAAAGTCTGTCACTGTTTCCATTGTTTCCCCATCTATTTTACAAAGAGTCAAAGCAAATAGAATAAAGACACAGGCCTATTATCCAAATGAGCAAAGCCTTGAGCCTTGGGAAGTATCCTGGACCTTTCCAAGAAAGAAGCAGCAGGACCCTGTTCCCAACAAATGACAGGGTATGGAGAAGCTTTGCTTGGCTTGCTCCAAGGAACCAGTGGAGCCCATGGTAGAGATGCCAAGTTGAGCAAATAAAAATACAGGATGCCCAGTTAAATTCGAATTTCAGATGAACAGCTAAGCATGTCCTAGACAGTATTTGAGATTTGCTTACCCTAGAAAATGACTCACTGTTTATCTGAAATTCAAATTTAACTGGATACCATGAGTTTTATCTGGCAACCTGGTCTTTAGGCATCTTAGGATTGAAGATATGGAGGAGGCCCTGAGGGTTTGGATGTCCCAGGGGCAGCCACCTTGGCAAGAAGGTGGCCAGAGGTTTTCTGGGTTGTCGTTTCCAATCCTGAAGACAGATTTGCAATTTTTATCATTATAGCACAAATGAAAGCATGTCACGTTACATAATTTATAGGGCTAATTTATTCATACATTCACTTTTAATTCAGTCACAAATATTTAATAGGCTCTAGGCTCTATGCCAGGCACAGTATACACGGTGTGAGCAAAACACAGACTTGGGCTGGTCCTTGAAGCGTTTTCACATACTTTTGACAAATCTATCACATTTCAAGCAGTTGCCATATTTTCCCTGCCGGAACCAAGGAAGAGGCTTCCTCTCCTGATCTCCACATCCCCCCTCCCGCCCCCGTGTTGACCCCACATTGACCCCACATTGTTGCCCACCCTCCTGTTCCAGGTGCAGTCCTGTTTTGAGTGAGTTAGATGTGGTGACCTCACAGCTGAGTTTGCATCAGAACCACCTGTAGGGTTTATTCAACCTTGGCTCCTGGGGTCTTTCCCCAGTGTTTAATTCCATAGGTTTGGTGTGAGAACCAAGAATTTGTTTTTCTAGCATTTTTTTTTTTTTTTTGATGCAGATCATTTTTTTTAAAGTCTATATTGAATTAGTTACAATATTGTTTCTGTTGTTTGTGTTTTGATTTTTTGGGTCACCAGGCATGTGGGATCTTAGTTCCCTGACCAGGGATCAAACCTGCATCCCCTGCATTGGAAGGTGAAATCTTAACCACTGCACCTCCAGGGAAGTCCCTCTAACATCTTTTTAGGTGAAGACACTGGGGAGGACAGTGGTCTGTGATGGATTCTTGCAAGGACCTGGGAGAGGAATTACCCCTGCTGCCCCAAGTCCATCTCTTCTCTGCCATCTCCCACCCATCAGCTTCATGCTGATCACTCTGGATTCCCAAGAGCTGAGGGAGAAACAGGCTAATCTGATATTTGGCAGGTCACAGGGGCCACTGTTTTGGGGATGAGGATTTCTGGCTAACTAGTTCCTGGTGACTGAGTGGTAAAGAACCCGCCTGTCAGTGTAGGTGATACAGGTTCGATTGCTGGGTCGGGAACATCCCCCAGAGAAGGAAGGGGCAACCCACTCCAGGATTCTTGCCTGGGAAATGCCATGGACAGAGGAACCTTGCAGGCTATAGTCCATGGGCTCACAAAGAGTCAGACACAACTTAGCAACTAAAACAACAAGGATAAACATTAGAAAGTGAGTTTTTCTGGGATAGAATTATTTCTAAAAATAATGTAAACAAATATTAAAATTATATATGTAATAAAAATTGAATGTGGAAAATCTAGAACAATCCTAAAGAGAGTTAAACTAAGAAGACTAAAAAATTATTCATAGTTCTATTAGTATGGAAGTGAAAGTGTCACTTGCTCAGTTGTGTCCAACTCTTTGTGATCCTATGGACTACAGACCTGGAGTGGGTTGCTATGCCCTTCTCCTGGGGATCTTCCCAACCCAGGGATCGAATCTGGGTCTTCTGCATTGCAGGCAGATTCTTTACTATCTGAGCCACCAGGGAAACCCTTTTATTGGTATGCCTGTTGTGTGCTAGGTCGCTTTAGTCGTGTCTGACTCTTTGCAACCCTATGAACCGTAGCTTGCCAGGCTCCTCTATCCATGGGATTCTCCAGGGAAGAATATTAGAGTGGGTTACCATGCCCTCCTCCAAGGGATCTTCCTGACCCAGGAATCGAAGCTGCATCTCTTATGTGTCCTGCGTTGGCAGGCAGGTTCTTTACCACTGGTGCCACTTGGGAAGCCCCTCTCCATTGGTATAGTTTATCTAAATATTTTATGTGTATTAAGACCATCCCCAACAAAAAGAAATGCAAAAAGGCAAAATGGTTGTCTGAGGAGGCCTTACAAATAGCTGAGAAAAGAAGAGAAGCTAAAGGCAAAGGAGAAAAGGAAATATATCCATTTGAATTCACGGTTTCAAATAATAGCAAGGAGAGATAAGAACGTCTTCTTCTGTGATCAATTGAAAGAAATAGAGGAAAACAATAGAATGGGAAAGACTAGAGATCTCCTCAAGAAAATCAGAGATACCAAGGGAACATTTCATGCAAAGATGGGCTCAATAAAGGACAGAAACAGTATGGACCTAACAGAAGCAGAAGATATTAAGAAGAGGTGGCAAGAATACACAGAAGGACTGTACAAAAAAGATCTTCATGACCCAGAAAACCATGATGGTGTGATCACTCACCTAGAGACAGACATCCTGGAATGAAAAATCAAGTGGGGCGTAGGAAGCATCACAATGAACAAAGTTAGTGGAGGTGATGGAATTCCAGTTAAGCTATTTCATATCCTAAAAGATGATGCTGTGATAGTGCTGCACTCAATATGCCAGCAGATTTGGAAAACTCAGCAGTGGCCACAGGACTGGAAAAGGTCTGTTTTCATTCCAGTCCCAAAGAAAGGCAATGCCAGAGAATGCTCAAACTACCGCACAGTTGTATTCATCACATACGCTAGTAAAGTAATGCTCAAAATTCTCCAAGTCAGGCTTCAACAGTCCATGAATTGTGAACTTTCAGATTATCAAGCTGGATTTAGAAAAGGCAGAGAAACCAGAGATCAAATTGCCAGCATCTGTTGGATCATTGAGAAAGCATCAGAAAAACATCTATTTCTGGTTTATTGATTATGGCAAAGCCTTTGACTGTGTGGATCACAATAAACTGTGGAAAATTCTGAAAGAGATGGGAATACCAGACCACCCGACCTGCCTCCTTAGAAATCTGTATGCAGGTCAGGAAGCAACAGTTAGAACTGAACATGGAACAACAGACTGGTTCCAAATTGGGAAAAGAGTACGTCAAAGCTATATATTGTCACCCTGCTTATTTAACTTATATGCACAGTACATCATGAGAAATGCTGGACTGGATGAAGCACAAGCTGGAATCAAGATTTCTGGGAGAAATATCAATAACCTCAGATATGCAGATGATACCACCCTTATGTCAGAAAGTGAAGAGGAACTAAAGAGCCTCTTGATGAAAGTGAAAGAGGAGAGTGAAAAAGTTGGCTTAAAACTCAACATTCAGAAAACTAAGATCATAGCATCCTGTCCCAATACTTCATTGCAAATAGATGGGGAAAGAATGGAAACAATGAGATTTTATTTTGGGGGGGCTCCAAATCACTGTAGATGGTGACTGAAGCCATGAAATTAAAAGATGCTTACTCCTTGGAAGAAAAGCTATGACAAACCTAGACACCATATTAAAAAGCAGAGACATTACTTTGCCAGCAAAGGTCCATCTAGTCAAAGCTGTGGTTTTTCTAGTAGTCATGCATGGATGTGAGAGTTGGACTGTGAACAAAGCCGAGTGCCGAAGAATTGATGCTTTTGAACTGTTGTGTTGGAGAAGACTCTTGAGAGTCCCTTGGACTGTAAGGAGATCCAACCAGTCCATCCCAAAGGGAATCAGTCCTGAATATTCATTGGAAGGACTGATGCTGAAGCTGAAACTCCAGTACTTTGGCCACCTGATGGGAAGAGCTGACTCATTTGAAAAGACCCTGATGCTGGGAAAGATTGAAGGTGGGAGAATGGGACGACAGAGGATGAGATGGTTGGATGGCATCACCAACTCAAAGGACATGAGTTTGAGCAAGCTCTGGGAGTTGGTGAAGGACAGGGAAGCCTCGAGTTCTGCAGTCCATGGGGTTGCAAAGAGTCAGACACGACTGACTGAACTGATGTATAAATATATTTACATATTTCATTCATTTATTCATGCATTCACTTGATCAGCATATACTGAGTCCCTTCTTTGTGCGAGACAGTGTTTTAGGAACTGGAGTTTTAGTAATGGAGGCGACCCGGAAAGATCCCCTCCTTTCAGAAGCCTACATTCTATTGGAAGAAACAGATCATAGGCAAGAATTTAAGTTAAATGTTTTGGGTGGTGACAAATACTAAAGGATAAAAAAGTTAAATCAGGGAGTGTTTGGGACTTTCAGATGCAAACTCTTATATATAGAATAAATATTAAACAACAAGGTCCCACTGTACAGCTCAGGGAATGATATTCAATATCCTATAATAAACCATAATGGAAAAGAATGCTAAACAGAATATATACATATGTATAAAATCACTTTGCTTTATGGCACAAACTAATACAACCTTATAAATCAACTATATTTCAATAAAATAAATTTTTAAAAGGTTAAATCAGGAAAGAGGAGTATGAAATGAGGGGGTGGGAGGGTTTGAGGTGATGAGGGAAATTGTCACTGAGAAGGTGATTTTTAAGCTGAGATGGGATGGAAGTAAAGGGGTAGCCGTGATGACGTCTGGTGAAACAGCCTTCCAGGCAGGCGAGATGGCAAGTGCAAGGGCCCTGAGTGGGGACCAGGCCTCCCTGAGTGTCAAGGGCAGTGTGGCTGTCACGACAGCAGTAAGGGAGGGGCTTGAGGGTTAGACCCCAGGTTACTCAGGGCATTTTGGTTTCTAGGGACCTTGGCTTCCCTCTGCATGAGATGGGGCCATTGGAACAGAGCAGGGATACTGTTCCTCTTCCTGAGCAGGACCCCTTTGGGCAGCTTTGGGGGGACCACATTTAACTCAAGGAGACCACTTGGGAAGTCACTGCAGTATTCCAGGCAAGAATATTATGGTTTTCGTACATCCTGTTTTAAAATAACCTCACAGGTCATTTAAGTATCAGTTGAATACACCATCAATAGATTAAAATTTCAGGATGTTATATTTGAAAGAAAATTCATAGGTCATTGACTCAAACTATTTCATTTCATAGATCCCCAAGCTGAGCTGTATCGTTCATTCATTTATTCAACGATATTTGTTGAGTGCCTTCTATAGGTCATGTACTGTTAACTGACAGGTATGATGGCACCTGGGGCATAGCAGTGAACGAAACAGAAACAATCTATGCTTCTTTAGAGCTCCCATTCTAGTTGAGGGAAGCAAACAATAAACAAACAAAAAAAAAAAAAAAAAAGAAAGGGCAGGGGGGAAAGGGAATGCTATGGTTTGGATCAGGATGGTGGTTCTCGAAGAGTGAGAAGTAGTCCAGTTCTGCCTTCAGTTTCGAAGGTAGATCCAAGAGGATTTGCTGATGGACTGGAGAGAGAGTAAGGGAGAGATCAAGGTCGAGCCCCTGGGCAAGTCGAATCAAGCATTCACAGAGAAGGGAAGATGCAGAGGAGCAGGTTTGGGATCAGGTGCTGGGTGTGGGTCAAATTCAGTTTCAGTTACCTGGAGATGTTGGGCGGGCCACAGGGCTTCTGAGTCTGCAGTTCTGGGGAGAGGTGTGGCTAGAGATAGGAACCCGAGGTTGTCAGCGTGCAGGTGGTATTTTAGGTCTGTGGATGCCTCACCCTGACCCCCTTGACTGGGGGTCGCAGAGCCCCAGAACCAATTCTCCAGCTGCTGCTAATGGCCCACAGCGGCCCCTGCTTTTAGAGAGTTGTCCTCCACCGCTGGGACCACCTCCCCTGGTAGACATGAGAACCCACTCATCCCTGCGCCACTGGAGAACAGTCTCTGGTGAATGACTGACCGTCTGTGATGTAATTCCTGCTCCAGAGCTTTCTGCGGGATAAGGCTAGTGCTTGTGTCAAGCTGGGACCACAGACATCCTTCCTGCCTTCCCCTGACCTCTCTGTTCTCCTCACTCCCCGAGAGTTCCTTCCAAGAGTACCCTCTCAAGAAACCCACACCACCCCACATCTCCCTCCCAGGCTCCTCTGCGGCACCCATCTAATGAGAGAGTTCCTTTTAGATTCTGATGCACGGAGGTGAGTGTGCAGTGTGCCTTTGCTCACCATCCTTTGGGAAGTGTCTGGGCTTCTCAGGTTGTGTATTATTTGATTGCATGATGAGTCAAGTGGGATTTGAGATGCCACCAGCCTCCCAGCACCCTGTCGTTAGCAATGCAGGGCTTGTCGTGGGTACAGGCGGGAGGGCGGGCTTGTCCTGGGGGGAGGCGAGTCATTATTTCTGCCTGGGTGCATTCTAATCATATTTCCCTCTGTCAAACCGAGCGGTACGTTCCATCTTCCTAGTCTCTGCTTTCTGCTCCGATCAGAAACAGATCAGAGTGATCTAGCCTGGCAGTAGATCATTTAGAGATTTTCATCTTTATTAGTAGCCGCAAGCTGGCAGCAGCTTGTGTGTGTGTGTGTGTGTGAATACACGTGTGCCTTTTGCTTTTAAATAGTAGATGGCACTGCCTCTCATTTTGAAATGTTGTCTATTTTTACGCTTTCATGTTCAGGATGTATTGAGGTCACAGAGAAGGACAAATCCACACAGAACAAAGTTCATAACAGTGAATCTGCCCAGCATAGTGATTCAGGTGTCTGGCTAGTCTTTCATAGTTTTCCTTTATTAATTTATATTTTATTTATTTTTATTCAGCTTATTTAAACTAAAAAGGGGAAACAAAAATCAGTCCACCCATTTCTTATTCCTTACCGCCTCTGGCAACCAATAATGTTCTCTGTACCTATGAACTTTCTTTTGTTCATATTTAAGATTCTGTGTATGAGAGATCATACAGTATTCGTCTCTCTTTGTCTGACTTATTTCACTTAGCACAATGCCCTTGAGGTCCATCCATGCTGTTCCAAGTGGCAAGGTTTCATTCTTTTTTATAACTGAATAAGGTGGCTCAGATGGTGTAAAGAATCTGCCTGCAGTGAGGGAGACCCAGCTTTGATCCCTGGTTTGGGAAGATCCCCTGGAGAAGGGAATGACTACCCACTCCAGTATTGTTGCCTGGAGAATCCCACGGGCAAAAGTGCCAGGTGGGCCACAGTTCAGGGGGTCGTAAAGAGTCGGACACGCCTGATCGACTAAAACAATACACAATTGTATGTACACACACACACACACACACACACACGCACACAGCAGTTTCTCTATCCATTCATCCATTGATGGAAACTCAGATTGTTTTTATATCTTGGCTGTTGTAAATAGGACAGCAATGAGTATGGGAGTGTGTCTAACTTTTCGACTTACTGCTTTAAGTTTCTTTGGAAAAATACCCAGCAGTGGAATCGCTGGATCACATGGGAGTCCCATTTTTAGTTTTTTGAGGACTCACCATGCTGTTTTCCATAGTGAGGTGATATCTCTTTATGGTTTTGATTTGCCTTTCCCTGATGATTAATGATGTAGATCATCTTTTTATGTACCTCTTTGCCATCTGTATGTGTTCTTTGAAAAATGTCTGTTTAGATTTTCTTCTTGCTTAAAAATTGGTTTGCTTTTTTTTTTTTTTTGCTATTGAGTTGAGTTGTATGGGATCATTATATATTTTGGATATTAACCCTTTATTAGATATATGATTTGCAAATATTTTCTTCCATTGAGTAAGTTGCCTTTTCGTTTTGTTGACGGTTTCCTTTGCTGGGCAGAAGCTTTTGAGTTTAATGTAGTCCCTTTTGTTTATTGTTGCTCTTATTGCTTTTGCTTTTGATGTCAAATTAAAAAAATTACCAAGACCTTATTGCTTATGTTTTCTTCTAGGTTTTATGGTTTCCAGTCTTATGTCCAAGTTTTAAATTCATTTTTATTTAATTTTTGTGTGTAAGACAGTGGTCCAGTTTCACTCTTTTGAAGGTGGCTGTCCAGCTTTGCTCACACCATTTGTTAAAAAGACTTTTAAATTGAAGTATTACAGACATACACTAAAGCAGATACACTGTGTAGATACGAATTATAACGCTGAACATATTTTTACATGTGTGAATGCCCAGGTACCCACTGTGTAGATCAAGATAGAAAGCACTTCCAACATCCTGGAATGTTTCTCTTGTACTTCTTCCCAGTCAATCCTTGCCCTTACCCAAAGTAGCCACTATTTTGATTTCTGTCACCAGAGATTCATTTTTCTGTTTTTGAACTTCATATACATAAAACCATGCAATCCATAGCCTTTTATACCTGGCTTCTCTGATGCATTATTTTATTAGTAAAATTCATGCATCCATGGTATGTTGCAGTTGTTTGTTCTGTTAAAATTTCCATGTAGTATTTCATTGTATGAATGTACCATTCCACCGTTATTAGACTGGTGCCAGTTTTGGCCACCTTAACATTTCCAAAACTATCTTACTGTCTATAAACTGATTTAATACCCCTCTCCTGCACAGTAGACTAGATGGGAATTTACAGTCTTATCTTTATCCTCATTTTATGGATGAGGAAACTTCACAGGGAATCTCAAGGACTCATCTAAGGGCACAGAGCCCTGTAGGGACAGACCCAGGACCTAAATCAAGGTCTCTTGACTGCCAGTCCAGTGATCTTTTTCCAGATCCCTGCTAGCAATGCCTCTGAAATTCTTGGCATCCAGAGAGCTAAGTGAAGGGACCTCTTAGCTCCTGGGGGCGATGATAACAACCGCCTTTCTGCTTGCTGAGATCCTGCTGAGGCTCCTCATTTAGCTGGATCCCCTTTCCTGTTTGAATGAGTGCCATTTTCCCAAAAGCCCTCCAGCCTAGAGAGATGCACTTGACACTCAGGTAGCAACAACAATTAAGTCTCTGTCAAAAGGAAGCTGCTGAAACCTCCACTTGACAGTGTGTGGCAACCAAGCAATGGTAAAGCTTACGGTTGTTAGGCTCAGGCAGAGAGAAAGAACACGCAGGGTGGGTGTCACCCGTCAGAGCACCTGGACGTGGATGCTCTCAGGGATGTGGTCCTGGCTCCAGGGGGCTGGGCAGCTGTGGCAGGACGCCTTCCACCTTCCTGCCGGCTCTCTGGAACTGGCACTGGTCGGGGTGGGAGATGTGCTAATATTTAGGGAGAAAGAGGAAACAAGGGTCTCAGAGCAGACGGTGCTCTGAGCTCGTTTCTGATGACTTCTGAGCTGAGTGCCCCGAGAAGGAGTCATTTTTATTCTATCACGCTGCCCCATGTCTCACAGTCATTACTGAACCCATGCAGGATTCCTGCAGGATTCAGGAGTGCCCCGAGATAGCGGGCTGCTGGCTGTTGTTGCTGCTTCTGCTTTTCCCTTTTCCTCATTGTTCCTCAATTCTTTCCCCATCTCTGGGGCTTTCCTGCCTATTTTTCCTTTCTCTTATTATTCTTTTAAAAAGCAAGGCAGCGTCTCTAGGCTGGAGTAGTGAGGATTTACAACATTTCTGGCACCAGCAAGGCCTCCCATCTTTACCATCTTTGTGACTCCATGCGTGTTAGGTCTCCTCACTCCATTTCCAGACAGACAGATGGGAGCTTGGAATTTAAGTCAGGGTTGGGGGGTGCGGTGAGTTCACCCTGGTTTTCCTGGGACATTTTGGTTTTGGCCCTTGCTGTCCTGCATAAGGACATCCTTAAGGATCCCGGGAATCCTTCTGTTGTCCTTCAGTTGCTCAGTTGTGTCCAACTCTTTGCAACCCCAGGGACTGTAGCACGCCAAGCCTCCCTGTCCCTCACTATCTCCTGGAGTTTTCCCAAGTTCATGTCCATTGACTCTGCGATGCTATCTAACCGTCTTATCCTCTGTTGCCCCTCTTCTCCTTTTGCCTGCAGTCTTTCCTAGCATCAGGGTCTTTTCCAATGAGTCGACTCTTCGCATCAGGTGGCCAAAGCATTGGCGCTTCAGCATCAGTTCTTCCAATGAGTATCTGGGGTGGATTTCCTTTTGCTTGCAGACAATCAGGGACAGTTGGTTACTGGAAGGATGAATGAGTGCCTCAGGTCACAAGCCTGGGAGTTCCAGGGCTGAGTTTGAATGGAAGCCTCTGTGTTTTCCATAGTGCTGTCCTCTCACCTTTCCAACAATGACTTTCCCTAACGATCAGTTCGAACAATGTAGAAGATGCTTTGAGGGACAAACATGCTGGAGCTTAGCAGAGGCTGAAGGTGATAGGCACAGCCTTGAAGTTTGCTTCATTCTTAGGCAGTCTCAGATGTGTGCCCCTGACTCTCAGCCTGCCTGCGTGATCACCCAGACTCAGGCTAGGGAGAGAAAAAAGCCTATTTATTTAGGTCTTGCTGATGAAAAGCGAGTGATGGAAGTGTGTCCAAGCTCTGCTCCTACTGATTTCCTGATCTTGACTCAGTTTGGGAATTCCCAAGGTTTGATAAAGCTTGATGGCTAGTGACCCTACCTAAGCGGTTGTGAAGTGGCAGAGGGAACCTTTCGGAATATGACCTGTAAGTTGTTAGATTCCTAATTTTTAGCCACCTTTTTGTGGCTGTTATCTGGGTTCAATGGGCATCCAGGCCTTTTTTTTGGGCACAAATTTGCTGTGCCCAGCAGAGCTCCACCCCTGTCAGGGGCTCAGCCCTCCTCCAGTGAGTTCCAAACCCTCTGGTTCACCAGGGAAAATCAGCATCTACATGGTCCTCCAAAGGCTAGCATGTCTTAATGGAGAACTTTCTTTCCTTTGAACCAGCTTATTCATATCCCACAATCAAGCAGATTTTGCCCATGGAGAACTTCCTTTCCTTTGAGCAAGCTTGTTTATATGCCTGAATCAAGCAGAATTTTACCCATGACTTAGAACTTTCTCTGTTAGGTTTTACCGTACTGTTGGTACAAAGTCATGTGATTCATTTTCTGTTTTACACCAAAGCCCGCTTCTCACCTGATCCCTGTACGTTAGTTGATCCACTAGGGATTTTCTGCAACAGGGAATCCACTACTACCGCCACCCCCGCCCTGCCCCTACGCATGAAGGCTGACAGCTGCTTTTCTTTTCTGCCCCTGACCAAGCTTCAGTTCAGTTCAGTTGCTCAGTTGTGTCCGACTCTTTGTGACCCCATGAATCGCAGCACACCAGGCCTCCCTGTCCATCAGCAACTCCCGGAGTTCACTCCCATCCATCGAATCATGAGATGCCATCCAGCCATCTCATCCTCTGTCATCCCCTTCTCCTCCTGCCCCCAATCTTTCCCAGCATCAGGGTCTTTTCTAATGAGTCAACTCTTCGCACAAGGTGGCCAAAGTACTGGAGTTTCAGCTTTAGCATCATTCCCTCCAAAGAAATCCCAGGGCTGATCTCCTTCAAAATGGACTGGTTGGATCTCTTTGCAGTCCAAGGGACTCTCAAGAGTCTTCTCCAACACCACAGTTCAAAAGCATCAATTCTTCAGCGGTCAGCCTTCTTCACAGTCCAACTCTCACATCCATACATGACCACTAGAAAAACCATAGCCTTGACTAGATGGACCTTTGTTGGCAAAGTAATGTCTCTGCTTTTGAATATGCTATCTAGGTTGGTCATAACTTTTCTTCCAAAGAGTAAGCATCTTTTAATTTCATGGCTGCAGTCACCATCTGCAGTGATTTTAGAGCCCCAAAAAGTAAAGTCTGACACTGTTTCCACTGTTTCCCCTTTGATTTCCCATGAAGTGATGGGACCAGATGCCATGATCCTCATTTTCTGAATGTTGAGCTTTAAGCCAACCTTTTCACTCTCCTCTTTCACTTTCATCAAGAGGCTTTTTAGTTCCTCTTCACTTTCTGCCATAAGGGTGGTGTCATCTGCATATCTGAGCTTATTGATATTTCTCCTGGCAGTCTTGATTCCAGCTTGTGTTTCTTCCAGCCCAGAATGTCTCATGATGTACTCTGCATATAAGTTAAATAAGCAGGGTGACAATATACAGCCTTGATGTACTCCTTTTCCTTATTTGGAACCAGTCTATTGTTCCATGTCCAGTTCTAACTGTTGCTTCCTGACCTGCATAGAGGTTTCTCAAGAGGCAGGTCAGGTGGTCTGTATTCCCATCTCTTTCAGAATTTTCCACAGTTTATTGTGATCCACACAGTCAAAGGCTATGGCATAGTGAATAAAGCAGAAATAGATGTTTTTCTGGAACTCTGTTGCTTTTTCCATGATCCAGCAGATGTTTGCAATTTGATCTCTGGTTCCTCTGCCTTTTCTAAAACCAGCTTGAACATCTGGAAGTTCACGGTTCACGTATTGCTGAAGCCCTGCTTGGAGAATTTTGAGCATTACTTTACTAGCGTGTGAGATGAGTGCAATTGTGTGGTAGTTTTGGCATTTTTTGGCATTGTCTTTCTTTGGGATTGGAATGAAAACTTACTTTTCCAGTCCTGTGGCCACTGCTGAGTTTTCCAGATTTGCTGGCATATTGAGTGCAGCACTTTCACAGCATCATCTTTCAGGATTTGACAGAGCTCAAGTCATTCAAATAGAATTTAAGGGCATACCCTCTAGACACATTTAGGTATAGAGTGTAACACGGGATTCATACACAAGCCAGCCAAGGGTTATGTCATCTTTGTTTTGAAATTACTGGTTTGTGGAGGTGACTGCATTGTCCACAGAGGGGAAAGTTGTGTGGGGAATGGGAAGAGGCTGGGAAGGGATCAGTAGATAGTCTTCTGGGTGCCAGGCACATACTGATATCATCTTCAATCTTCATAACAAAACCTGTGAAATTCTAGGCTTACATGAATGGGTAGGTGACTGTCCTATGTCCCACAGAATTATGAAGTGGCAGAGCCAATAATCTTAACCAAGTCTGACTCCAAAGCCCACTTTTCCTAAAATGCTGTAGGAAGAGGAATGAGGGATTTAGAAAAAATTCATTGAGGAATCCTACCATTGGAGGACATTAGGAGATATGTCTATATACTGAAATATATCCCTATGTTGTTCTTCTTTTTTCCTTAAATTTATTTTTTAATTAAGGGAAAATTGCTTTACTCTGCTGGGTTGGTTTCCGCCATACAACAATGCGAAGCAGCCGTAATTCTACAGATAGCCCCTCCCTTTTGAACTTCGTCTCCGCGCTCCACCACCATCCCACCCGTCTAGGTCATCACAGAGCACCAGGCTGGATTCCCTGTGTTATGCAGCAACTTCCAGCAGCCATCTATTCCACATGACGGGGTGTGTACGTCAGTGCTCCTTGCTGCATCTGTCCCATCCTCTTCTTTCCCTGCTGTACCCACAAGTCTGTTCTCTACAGATAAATGGGTAAAGAGGTGGTACATACACACTGTGGAATATTACTCAGCTGTAAAATGAACAAGTCTGAGTCAGTGGCAGTGAGTGGATGAACCTATAGCCTGTTATATAGAGGAAAGTAAGACAGAAAGAGAAAAGACAAGTACCGTATATTAACTAACACCTGCGTATGGAATCTAGAAAAACAGTACTGATGAACCTACTTGCAGGGAAGGAATGGAGACGCAGATGCAGAAAATGGACTTGAGTTTCTGTCTTTTGGAGTAGAGAATACTTCTTGAAGTACTTCTTAATATTTATTTCTAAAAACAAAAGGCTTTTAACAAAATGTGCAAATATTGACTCGACCATGAGCTGGCATACACAAGCAAATCTTTTTTATTTATTTTCATTGAGATACAGTTGATTTACATTACTAATTCCTATTTTACAGCAAAATGATTGGTTGTACACATACATGCATTCTTTTCCAGTATGGTTTATCAGAGGATTTTTTTTTTTTTTTTTTTTGGTGGTGGTATAGTCGCTAAGTCATGTCCAACTCTTGTGACCCCATGGACTGTAGCCTGCCAGGCTCCTTTGTCCATGGGATTTTCCAGGCAAGCATACTGGAGTGGATTGCCATTTCCTTCTCCAGGGGATCTTCCCAACCCAGGAATGGAACCCGGGTCTCCTGCATTGCAGGCAGATTCTTTATCGACTGAGCTATGAGGGAAGCCCTGGGGGATAACCACTTTACAGCATCGGGTTAGTTTCTGCTGTACAACAGATAATTTAAACGCAGGGTGGGAAGGATGGTTAGTGTTCCAAACCCAGGGCTAGTCAAATTTATTCTTCTGGGTAAAAAACAATATAGAACCATTTAAAAATATATTTATTTATTTTATTTTATTTATCTGGCTGTGCCAGGTCTTAGCTGTGGCATGTGGGATCTTTAATTGTGGCATGTGAACTTTTAGCTGTGGCATGTGGGATTGAGTTCCCTGACCAGGGATTGACCCCGGGCCCCCTACTTTGCAAGTGCAGAGTCTTACCACTGGACTACTAAGGAAGTCCCTAGTATCACTGATGTGAGTGTGAATTCTGATGGCATCTGACAAGTTGAGTGGTCTAAGGCCAGTTCCCAAGCCTCTCCGAGGCTATTTCATCATCTATAAAATGCAACTCATAGCCCCTACTTTGCAGACTTGGCAGTTTTTCAGTTGCAGAAAGTTGTGAGCAGATGCTAACTTCTTCCTTTCCCAGAATCCCTTGCTTCTCAGAAGCCAGTCTTCTGGTGCTGGTCAATGTGAAGAGCTGTTTCATGGAGCACCAGTCAGGGAAGGAGATGAGCCGGCTGTGTTCCCTGAAGAGTTTCCTATGAGGGATGATTTCTGTACTCAGCTCATCCACACCCAGCCTTCTCTTCACTTTCCCTTTTCCTGGCCATCTTGTGGGTCCCTTATGCCCCCTCCATAGACGCTCAGCAAAGAGAGAAATCAATAAATCAATGCTGCTGTGTTTTAGCCAAAGGGACATTTCAATGGGCAGGAATTTGATCTGTTTGCTTGCGTATTTTGGACTGAGTGTGTGTGTGTGTGTGTGTGTGTGTGTGTGTGTGTGTGTGCACGCGCGCTAAGTCACTGCAGTCATGTCTGACTCTTTGTGACCCTATGGACTATGGCCTGATAGGCTCTTTATCCGTGGGATTTTCCAGGCAAGAACACTGGAATGGGTTGCCATGCCCTCCTCCAGGGGATCTTCTTGACCCAGGGGTTGGATCCAAGTCTCTTATGTCTCCTGCACTTACAGGTGGGTTCTTTACCACTAGCACCACCTTGGCTGTGTGGGATTTCTTTTTGGACTCTCATCTTCACCTCCATCTCGAGCTGTGTGAAGTTCCCTGACTTCAGCTGATGCTCTCGTCCCAATGAAACAGGGGCTGGAACTCGCACCTCTGGTGGGATCACCCACTCTGATGGGGGGAGGAGTCAGCACCCCAGCCATGCACACGTGTCCCCACACAGGGCGAGAGGAGTGGCTGGCATTTCTGGGTGTCTGGTCCATGCCTTCCTGGCACTCAGTCCTCAGGATAGGGCCTCCCGTGAGCTGGTGGAGCCCAGTGCAGGCTTGGACTCGGGCTGAGCAATAGTAGTGGTGGGGATTCTGTGGTGTACCCCCTCCTGTCTAGCCTGGGGCTCCCCACCCTCTGCTCTCCATCTCAACTATTTGGTGGTTTCTGAGCAGTCATTCTTCACCCTGCGTGTGTTTCCTACACTCTCTTCTCTTTAGTATTTGTCCATTTATCTGGCTGTGCTGGGTCTTAGGCACAGCACGCATGATCTTTAGTTGTGGCATGTGGAATCTTCTAGTTGCAGCCTGTGAACTCTTGGTTGCGGCATGTGGGATCTAGTTCCCTGACCAGGAATCCAACCTGGGCCCCCTGCACTGGGGGCTCGGAGTCCCTACCTTCTTGCCAGGCTCTGACTCATTCTTCACCAGTCACCTGTCGTATGCCAAGTCCCTTCAGTAGAGTCTGACTCTTTGCGACCACATGGACTGTAGCCCGCCAGGCTCCTCTGTCCATGGGGTTCTCCAGGCAAGAATACTGGAGTGAGTTGCCATTTCCTTCTCCAGGGGAGCTTCCTAACCCAGGGATCAAACCTGCGTCTCATGTCTCCTGCATTGGCAGGTGGGTTCTTTACTGCTAGTGCCGCCTAGTGCTAGCATCTTGGGGATGCCTTTGCCACTTCCTTCCTGGCATCCTGCTTGGGGGAGGTAGCTGGCTCGCTCTGAGACTCCTTGGTGCCGAATCCTACCTTTTCTTGGTGTTCATCGCATGCATTATGGGAGTCTGCTGAGCCCTTAAAGGAAAGGGTTTCACCTCGTCGATAGGAGCCCTCTCTTCTCTGCATTTCTGGCCCTTGCTCATCTCCCCTACTGTGCTCATCCCACTGGGATTTTCCCCATCTCTAGGTGGGCTGGTGCAGTTACCTTATGCCGACTGTCCAAACCAACCACCTGAGCGTCCATCCAGAATCAGATCTGACTGTGGTGCTCCTCTCAGAGGCTCTCGGGGGCTCCCTCCTAGCCACAGGAGGCTGCATCAGCCTGAGTAAGGTAGGGTGACCCTAAGACAGAGAACTGAGTGCCAGTAGTTTATTTGGGGGATGATGAGAACACAGGAGGAGAGGTGGGGACCTGAGATGGGGAAGGGGAGAATGTGCCTGTGAGCAGATCACCTGTGGGACATCTGAGGGACTGTAGCATGTGCCACAGAATTGTTACTAAAAAGGCTCTAAACCCAGGTTTTCTCCCCAAATCCCCATTGGTTATTGGCTGAGTATATTCCCAGGGGTGGTAATTACCTGCCCTGCACAGTGCCCAGTGGGCTCCACTGGCCTTGTGGGCAGAGAGTGCAGGTATGTGTGGGGAGAAACTCTATGTGGAACAGCAGGTACTGAGGGCCGTGGCAGGGCTGCTAACAGGATTCCCCACAGCCTGGCTCCTAAGACCTCATATGATGAGACCATTTCCAGACTTCCTCGCTCCTCTACCTGCACCAATGCCTGGGCTGCTATAGGTTCCTGCAGAGCTCAGCTGGTTATTTTTTGCCTTCATGCTGTTGCTCATGACATATCTTCTGCTTTGGATGCCTTCTCTCACGTCTTCATCTGGCTAACATCTCCATTTTTTCCAGATTCATCATCACCTCCTCCAGAAGTACTTCTGTTTTTTTAAAAAATGTGCTTTCAACTATGGTTTATTATAGGCTATTGAATATAGTTCCCTGAGCTATATAGTAGGACCTTGTTGCTCATCCATTCTATATATAATCATTTGCTAATCCCAAACTCCCAATCCATCCCTACCGACCCCCTCACCCACTTAGCAACCTCCAGTCTGTTTTCTTTGAGTCTGTTTCTGTTTGGTGGATGAGTTCCTTTGTATCATGTTTTAGACTCCGCATATAAGTGGTATCACGGGATAGTTGTCTTTCTCTACCTGCTTCACTTGGTATGATAGTCTGTAGGTATGTCCACTTTGCTGCGCACGGCATTATTTCATTCATTTTCATGGCTGAGTAGTATTCCACTGTTTATATACTACATCTTTATCCCTTCATCTGTTGATGGACATTGAGGTTGTTTTTGTGTCTTGGACATTTTGAACGGTGCTGCAGTGAACACTGGGGTGCAGGGATCTTTTTGAATTATGCTTTTTTCTGGATATTGGAACCTGAGTGGGATTGCTGGATCATATGGTAACTCTGTGTTCAGTTATTTAAGGAAAGTCCATACTGTCCTCCATAGTGACTACATCAGTTTACATTCCAACCAACAGCCCAGGAGGAGGATTCCCTGTTCCAGGCAGCCCTTCTTGATGAACTGCTTCCCCAGCCTGGTTTAGATTCCCTTTTTGTAGCAGCTTGCATGCATCTGCCTCCCTTACCAGACCTTGGGATCTATGGCACATGCCTCCATCTGATTCCTCTTTGAGCCTCTTGTAATGAGTGACTGTGTGGCCCAGTGCATAGTAGGCCCTTACTAAATAATGTGTCGAATTGAACTGTTCATCTGTGGTTCATTGTTTAGCACACAGTTGAGACTCTATACTTGTGTCCTGAGCTGAATTAATCTTTGCCACACTTCCCCTTTTCTTTCTTTCTTTTCTTTTCTTTTTTTTTGGCCACACCATGTGACTAGTGGGATCTTAGTTCCCTGAACAGGGATTGAACCCATGCCCTCTGCAGTGGAAATACAGAGTCCTAACCACTGGACCACTAGGAAGCTCCCTTGCCCTTCCCATGCACCCCCCTCCACCGCCAACACTTCCTCTTTTCAGAAGCAGAAAGGGAATAAGCATGAGTTCTTCCCCTACTCCAGGGTGCTTTTCTATTCAGAGAGATTAAACTGAAATTGGTGACAAGGGAGAGGCCCAGAAGCCATAGGAGACAGACAGCGTCAGGGAAACAGACACACAATATGTGCATGTGCAGAGAAATGTAGACAGATTCCTCCCATCCCTCTACACACAGAGAACTCAACAGACAGATCGAGAGGGATTGGGCCCTTGTTGTTGTCGTTCAACTTCTAAGTCGTGTCTGAATCTTTGTGACTCTATGGACTGCAGCACGCCAGGTTTCCCAGTCTTCACTATCTCCCGGAGTTTGCTCAAATTCATGTCCCTGAGTCGGTGATACCATCCAACTATCTCATCCTCTGTCGGCCCCTTCTCCTCTTGCCCTCAATCTCTCTTAGCCTCAGGGTCTTTTACAGTGAGTTGGCCCGTGAGAAAGGGAAAAATGGACTGACAGACAGGAATGAATGGAAAGAAGGACAAAGGAGAGATAGAAAAAGAGAATAGAAGGTGGAGGAGGGAAGGAGAAAATTAGGGCCAATAGTGTGCTAATTGGGAAAGTAGTGAGTAAAAGCCCCAGAAGGGAGGCTTCCCACCGCTCAGGGCAGCAGAGATGGAGGCTGGGGCCATAGCTGTGAGTTCTTCAGACCCATGGCTGATCTAGGGGTGCAGGTAGATGCAGGGGGTGAGACACACCAGGGGCCCTCCAGAGCCATATGCCCTTGGTGCCAAGGGCATGGTGGCACCTCCTTCAGTGGCGGGTGGTGTGTGCTGTGCCCAGGGCCGTCTCTGCACCTTCTTTCAGAGGCTCAAACCCACAAGGAACAAGCAGAGGGAGGTGCTGGCTGCCACGTGTCTGCCCTTGGCCTCGTGCTGTTGGATTTGCGGTGTCTCATGAAAGAGTAATCACCTGCATCAATTTTTAAAGCTGCCTAATGCTTCGCTCAGCCCAGCTGTCTAGAAGTTTGCAAAGCAGGCAGGCAGCAAAGCTCCCTGCGAGAAAGCCAAGAGACACGACTGAGTGTCAGGTCCGTGGATGTTGTTGCCATGGCCCTGGGTGGTTCCTGGCTGTTGTCATGGAGTTGGGGAGGGCAGAGAAGTGGTCCCACCCATTGTCTGGGTCAGAGGGCAGGAGCTGAGAGACCAGAACCTCATGAGGACTGAAGGCCCCATATCCTAGCAACCAGTCCCATTTCTGGCCATTCCGGAAGCTCACTTAGTTATCGCCTTAAGAATTTTATATCAAGATAACAAATCTTTATAATAAAGTTTCTCTGTTAGAATACTGGAGTGGTCTCTGTCTCCTGACGGGAACCTGGCACATGCTCACATGGAATTCTTGGGAAGTGATGTCAAATCAGAGTGTCTATTACTTGTGGAGAAAATCCACAATGTTCCACTAAGGAGTATTACCTTGTTTTATTACTGCTATTTTGATCACTAAGGCTATAGCAGCAGCTGCTGCTTGGGTGATAACAATTCCTCACATACCAACAGCATCTCATGGTTCACAAACCCTGCCGGCCCCCTTTCCTCTCTTGTTTTCCACGATAGCTTTGTGTGCTAAGAAATGTTATCTGCAGCGACTTCCTGGAAGGACAGTGACTTGCCCACAGTCATAGCTAGTCACATATGACTGGGTTCCAAAGTAATTTTTAAAAAGAAATTCCAGTTCTTTTTACCTTCCAGTTTTTCTTGAGTTGAATTCACCTGCAGGCAAGCAAAAGTTACCTTCCTTTTCTTTTTGGCTTCCTACCTGGCCTCCCCAGCTCTCTGCTGTCTAAGCTTTTGAGCGTTATCTAGCTTTCCTGGATGAAAATGGACACAGAGATGCTTGGTCTAGGGGAATAGTCTCTCTGGATCCTGTCCATTCAGCCAGACATCTCCTTAATGCTGGCAGGTCTCACATTTCCAGTGAGTTTGCATTTAAACTAAAAGCTTTCTAGAACCTTGGGCTTAGACCTGGTGTACTTAAAAGGCACTTCCCAGAACACTCAATTTTATTAATACCGTAAAATACATTAAATAGCTGGATCATTTCACATTCAGAAGCCATCTCCAATTTGAACTGCTTTATTTGGATGGTGCCTAAGTATTCCTGTAAATGATGTTGCTGGCCGCATTGAGGGGGCATGCCGGAAAGATGGAGGCCCCTCATTCTTTCTCCCCTTCCTCCCTCCCTCCCTTCTTCCCTCTCTCTTTCATTCTCTGTCTCTCTCCCTCCCTCCCTCTATCTTTCTTTTTCTTTCTGCTTTATTGTGATAGAAGTGATCTAAAAACCGCACATCTTTAGTGTATGCAAGTTGATGAGTTTGCACATATGATACACCCTGTGATAGCATTACTACCAAAAAGTAAGTTGTGTGTTTGAGAGAGTTGTTCTCTTGTGTTTCTTTGAGTCTCTTTGCTTTTCTGTTGTTGTAGGAATGCTTAACATGAAATCTACTCTCCTAAATGTTTAAGTGCACAGCACAGTATGTTACTTGTTGGCACTATGTTGACCAGAAATCTCTGGAACACACTCATCTTGGATAACTTTAACTCTGTACCATTGAACAACAACTCCCCATTTCCCCCTTCCCCTGTCCTCTGAAAACCACCATTCGATATAGCTATTCATTTTCTTACAATTTTGTGGGTTGGCTGAGCTCAGCTGGAAAGTTCTTCTGCTTTACGTGGTGTTGGCTGGGGTCACCATGTGTCTTTGTTCAGCTGGGGGTTTAGCTGCGGCCAGCATGTCCAAGGTAGGCTCCCTAATGTGTCTGGTGCCTCAGCTCAGGCATCTAGAGTGGCTGGCAGCTGGTGAGGGCTCACTCTCCAGGTGTTCACGCATCATTTCTTCACACAGCTCTTGGATCCTAAGAGAATGAAAATGGAAACCGTCAGATCTCTTGAGGCCTGTACTCCAGAGTTTGTATAACATTACTTTTGTCGTGGTATAATGGTTGGAAGATGTCCCAGGGCCAGACTCAAGTTTAAAGGAAATGGAATGCCCCTCTTGATAGGAAGAGTGCCATCTGGGACGGGCAGACAGCTGGCTGTCATCACTGCAGACAGTTGACCCCAGCTGCACACTTATCCTCCCGCTCCATGTGAAAAGCAAGTTTCATTTCAACCATGTAGCATCTGAGGTCATCCAAGAAAATGAAAGGGACTGCGCAGGGGGTTTGAAGGCTTTACCAGCACTCAGAGGCTATGTTCCCACTGAAGGCCATGACATTTTTGCCAGAGAATCTGCCAGTCCCGGCTCGAGGAAAAGCAAGTAAAAGCAGCTTGCTTGGCTCTAGACAGTACGTTTTATTTATTTCTGAGAAGTCATCTAGAAATGGAACACCATACGATGTGAAAACATATCTTTAAATGTGGTGCACTTAAATCCAAAGGCAGGTAATGAATTTTGTTTCAACAGTAAAGCTTCAATCTCTTTGATGAGCACTTGCGACAAAAACAGAAAACAAAAGGCATAAAATTACCATGGTGATGGCTAATTGTGGTGAGTCTGCTTCAGTTCACAGAACTGCAAATAACATTCCGATAGGCTAAAGTGCTAAGGTACAGAAAGGATTGTTCTGCTTAAAATGTGAAAATCGCAGTCTGCTCTGATTAAGATAACATTAAAAATATTAGCAAATTAAGCATTGTTTAACAGTGAAGAGGAAAAGAAAATCATTTTCACCCAAAGCTCTTTGGGAATCTGATTTATGAAGATGGTGTGAGGGGCTGGAATGTGGTTGATATTTGCTCTGTTCTGGAGAGAAATTTGAAACATAGTATGGATCTTTGGGGTCCTCTTAGCTCCCTCTCAGCAGCTCTTTTTACGATGGCATCCTCTTTCCCAGATGCCCAGACATCTCCTCAGTAACTGGCATCATTAGGGGAACTAGAGGAAAAACAAAGAGACAGACCCTACCTGTCAGGAGAAATACCAGCCTGAACTTTACTGTCATGCCCAGGAGGCCTTGACACCTGCCAACTTTGGGCAAACAATTTCCCTCTGCGAAATTGGTAAGAGCTGTAACACAAATAACACTCTCACCAGTAGTTACAGAAAGTATTGTTCTGTTGAAAAGGTTGTGAAAAATAGTCAGCTCCATGAGACTTAATCTCTTCCTTTGTAAAATGGGGAGACTATGTACCTTGAATAGATAAGTGGATGTCAAGCGTCCAGTGCATAACTGTTGTTTAGGGTCAGTGATATTGGAAAAGGCCAGTGTACATGAAGCAACGGAAGAGTGTGCCCAACTATAGTTTAGACTTTAAGTTCTGGAAAGATTTAGGAACTTTCCTGGAGGCCCAGTGGTTAAGACCTCGCCTTCCAATGTAGGGGGTGTGGGTTCAATCCCTGATGGGGAAACTAAGGTTCCCACATGCCTTGAGGCTGAAAAACCAAAGCATAAAACAGAAGCAATATTGTAACAAAGTCAATAAAGAATTTAAATATGGTCCTCATGAAAAAAATTATCAAAATAAGTTTAGAAAAGAAGAGGCTTGAGCTGGGCTTGACAGGCGGCGGAGAGGATGCTCTCAGAAGGTATCTTTGGAGGGGAGACTTGGGGATAGAATACAGCACACTGGTGGGCAATGGAGAGACTTTAATGATTTGTATGAATGAAATGGAGACTCACGTTGGGATCTGGGACCAGGAAACCCAGACCCAGGAGTCTACCTAACAAGGAGACTTCACTCCGAACGCCCTTAGGAAACTGCGTCTCTTCTCAGCTCTTTCAGATTTGTGTGATGTTACCTCCTGCCCCACTCCTGCACCAAATCCATTTCAGCTTCCTTTTTTCTCGCCTTTTCCAAACCACTCTCTCATCTTCACTCTGTAGTGGGCCGTTTATTTCCAAGTGCAATTAAAGGACTGGGCCAGAAAATAAATAGAGCACATCTTGCCAACTCTACCTGCAAATGCATTACATTTGTTTAACTGTGACTCCGATTTGGAATGACCTGAAAAGGAAGGGGTGACAGTGATTGGGTGGTGGCAGAGCCATCCGTTACCTTGCTGGGAGCCAGGAAAGGGAGCCAGTGGAACTCTTTGTGGAAGGATGAACCATGAAGCAAACAGTAATTCGAGATGAATACTTGTTCTTCATGCCTGGGTTGTGATTTACACGTGTTTCGAATGCTCTCACAGCCAGGAACTCATGTAATTTTTAGGACAACCCTATGAGGTTGTGAAAGTAAATGGTGTCCTTATTTTACACACGAGGGAGCTGAAATGGGAAGAAAAAGAGGGCTCGCCCAAAGTTACACAGCAGGCAGACGGCGGAGGGAAATGGAGATTCAGGACATCTGTTATCTCACCCATCACATGTCTGTTAGGTGTTTACTGATCCCCTGCCTCCCTATCCTGGTGGTGGGCCAGAAGATGCTGCATTAGAGATGGAGTAATTGGGAAACCAGTCAGAAGACTTAAAAAAAAATTATTTATTTGGCTGAGCTGGATCTTAGTTGTGGCACTCAGGATCTTTGATCATTGTTGTGGCATTAGAACTCTTAATTGTATCATGTGGGATCTAGTTCCCTGACCAGGGATTGAACCTGGGCCCCCTGCATTGGGAGCTCGGAGTCTTAGCCACTGGACCACCAGGGAAGTCCTCAGAGGCTTTTCTGGTGCCCCAGACGTGAGGTGAGGAGGGCCCATGTGATTCTAGACCTTCACTCTCTCCCACGAGCCCTCTGGGCATTGTTTCCTCAGCCTCCTCACTTCCTTCTGCCCCCTCCTTAAGCATCAACATCTCTCAGTGTTTGCTCCTGTCTCTAGTTTCTTCTCAGTCTCCATGGGTGATGCCACCTCCAGCCTGGCTTTTATCTTCAATTCCAAATTCACATCCTCAGCTGGACACATCTCCCAAGCTCAAGATCCATTCAAGACACTTGCATAACTCACAAATCTCATCCTTTCTCTTATGAATCATATAGTGTCCCTGACTTCTTCTCTCTCCTGATTTCTAACTCTCCCTCTCCAGTGAATCCTTCTCATTAATGTTTAAAATGCTCAAATTTCTCCTGCTAAAACTAAGACATCTAGGACCTATTATATAGCACAGGAGATTATACTCAATATCTTGTAATAACCTAATAATCCTGGACTCCCCACCTAAGTGAATGGCCTGACTAACCACCAGTTGCTCCACTAGAAATCTCTGTGTCATCATTGATTCTCCGCTTTCCACCACATGTGTGTGTTAGTGGCTCAGTAGTGTCCAGCTCTTTGTGACCCCGCCAAGCATCTCTGTCTATAGAATTATTCAGGCAAGAATACTGGAGTGGGTAGTCATTCCCACATCCAGGGGATCTTCCTGACCCAGGGATCGAATCCAGGTCTCCCTCATTGCAGGCAGATTCTTTGCCATCTGAGCCACCAGTGAAGCTGAGTCCCATCTCCTTAATAGCTTTTGGATATATGCTCTTCTTCTGGACCCCACTTTACCTATCTTAGTCAAGAGATTCTTTTGTTGGAAGCCTACCGCCAGTTTCTAATTTGCGTTCCTGACTCCAACCTCTTCCTCCTTTCCCTTCCTACAATACTAATAGCCATATTGTTTCCTTTTCAAAGTTTCCATGGTTTTCCATTTAGGTGAAATATCAAATCTAAAACTCTTAATATTCCTGTCATGTAGATCATTGCTAACAAGTCCCGTTTCCCTTTCCTCTTTTGCTCTCCCCTCTCTCTGTTCCTGACACAATGATGCTCTTCCTATGGTCCTCAAATGTTGCTAGGCTTGCTTGGGCCACTGTATTTTTTATCAAAGCTATCGTTTTTTCCAGTAGTCATGTATGGATGTGAGAGTTGGACCATAAAGAAGGTTGAGTGCCAAAGAATTGATGCTTCAAACTGTGGTGCTGGAGAAGACTCTTGAAAATCCCTTGGACTGCAAGGAGATCAAACCAGTCAATCTTAAAGGAAATCAACCTGAATATTCATTGGAAGGACTGATGCTAAAGCTGAAGCTTCAATACTTTGGTCACTTGATGCAAAGAGCTGACTCATTTGAGAAGACCCTGATGCTGGGAAAGATTGAGGGCAGGAGAAGAGGGTGGCAGAGGATGAGATGATTAGATAGCATCATTGACTCAATGGACATGAGTTTGAGCAAACTCTGGTAGATAGCAAAGGACAGGGGAGCCTGGGATGCTGCAGTCCATGGGGTCACAAAGTTGGACACAACTTAGCAACTGAACAGCAACAGTCTCATTCTTCCTGGGGTGACCTTCTTGTCCACCTGCAAACACTCCCCTATCCTTCTAGCTGACCTTCCTGACATCACCTCCTTCTCCTGCGGAGCTTTTTTGTCCCCCCACTCCAACTCCCACCCCATAGGCATATTGCACAGTACCTCTTTTCAGTTGCTCTGAACACTTTTTATATACCTGTTTAAAAATGAGTACTTATTTCTGAGTTTGAATTCCCAGTAGAAGGGTATCAGCAGTGCTTCGAACAGTTATGCCTGACTGGCAGTCAATCAGTGATTTTTTAAAATATTTTTTGTGACATGGCCCATTTGGAAAGACTTCATTGAATCTGTTACAACATTGCTTCTGTTGTTTATGTTCTGGTTTTTTTTGGCCATGAAGCATGTGGGATCTTATCTCTCTGAGCAGGGATCAAACCCGCACCTCCTGGACCACCAGGGAAGTTCCAGTGATTTTTAAATATATGAATATGTTTTCCTCAAGTGAGGTCATTGGTTGTGGGCTAGAGGAACTCACCCACTTAAGGCTAATTTGTGTAAACAGGGTTTATGGAAAGGTTCCTAGGAAATCCCATGAAACTGAACTGTAGGTGGGTCAGCTGGGCTTTGCAATGTCTTAGAAGTCATCAGGGAGCTGCTTTCTCTTTTTCTGGAGCTTCATTCCTTTTTTTTAAAAAACGAGGACTCTAAAGTTTCATTCTGAAATTATCTCTGGCCATGGTAATAAAATGCAACAAATATTCACTGAATAGTCTTACTCCTGTCATCAGGTGGCATTACACACAGCATCATAGAACTGGCCACTAAAATTAAAACCCACTAGAACATCTTTTATGTTAAGTGGCGACAGCAGCATCTCACAGGAATTTTTACATGCATGTATACACTGTCCGCATGCAACCATTTTCACACGTGGAGCTTTGTTCTTTCTCGTCTGCTCCTATCTGCACATCTTTGCTCATGTCCTTGACAAGTCTGGAAGTCTCTGAAGCTCCATAACTGACCTGTACCCAACTTGGGTCATTGTCTGTCCTTGTCACATGCCGCAGTACCAACTTCTGGGACCTTCAACAGTCCCTGTATCTCACTCCAGGTTATCTAGAAAAGTTGTTGGTTCCTGGCCAGCCAGTAGCATGGCTAGCTTTGAATTGGTTCTGTTCAAAGTCTCTTGGCCTGAAGCTGTAGGCTGGCATGAAGTCTCCGAGAAGGGATGTGCGAGGGGCAGGAAAATTGATTGGCTGTGAAAGATGGAGCAGAATCCTAGTTTTGTGACTTGCTTATCAGGACCGCCACAGCTTCAAGGGATGTGAATAGCTGAAGCCACAGACAGTTGGTTCTCCAAGCCTTCAGAGTGTCAGAATCTGATGTTGACCTTGGCCCTATACCAACTCCAGCTGCTTCATCCTATCTCTAGCCTTAAGGCCTTTCAACCCAGCAAAACAGCTTCACATATGACATCCAGTAGAAACCAACTGGTAACTCAACAAAGGTGTGGCTGGACTTTCAGGTGTTCCTTTGAACTGGGTTTACTTATCCAAAAGTGATTCTGGGAAGACAGCATGCTTTGTCCTTTTTGTAACATTTAAAAAATATTTATTTATTTTGCTGCACCGGGTCTTAGGTGCAGCCTGTGGGATCTTTAGTTGCGGCATGTGAACTCTAAGTTACGGAAAGAAAGTGAAGTCGCTCAGTCGTGTCTGACTCTTTGCGACCCCATGGACTGTAGCCTACCAGGCTCCTCCCTCCATGGGATTCTCCAGGCAAGAGTACTGGAGTGGGTTGCCATTTCCTTCTCCAGGGGATCTTCCCGACCCAGGGATCGAACCTGGGTCTCCTGCATTCCACGCAGACGCTTTAACCTCTGAGCCACCAGGGCTAAGTTACGGCGTGTGGGATTTAGTTCCCTGACCAGGGATCGAACACGGGCCCCCTGCGTTGGGAGTGTGGAATCTTAGCCACTGGACCACCAGAGAATCTCAGTGTGCTTTGTCCTGAACTGTCATTTCTGGCAGAAGTAGCTCTAAATACAGGTACAAGAAGGGGCTTCACTCTCTGGCTGGACCTTGCGTTCTCCAACCTTTCCTCAGTGAGTCACTTTTCTGGATTTAAAAGTATCAAGAAGTGAGACCATAGCTGTGGAGTCTGTTTTTCTTTTATTGAGAATCTTTGCAAACCTCTATTTTTCCTTCTCTGATTATGCAGAATAATTTCCAAGGGAACACATTTAGAGAGCTGAGTTTTCTAGGTGCATTTTAGGCTTTTGGTGCAAACAAATCCTGGGACATCTCATTTATTGCGCCCAGCCAGTAAGCAAGTGTATCTTTTGACTCAGGGCTTCCTGAGCCTCTACGCTATCAGATAAGGACAAAAAAAAAAAAAAAAAGTATGTGTTTGAGGTCCAGATGTGGTGAAATTGATGTTACCAAGCAGACACATTGAAACCATACTCACAGAAAACTAGCCAATCTAATCACACTAGGACCACAGCCTTGTCTAACTCAATGAAACTAAGCCATGCCCTGTGGGGCAACCCAAGACGGGCGGGTCATGGTGGAGAGGTCTGACACAATGTGGTCCACTGGAGAAGGGAATGGCAAATCACTTCAGTATTCCTGCCTTGAGAACCCCATGAACAGTATGAAAAGGCAAAATGATAGGATACTGAAAGAGGAACTCCCCAGGTCGGTAGGTGCCCAATATGCTACTGGAGATCAGTGGAGAAATAACTCCAGAAAGAATGAAGGGATGGAGCCAAAGCAAAAACAATACGCAGCTGTGGATGTAACTGGTGATAGAAGCAAGGTCCGATGCTGTAAAGAGCAGTATTGCATAGGAACCTGGAATGTCAGGTCCATGAATCAAGGCAAATTGGAAGTGGTCAAACAAGAGATGGCAAGGGTGAACGTCGACATTCTAGGAATCAGCGAACTAAAATGGACTGGAATGGGTGAATTTAACTCAGATGACCATTATATCTACTACTGAGGGCAGGAATCCCTTAGAAGAAATGCAGTAGCCATCATGGTCAACAAAAGAGTCCGAAATGCAGTACTTGGATGCAATCTCAAAAACGACAGAATGATCCTTGTTCATTTCCAAGGCAAACCATTCAATATCACAGTTATCCAAGTCTATGCCCCAACCAGTAATGCTGAAGAAGCTGAAGTTGAACGGTTCTATGAAGACCTACAAGACCATTTAGAACACCCCAAAAAGATGTCCTTTTCATTATAGGGGACTGGAATGCAAAAGTAGGAAGTCAAGAAACACCTGGAGTAACAGGCAAATTTGGCCTTGGAATGTGGAATGAAGCAGGGCAAAGACTAATAGAGTTTTGCCAAGAGAACGCACTGGTCATAGCAAACACCCTCTTCCAACAACACAAGAGAAGACTCTACACATGGACATCACCAGATGGTCAACACCAAAATCAGATTGATTATATTCTTTGCAGCCAAAGATGGAGAAGCTCTATACAGTCAACAAAAACAAGACCAGGAGCTGACTGTGGCTCAGATCATGAACTCCTTATTACCAAATTCAGACTTAAATTGAAGAAAGCAGGGAAAACCGCTAGATCATTCAGGTATGACCTAAATCAAATCCCTTATGCTTATATAGTGGAAGTGAGAAATAGATTTAAGGGCCTAGATCTGATAGATAGAGTGCCTGATGAACTATGGAATGAGGTTCGTGACATTGTACAGGAGACAGGGATCAAGACCATCCCCATGGAAAAGAAATGCAAAAAGCAAAATGGCTATCTGGGGAGGCCCTACAAATAGCTGAGAAAAGAAGAGAAGTGAAAAGCAAAGGAGAAAAGGAAAGATATAAGCATCTGAATGCAGAGTTCCAAAGAATAGCAAGAAGAGATAAGAAAGCCTTCTTCAGTGATCAATGCAAAGAAATGGAGAAAAACAACAGAATGGGAAAGACTAGAGATCTCTTCAAGAAAATTAGAGATACCAAGGGAATATTTCATGCAAAGATGGGCTCGATAAAGGACAGAAATGGTATGGACCTAACAGAAGCAGTAAAGAAGAGGTGGCAAGAATACACAGAAGGACTGTACAAAAAGATCTTCACAACCCAGATAATCACGATGGTGTGATCACTCATCTAGAGCCAGACGTCCTGGAATGTGAAGTCAAGTGGGCCTTAGAAAGTATCACTATGAACAAAGCCAGTGGAGGTGATGGAATTCCAGTTGAGCTATTTCAAATCCTGAAAGATGATGCTGTGAAAGTGCTGCACTCAGTATGCCAGCAAATTTGGAAAACTCAGCAGTGGCTTCAGGACTGGAAAAGGTCAGTTTTCATTAAAATCCCAAAGAAAGGCAATGCCAAAGAATGCTCAAACTACTGCACAATCGCACTCATCTCACATGCTAGTAAAGTAATGCTCAAAATTCTCCAAGCCAGGCTTCAGCAATATGTGAACTGTGAACTTCCAGATGTTCGAGGTGGTTTTAGAAAAGGCAGAGGAACCAGAGATCAAACTGCCAACATCTGCTGGATCATGGAAAAAGCAACAGAGTTCCAGAAAAACATCTATTTCTGCTTTATTCACTATGCCAAAGCCTTTGACTGTGTGGATCACAATAAACTGTGGAAAATTCTGAAAGAGATGGGAATACAGACCACCTGACCTGCCTCTTGAGAAATCTTTATGCAGGTCAGGAAGCAACAGTTAGAACAGACTGGTTCCAAATAGGTAAAGGAGCACGTCAAGGCTGTATATTGTCACCCTGCTTATTTAACTTCTATGCAGAGTACATCATGAGAAACGCTGGACTGGAAGAAACACAAGCTGGAATCAAGATTGCTGGAAGAAATATCAATAACCTCAGATATGCAGATGACACCACCCTTATGGCAGAAAGTGAAGAGGAACTAAAAAGCCTCTTGATGAAAGTGAAAGTCGAGAGTGAAAATGTTGGCTTAAAGCTCAACATTCAGAAAACGAAGATCATGGCATCCAGTCCCATCACTTCATGGGAAATAGATGGGGAAACAGTAGAAACAGTGTCAGACTTTATTTTTTTGGGCTCCAAAACCATTGGAGATGGTGACTGCAGCTGTGAAATTAAAAGGCGCTTACTCCTTGGAAGGAAAGTTATGACCAACCTAGATAACATATTCAAAAGCAGAGACATTACTTTGCCAACAGAGGTCCATCTAGTCAAGGCTATGGTTTTTCCAGTGGTCATGTATGGATGTGAGAGTTGGACCGTGAAGAAGGCTGAGTGCTGAAGAATTGATGCTTTTGAACTGTGGTGTTGGAGAAGACTCTTGAGAGTCCCTTGGACTGCAAGGAGATCCAACCAGTCCATTCTGAAGGAGATCAACCCTGGGATTTCTTTGGAGGGAATGATGCTAAAGCTGAAACTCCAGTGCTTTGGCCACCTCATGCAAAGAGCTGACTCATTGGAAAAGACTCTGATGCTGGGAGGGATTGGGGGCAGGAGGGGAAGGGGATGACAGAGGATGAGATGGCTGGATGGATGGCATCACCGACTCGATGGACGTGAATCTGGGTGAACTCCAGGAGTTGGTGATGGACAGGGAGGCCTGGAGTGCTGCGATTCATGGGGTCGCAAAGAGTCGGACACGACTGAGCAACTGAACTGAACTGAACTGAAGCTCTAGTTGGACATTTGGATGTAGGGCTTAATGTCCAATTAAAGAACTATCTTTTTGGATATTATTTGGGCATCGAGGGGCAGGAGAATCAGGCTGAAAAGAAAACTTTTCAGGGAAAATTACTGAACCTCTCAGATTCTCAGTTTCTTCCTTTCTCCTTCCCCCCTCTCTTTCTTTTACAAATATTTCTATATTTGACTGCACTGGTCTTAGTTGTGGCACATAGGATCTTTTACTTGCATCATGTGGGATCTAGTTCCCTGACCAGGGATTGAACCCAGGCCCCTGCATTGGGAGCACAGAGTCTTAGCCACTGGACCACTAGGGACATTCCAACAGTTTCTTTCTTTATGACTTGTGGACCATAAGGAATATAATGTCTTGGGTGTGGTAGCTGTAATAAAGTCAGCTAAAGAAGATGAAGACTGCTGCTGATCCTTCAACTGTCCCTGGTAATTAATATGGTGAAAACTGTGCTAATTCCCAGGACACCAGAGCACCAGTGAACACACTGAAGGAGAAGCTTGAAATCTGGTGAGCTCCACACTGCAGGCGAAAACCGAGCCCATCTGGGTGCTATACCTGCGCTACAATGTTCTACATGCAGACAGACCAAACTCTGCCTAGAAAGAAGTTAAGCAGGTTTTCTTGTAATTAAGACAATTTTACTGCCACACGGCTCAGAAATTTTAATGTGCTAATAGTATTATTAAATCTGTAGGTGCATATAGTATCTAGTACTTACCATCCTTGTCTTGTGATACAGTCTTTTTCTTTCATTTCATTAGAACAACTTACAAGGTTGTCATTATAAGAAACACAGACAGAAAATAACTGCGGAACAACTGAGTTCAATTGCAGGAGATGAGACAGCGTTTGTGTGCCAGGCAGAACTCCTTTAGAGGTAAGAGAGAGGTTAGAGATTAAGACCCGGCTTTAGCTAGCCTAAGTTAAAAATGAAATCTATTGACTTAGGGGACTTGGAAGACCGAGGAGAGTTCTGGCTTTCGGTGTAACATAATCAAGGTGTTCAGAGAACATACTTGGGTTTCTCTGTTCTTTTTATCATGAGACAAGCTCTGTTCATGTACCATGTATCTTAAGTTGGGATCCCAAGAAGCAGATTTTTTCTTTTAGAATTTGCTTTTCCTTTTTTAAAGAAACTTATTTTTAATTGCAGGATCATTGCTTTCCAATGTTGTGTTGGTTTCTGCTGTACAACAGTGTGAATCAGCTGCGAGTGTACATATATTCCCTTCTTGAGCCTCCCTCCCCGCTACGCCCATCCCACCCCTCTAGGTCAGCAGAGCTGAGCCCCCTGTGCTATACAGCAGCTTCCCAGGAGCTGTCTGTGTTACACGCGGTAGCATGTATATGGCAATGCTACTCTCTTAGTTTGTCCCACATTCTCTTTCCCCTGGAAGCAGACTCTTGAATGGAGAGTTGCATAAAGATTTATTGGGCAGAGCTCTTGGAACCTGTGCCTGTGGGGAACTGAGAAAGCCATGACTAGGCAAAGAAAGATGCTCACATCTGAAGGGGTTGCAAACTGAAGCCTTGCCTCATCCTACAGGAAGCTCTAGAAGCCTTCAAAGTGGTCTCCATATTGAAGCAAAGAGTCCATGGCGTTGTATCTCTCTATTAGCAGGGCACTGGTTATGAGCCACTCTCTGGAAGGAGACATAACTTTGATGAAGTGTTTCATTGTGGCCGAGAGCAATTCCAGGTGAGCAATTCCAGCTCTGAGCAATCAGCAGCCAGCGCTCTGGCAGTTGGGGAAATGAGTGGCTTTGCTTGAAAAGGGTAGCTGGACAGCGCATCACAGGTCCACTAAACTCAACCAACATGGCCCTGCCAGCTCAGGACAGAACCTTCTTAGTATGTCAGAGGGAGAGATTTTCCTTTCAGGTGCTGTTTGTGAAAAGGGAAGTTCATTGCTCAGCCTGGGTTCTTACTGCCCTTGTGATGGAGAAAGAGAAGTCACGTGATTGATGCACCATATGAGGGAGAGAAAATCCCCAAGGGGAATACAGATACAGAGATAGTAAAGGGACAAAAAAGGAATGAATTAAAGCCTTCAAAATCTTATTGTTCCGAAGGATGAGAAAGCATATCCACAAGTGATGAGTAATAGCACAAAAGATTTTATGGCAGATACTTCCAAAAAGTATGACCAAGGGCCACTTAGACTTCTTGTTTTATTGGTCAAGATGGAGAAGGGAAATTTGTTTCTAATTTGCAATTGCACTTACTTCTAAATCTTTATTATACGTTTTAATTGTGAAGATAATTCTACATATACCATATGTGTAGGCTGGTTTTGAGTTGGTAATGCTGTCTAACCATCTCATCCTCGCCGCCCCCTTATTCTTTTACCTTCAGTCTTTCCCACATCAGGGTGTTTTCCAATGAGTCGGCCCTTTGAATCAGGTGTCCAAAGTATTGGAGCTTTAGCTTCAGCGACAGTGCTGCAATGAATATTCAGGGTTGATTTCTTTTAAGATTGAGTCTTCTCCAGTACCGCAATTTGAAAGCATCAGTTCTTCAGGGTTCAGCCTTCTTTATGGTCCAACTATCACATCCATACATAACTACTAGAAAAGCCATATCTTTGAATTGATGGGCCTTTGTTGGCAAAGTGATATCTCTGCTTTTTAATATGCTGTCTGGGTTTGTCATAGCTTTCTCTCTAAGGAGCAAACATCTTTAAATTTCATGACTGTAGTCACCATATGCAGTGATATTGGAGTCTAAGAAAATAAAATCTGTAACTGCTTCCACTTTTCCCCTTTTATTTGCCATGAAGTGATGAGACTGGATGCCATGATCTTAGTTTTTTAAATGTTGAGTTTCAAGCCAGCTTTTTCACTCGCCTCTTTCACCTTCATCAAGAAGTCACTCAGTCGTGTCTGACTCCTGTCGACCCCATGGACTGTAGCCTACCAGGCTCCTCCATCCATGGGATTTTCCAGGCAAGAAAACTGGAGTGGGTTACCATTTCCTTCTCCACACTCTTTCTTTCTTTCAACTTCATCAAAAGCTCTTTAGTTCCTCCTCACTTTCTGCTGTTAGAGTGGTATCATATGCATGGACTTCCCTAGTGGCCTAGACAGTAAAGATTCTGCCTGCAATTCTGGAGACCTGATTGTGGCCTCTGGGTCGAGAAGATCCTCTGGAGGGTCCTTTGGCTGCTCACTTCAGTATTCTTGCCTGGAGAATCCCGTGGACAGAGGAGCCTGATGAGCTACAGTCCATGGGGTTGAAAAGAGTAAGTCATGACTGAGGGACTAACACACACACACACTCACACACACACACACTCACACACACACACACACACACACACACACACACACCTGCATATCTGATGTTGATATTTCTCCTGGCAATCTTGATTCCAGCTTGTGATTCATCCAACCTGACATTTTGCATGATGTGCTCTACATATAAGTTAAATAAGCCTTGTCATACGCCTTTCCCAATTTGAAACCAGTCAGCTGTTTCGTTTCCAGTGCTAACTATTGTTTCCTGACCCACATACAGGTTTCTCAGGAGACAGGTAAGGTGATCTGTCTCTATTCCCATCTCTTTTAGAATTGTTCACAGTTTGTTGTGATGAACACAGTCCAAGGCTTTAGCACAGTCAATGAAGCAGAAGTGGATGTTTTTTGGAATTCTTTTGTTTTCTCCATTATCAGTCAAATGTTGACAATTTGATCTCTGGTTCCTTTGCCTCTTTGAAACCCAGTTTGTACATCTGGAAGTTCTCAGCTCACATACTGCTGAAGCCTAGCTTGAAGGATTTTGAGCATTACCTTGCTAGCATGTGAAATGAGCACAATTGTATGGTAGCTTGAAAATTCTTTGACATTACCCTTTGGGATTGGAATGAAAACCAATCTTTTCCAGTCCTGTGGCCACTACTGAGTTTTAAAATTATTGACATATTGAGTGCAACACTTTAACAGCATCATCTTTTAGGATTTGAAATAGCTCAGCTGGAATTCTATCACCTCTACTAGCTTTGTTTATAGTGATGCTTCCTAAGGCCCACTTGACTTCACACTCCAGGATGTCTGGCTCTAGGTGAATGACCACACTATTGTGGTTATCTGGGTCATTAAGACTGTTTTTGTGTAATTCTTCTGTGTATTCTTGCCACCTCTTCTTAATATCTTCTGCTTCTGTTAGGTCCATACCATTTCTGTCCTTTATTGTGCCCATCTTTGCATGAATGTTCCCTCGGTATCTCTGGTTTTCTTGAAGAGATCTGTGGTCTTGCCCATTCTATTGTTTTCCTCTATTTCTTTGCATTGTTCACTTAAGAAGGCTTTCTTCTCTCTCTTTGCTATTCTCTGGAATTCTGCATTCAGTTGGGCATATCTTTTGCTTTCTCCGTTGCCTTTCACTTCTCTTCTTTCCTCAGCTTTTTGTAAAGCCTCCTCAGAGAGCCACTTTGCCTTGTTGCATTTCTTTTTCTTTGGGATGGTTTTGGTCACTGCCTCCTGTACAGCGTTACAAACCTGCTTTCATAGTTCTTTAGGCACTCTGTCTATCAGGTCTAATCTCTTGAATCTATTTATCACCTTCACTGTATAATCATACGGCTTTGATCTAGGTCATTCCTGAGTGGCCTAGTGGTTTTCCCTATTTACTTCAATAAGCTTGAATTTTGCAATAAGGAGCTCGTGATCTGAGGCATGGTCAGCTCCAGGTCTTGTCTTTACTGACTGTATAGAGCTTCTCCTTCTTCAGCTGCAGAGAACTTAGTGAGCCTGATTTCAGTATTGACCATCTGGTGATGTCCATGCATCAGGTCCTCTCTTGGGTTGTTGGAGAAGGGTGTTTGCTATGACCAGCATGTTCTCTTGACAAAACTGTTAGGCTTTGCCCTGCTTCATTTTGCACTCCACGGCCAAACTTGCCTGTTACTCCGGGTATTTCTTGACTCTTACTTTTGCAGTCCAATCCCTATTATGAAAAGGGCATCTTTTTTTTTTGGTGTTAGTTCTAGAAGGTCGTGTAGGTTTTCATAGAACCCATCAGCTTCAGCTTCTTCTACATGAGTGGTTGTGGCATTAACTTGGATTACTGTGATGTTGAATGGTTTGTCTTGCAAAGGAACAAAGATCATTTTCGTCCTTTTTTGAGGTTTCATGCAAGTACTGCATTTTGGATTCTTTTGTTGACTATGAAGGCTACTCCATTTCTTCTAAGGAAATTCTTACTCAAAGTAGTAGATATAATGGTCATAAATTAAATTCTCTCATGTTAGTTCACTGATTCCTAAGAGGTCAATGTTCAGTCTTACCATCTCCTACTTGATCATGTCCAATTTACCTTGATACAGGGACCTAACATTCCAGGTTCCTATGCAATATTGTTCTTTATAGCATCAGACTTTACTTTCACCATGAGACACATCTGCAGCTGAGCATCGTTTCCACTTTGGCCCAGCCACTCCATTCTTCCTGGAGCTACTAGTAATCTCCCTCTGCTCTTCCCCAGTAGCATATCGGTCATCTTCCGAACTGGGAGGCTCATCTTTGGGTGTCATGTCTTTTTCCCTTTTCATACTGTCCATGGGGTTCTCCAGGCAAGAATACTGGAATGGGTTGCCATGTTCTCCTCCAGTTCAGTTCAGTTGCTCAGTCGTGTCCGACTCTTTGCAACCCCGTGGACTGCGGCACGCCAGGCCTCCCTGTCCATCACCAACTCCCGGAGTTCACTCAAACTCATGTCCACTGAGTGGGTGATGACATCCAACCATCTCATCCTCTGTCATCCCCTTTTCCTCCTGCCGTCAATCTTTCCCAGCATCAGGGTCTTTTCAAATGAGTCAGCTCTTCTCATCAGGTGGCCAAAGTATTGGAGTTTCAGCTTCAACATCAATCCTTCCAATGAACACCCAAGACTGATTTCCTTTAGGATGGACTGGTTGGATCTCCTTGCAATCCAAGGGACTCTCAAGAGTCTCCAACACCACAGTTCAAACGCATCAATTCTTTGGCATTCAGCTTTCTTTATAGTCCAGTTTTCACATCCCTATATGACTACTGGAAAAACCTTACCCTTGATTAGATGGACCTTTATTGCCAAAGTAATGTCTCTGCTTTTTAATATGCTGTCTAGGTGGGGCATAACTTTACTTCCTAAGCGTCTTTATTTCATGGTTGCAGTAACCATCTGCAGTGATTTTGGAGCTCCCCAAAATAAAGTCTGCCACTATTTTCACTATTTCCCCATCTATTTGCCATGAAGTGATGGGACCAGATGTCATGATCTTCATTTTCTCAATGTTGAGCTTTAAGCCAACCTTTTCATTCTTCTCTTTCACTTTCATCAAGAGGCTCTTTAGTTCTTCTTCACTTTCTGCCATAAGGGTGGTGTCATCTGCATATCTGAGGTTATTGATATTTCTACCAGCTATCTTGATTCCAGGATGTGCTTCATCCAGCCCAACGTTTCTCATGATGTACTCTGCATATAAGTTGAATAAGCAGGGTGAGAATATACAGCCTTGACATACTTCTTTTCTTATTTTGAACCAGTGTGTTGTTCCATGTCCAGTTCTAACTGTTGCTTTCTGACGTGCATACAGATTTCTCAAGAGGCAGGTCAGGTGGTTTGGTATTCCCATCTCTTTCAGAATTTTCCAACAGTTTATTGTGATCCACACAGTCAAAGGCTTTGGCATAGTCAATAAAGCAGAAATAGATGTTTTTCTGGAATTCTCTTGCTTTTTCGATGATCCAGTAGTTATTGACAATTTGATCTCTGGTTCCTCTGCCTTTTCTAAAACCACCCTGGACATCTGGAAGTTCACAGTCCGCATATTGTTGAAGCCTGGCTTGGAGAATTTTGAGCATTATTTTACTAGATGTGAGATGAGTGCAATTGTGCAGTAGTTTGAGCATTCTTTGGCATTGTCTTTTTTAGGAATTGGAATAAAAACAGACCTTTTCCAGTCCTGTGGCCACTGCTGAGTCTTCTAAATTTGCTGGCATATTGAGTGCAGCACTTTCACAGCATCATCTTTCAGGATTTGAAATAGCTCAACTGGAATTCCATCACCTCCACTAGCTTTGTTCGTAGTGATGCTTCATAAGGCCCACTTGACTTCACATTCCTGGATGTCTGGCTCTAGGTGAGTGATACACAATTGTGATTATCTGGGTCGTGAAGATCTTTTTTGTACAGTTCTTCTGTGTATTCTTGCCACCTCTTCTTAATATCTTCTGCTTCTGTTAGGTCCATACCATTTCTGTCCTTTATTGAGCCCATCTTTGCATGAAATGTTCCCTTGGTATCTCTAATTTTCTTGAAGAAATCTCTAGTCTTTCCCATTCTATTGTTTTACTCCAAAATATTTTGCACTGATCACTGAGGAAAGCTTTCTTATCTCTCCTTGCTCTTCTTTGGAGCTCTGCATTCAAATGGATTTCTCTTTCCTTTTCTCCTTTACTTTTTTCTTCTCTTCTTTTCTCAGCTATTTATAAGGCTTCCTCAGACAAATATTTTGCCTTTTTGCATTTCTTTTTCTTGGGGATGGTCTTGATCACTGCCTCCTGTACAATGTCATGAAGCTCCATCCATAGTTCATCAGGCATTCTATCAGATCTAGTCCCTTAAATCTATCTCTCACTTCCACTGCATAATCATTAAGGATTTGATTTAGGTCATACCTGAATGGTCTAGTGGTTTTCCCTACTCTCTTCAGTTGAAGTCGGAATTTGGAAATAAGGAGTTCATGATCAGAGCCACAGTCAACTCCCAGTCTTGTTTTTGCCAACTATATAGAGCTTCTCCATCTTTGGCTGCGAAGAATATAATCAATCAGATTTTGGTATTGACCACCTGGTGATGTCTATGTGTAGACTCTTCTCTTGTGTTGTTGGAAGAGGCTGTTTGCTATGACCAGTGCGTTCTCTTGGCAAAACTCTATTAGCCTTTGCCCTGCTTCATTCTGTACTCCAAGGCTAACGTTGCCTGTTACTCCAGGTGTTTCTTGACTTCCTACTTTTGCATTCCAGTCCCCTATGATGAAAAGGACATCTGTTTTGGGTGTTAATTCTAGAAGGTCTTGTAGGTCTTCATAGAACCATTCAACTTCAGCTTCTTCAGCATTACTGGTCATGGCATAGACCTGGCTTACTGTGATATTGAATGGTTTGCCTTGGAAATGAACAAGGGTCATTCTGTCGTTTTTGTGATTGCATCCAAGTACTGCATTTCAGACTCTTTTGTTGACTATGATGGCTATTCCATTTCTTCTAGGGATTTCTTGCCCACAGTAGTAGATATAATGGTCATCTGAGTTAAATTCACCCATTCCAGTCCGTTTTAGTTCACTGATTCCTAAAATGTCGATGTTTACTCTTGCCATCTCCTGTTTGATTACTTCCAGTTTTCCTTGATTCATGGACCTAGCATTCTAGGTTCCTGTGCAATATTACTCTTTACAGCATAAGACTTTGCTTCTATCACCAGTCACATCCACACAACTGGGTGGTGTTTTTGCTTTGGCTCCATCCCTTCATTCTTTCTGGAGTTATTTCTCCATTGATCTCCAGTAGCATATTGGGCACCTACCGACCTGGGGAGTTCATCTTTCAGTGTCCTATCTTTTTGCCTTTTCATACTGTTCATGGGGTTCTCAAGGCAGGAATACTGAAGTGGTTTGCCATTCCCTTCTCCAGTGGACCACTGTGTCAGAACTCTTCACTATGTTCTGTCTTGGGTGGCCCTGCAAGGCATGGTTCAGAGCTTCATTGAGTTACACAAGCCCCTTTTCCAGGACAAGGCTGTGATCCAAGAAGGGGAGAGACTCAATTAAGAGGCTGATAATCATCACCAATCTATCAATCTTTACAACAATTCTCATGAAAGTGCCATTATTGCCCCCATCTTGGGTTGCCATTTCCTTCTGCAGAGGATCTTCCTGACCAGGATCGAACCCGGGTCTCCCACACTGCAGGCAGATTCTTTACCATTTGAGCCACTGTGGAAACTACGGAAAGGGGAACTGAGGTTAAATGAATTTTTCCAGTGTTTTATAAGTATTATAATAATAAATGGGATTTGACTGTAAAAGTTTGTGCTTGACCCCCTGCTATGCAGCTTTACAACTCAAGTTGACATTTCTGATTAGATCTTTTAAAAACTAGTCCTTTCTCTAGTAGAAAACTTAATTCATTGATTCATTGTACAATGAATTAAAGAATCTTAAATGGGAAGATTCAGCACAATCATACTCTTTAACTTGTTTCATGAGATGTTTTTATCTGTATAGCAATCATATCTTCAATGTTTTAACATTAAAATGGATTTTACACATAATATCACAAGAACAAGAAAGATAAAAGAAGGTGAAAAGTTAATCCTTGATAGTAACACTTTTCAGCCATTTTTCTCTTTGTGTCTCCTCATAGGTCTAGTCCACAAGAAGATATTTTTATCTGCCTATATCCATGCAGAACTAAGGTTGAACCATGTGGAATTTTCAGTGTTTGGCCATTTTTTTCAGTGCAAAAATAATAACTTCATATGGTTCAGCCTGCTACTTTTCAGTGTTAAACTTAACATTTTGTACAATATTCAAATTTTCTCTGTTGCTGGGTAGCTTTCATTGTTTTCATTTCCATGACTGTCCAATATTCTATCAAGTAAATGCTCACTTTAACCATTCCTTGTCTGTTGCCTTTGGTTTTTTAGTTTTGTAAATTAATATCTTCATACAAAGACATTTCTCTCTCCTTTAGGTTTTTCCCTTAGGACAAATTCCTACTGATGGAATTACTGAATCCAAGAAAATTTTTATTTTATGGCTTTTGCCATATATAGTTAAATCACTTTAAAAACAGAACCTATTTAAATTGCAATCAGCAGTGTATAAATGTACTAACTTCATCAGAACTTGATTAGCCTTGAGGAGTATCATTATTTTCTATAATATAATAGGTGTAAAATGGTACTTAATGAATATTTTAATTTGTTTTTCTTTGATCACAGCAAGGTGGAGCATTTATGAATGTTTGTTTACTAATTTCTTTCCTCCTGCATAGATGATCAGATCATATGTTTTGCTCATTCACCTATTGAGCATCTTATTTGCATATGACCTTTTTTTTTTTTTTTTTTTGACCACACCACATGGCGTGTGGGATCTTAATTCTCCAACTAGGGATCAAACCCACCCCTCCTGCATTGGAAACATGGAGTCTTAACCACTGGATTGCCAGGGAAGTCCCTTATTTGTATATGATAATTATGCATTTTATATAATATAGATTTTCACCCTTTATCTTTCTTTAAGAAACATTTTACTTCCTCTCTCTCTCCTAATTTTCATTATGTTATTTAGAAGCCACAAAATAAATATTTTATACCATTAAGTCTGAAATTCCCATCAATTAAAGCATAGAAAATATTAATTCCTGTTTATATTTAAATATGTTTAATTTTATTCTTTGCCACATCTTGTTAAGATTTAAAAATATTTACTCTTTTAGTGATCTAAAGTTTTATTTTTATTTTTTAAAATTAATTTATTTTAATTGGAGGCTAATCACTTTACAACATCATATTGGTTTTTACCATACATTGACATGAATCAGCCATGGGTGTACATGTGTCCCCCATCCTGAACCCCCCTCCCACCTCCCTCCCCATCCCATCCCTCAGGGTTGTTCCAGTGCACCAGCTTTGAGTGCCCTATTTCATGCATCAAACTTGAACTGGTGGTCTATTTCACATGTGGTAATATACATGTTGCAATACTATTCTCTTAAATCATCCCACCCTCACCTTCTCCCACAGAGTCCGAATGTCTGTTCTTTGTATCTGTGTCTCTTTTGCTGTCTCACATATAGGGTCATCATTACCATCTTTTAAAATTCCATACATATGCATTCATATACTATATTGGTGTTTTTCTTTCTGACTTACTTTACTTTGTATAATAGGCTCCAGTTTCACCAACCTCATTAGAACTCACTCAGATATGTTCTTTTTAATACCTGAGTAATACTCCATTGTGTATATGTACCACCACTTTCTTATCCATTCGTCTGCTGATGGACATCTAGGTTGCTTCCATGTCCTGGCTATTGTAAACAGTGCTGTGATGAACATTGGGGTACATGTGTCTCTTTCAGTTCTGGTTTCCTCGGTGTGTGTACCCAGCAGTGGGATTGCTGGGTCATAAGGCAGTTCTATTTCCAGTTTTTAAAGGAATCTCCGCACTGTTTTCCATAGTGGCTGTATTGTTTGCATTCCCACCAACAGTGTAAGAGGGTTCTCTTTTCTCTGCACCCTCTCCAGCATTTATTGTTTGTAGACTTTTTGATAGCAGCCATTCTGACCAGTGTGAAATGGTACCTCATTGTGGTTTTGATTTGCATTTCTCTGATAATGAGTGATGATGAACATCTTTTGTGTTTGTTAGCCATCTGTATGTCTTCTTTGGAGAAATGTCTGTTTAGTTCTTTGGCCCATTTTTTGATTGGATCATTTATTTTTCTGGTATATTTTTGAGATTAATTCTTTGTCAGTTGCTTCATTTGCTATTATTTTCTCCCATTCTGAAGGTTGTCTTTTCACCTTTCTTATAGTTTCCTTCATTGTGCAAAAGCTTTTTAGTTTAATTAGGTCCATTTGTTTATTTTTGCTTTTATTTCCATTAGTCTAGGAGGTGGGTCATAGAGGATCCTGCTGTGATTTATGTCAGAGAGTGTTTTGCCTATGTTTTCCTCTAGGAGTTTTGTAGTTTCTGGTCTTACATTTAGATCTTTAATCCATTTTGAGTTTATTTTTGTGTATGGTGTTAGAAAGTGTTCTAGTTTCATTCTTTTACAAGTGGTTGACCAGTTTTCCCAGCACCACTTGTTAAAGAGATGGTCTTTTCTACATTGTATATTCTTGCCTCCTTTGTCAAAGATAAGGTGTCCACAGGTGAATGGATTTATCTCTGGGCTTTCTGTTTTGTTCCATTGATCTATATTTCTGTCTGTGTGCCAGCACCATACTGTCTTAATGACTGTAGTTTTGTAGTATAGTTGTTGTTTTTCCCTTGCTGCTTTTAATATTTATTCTTTGTGTTTGGCCTTCATAAGTTTGATTAAGATGTGTCTTGGGGTGTTTTGCGATTCATGGGGTCGCAGAGAGACGGACACGACTGAGTGACTGAACTGAACTGAACTGGGGTGTTTTGCCTTCGGTTCATCCTGTTTGGGACTCTCTGGGTTTCCTGGACTTGGGAGGCTATTTCCTTCCCCATTTTAGGGAAGTTTTTGACTATTATCTCCTCAAATATTTTCTCAAGGCCTTTCTTTTTGTCTTCTTCTTCTGGGGCTCCTATGATTCTAATGTTGTGGTGTTTAACATTGTCCCAGAAGTCTCTGCTGTCGTCCTCATTTCTTTTAATTCCTTTTTCTTTTTTCCTCTCTGTTTCATTTATTTCTACCGTTCTATCTTCCACCTCACTTATCCTGTCTTCTGCCTCAGTTATTCTACTGTTGGTTCCCTCCAGAGTGCTTTTGATCTCAGTTACTGCATTATTCATTATTGATTGACTCTTTTTTATTTCTTCTAGGTCCTTGTTAAATATTTCTTGCATCTTCTCAGTCCTTGTCTCTAGTCTATTTATCTGTAACTCCATTTTGTTTTCAAGATTTTGGATCATCTTTACTCTCACTATTCTGAATTCTTTTTCAGGTAGACTCCCTATCTCCTCCTCTTTTGTTTGGTGTGGTGGGCATTTATCATGTTCCTTTACCTGCTGAGTATTTCTCTGCCTTTTCATTTTGTTTAGATTGCTGTGTTTGGGGTGGCCTTTCTGTAGGCTGGAAGTTGTGGTTCCTCTTTATTGCGGAGCTTGCTCCCTGTGGGTGGGGTTGGATGAGTGGCTTGTCAAGGTTTCCTGGTTAGGGGAGCTTGCATCTGTGTTCTGGTGGGTGTAGCTGGATCTCTTCTCTCTGGAGTGCAGTGAAATGTCCAGTAGTGAGTTTTGGGGTGTCTATGGGTTTGACATGGCTTTGGGCAGCTTGTATTTTAATGCTCAGGGGTGTGTTCCTGTGTTGCTGGAGAATTAGCATGGTATGTCTTGCTCTGGAACTTGTTGGCCCTTGGGTGGAACTTGGTTTCAGTGTAGGTATGGAGGCTTTTGGATGAGCTATTGTTGATTAATGTTCCCTGGAATCAGGATTTCTCTGGTGTTCTCAAGTTTTGGATTTAAGCCTCCTGCCTCTGGCTTTCAGTCTTATTCTTACAGTAGCATCAAGACTTCTCCATCCATACAGCACAGATGATAAAACATCTAGGTTAATGGTGAAAAGTTTCTCCACAGTGAGGGACACCCAGAGAGGTACACGGAGTTACATGGAGAAAAGAAGAGGGAGGAAGGAGATAGAGGTGACCAGGAGGAGAAGAGGAGTAATCACTTCCCTAAGTATTCTCCACAGCCCGGAACACCCAGAGAGATTCACAGACTTAAGTAGAGAAGAGAAGGAGGAGGGAGGAGATAGAGGTGACCTGGGGGAGAAAAGGGAGAGTCAAAAGGGGAGAGAGCAATCAAGCCAGGAATCACACCCTTAAGTGAAAATGGATAATGAAGGTTCGGTTCTTAAAGGTACAAAATTGATAACAAATACCAAAAGCAAAGATTAAAAATCTAGAGTAGAGGACAGACTCTTAAAAATACACAACAAAATCAATCACAAAATTTATAAATAATATATATATGAAATTTGCTTTAAAAATAGTATCTTTTTTTTGCAAGGTAATAGTAGGTTATAAAAATGAAAATTAAAGGAGTAACGAAGAACTTAAAAATACAACAATTTAAAATAATGATAATAAAAAAAATATATCTAGGCATTTCTCTGGAGCTGTTGAGGGCAGTGTGGGGTCAGTTCAGTTTCAGATGGTCCCTTGTTCCAGCTTGTACTTCTTTTCAAGGTCTATAGGCCCATTCCAATGCTTCAGTTCAGTTCAGTTGCTCAGTCATGTCTGACTCTTTGCGACTCCATGAATCGCAGCATGCCAGGCCTCCCTGTCCATCACCAACTCCCGGAGTTCACTCAGACTCTCTTCCATCGAGCCAGTGATGCCATCCAGCCATCTCATCCTCTGTCGTTCCCTTCTCCTCCTGCCCCCAATCCCTCCCAGCATCAGAGTCTTCTCCAGTGAGTCAACTCTTCGCATGAGGTGGCCAGAGTACTGGAGTTTCAGCTTTAGCATCATTCCCTCCAAAGAAATCCCAGGGCTGATCTCCTTCAGAATGGACTGGTTGGATCTCCTTGCAGTTAGTCAGTGTTAATTACAAGGTTTTAATTTGTTGCACCTGTCACTTCCAGAGCAGTCCCTCTTTGTTTATTTTGGCTTTTTCTGTTTGCAAGTCACTTCAGTGTCTAATATCCACCCTGACACAAGGGGGTGAAGGAGGTGACTTATTTAGGCTCACTTGTTCAGTTGTGTTGTGGGGAGAGAGGAACACTGCAAACAAATATCACTGGCATGTGTGGGGAGTGCTCGTAGTATATGGACCACACTGGGTTTGCCCCAGCTCACAGCGGTGTGTGCTTTCCGGGTCTGCGCTGCTCAGGCTCCAGGGTACTCTGCAGGGGTACTGTCCAAAGCAGGCCCTGTGCTTCGTGCATTTTTCAGGTCTAAGCTTCTTGGGTTCAGGTTCTTGGGTCCTCCTCAAGGGCACAGACTCCCCTGGGCATGTGTTTTACATGCTTCCTAGGTCTGAGCAGCTCAGGTGACCAAGTGCTTGGCGAGCACACTGTCCCATGTGGACCATGGGTCTTAATCACCTCCCCATCCCGGCAGCTCGGTTTCCTGGGTGCACAGCGAGAGCATCGTCTCAGATGTGCCGTGTGTCTCCTCTGGGGAGCTGATCTCAGGCCACAACCCTCCTGGCAGTTGTTAACCATCCAGGATCCCAGGAAGATGTGGTTAGCAGCTGGGGGCCTGCTCACAGTTTGGCAGAGGATGCTGGTCTCTGGGGCTGAGATTGCCCCTTGCCTTCAGGCTCTGGCTGTCGCCTGCCTGCCTCTCTGCCTCCAGTGGGGGGAGGGGCCTGTACACAGCTGGCTAGCTCTCCTTTGGTGTTCACTCAACGCTTTGTTCTGTGAGCAGGCCAGGCTGGGCATTAGGTTAGAGCCTTTTGTGGGAAAGTTCTCTCTTTGTTTTCTGGGTGTCCCACAGTTTGGGGTGCTATTAGCTCCCTCAGATGGTCCTCAGGCCCAGCCTTTACCCTAAGCTTGCAGCCCGCGCCTCCCTGTGCAGCCCCCGCTCACTGGTGGCAGAGGCGAGTGTCTGGACTACTCCACTGGGAGTTGCGGTTAGGTGCGTATTCTGTGTTTTTCTTTTTCTCTTCTCCTGGTTATGTTGCCCTCTGAGATTCCAAAACTCCCCACAGACCCTCTGGTGAGAGGGTTTCCTGCTGTTTGGAAACTTCTTCTCCTTCACCACTCCCTCCAAAGGATAGGTCTCTGTCCCTAACTCTTTTGTCTCTCTTTTTGTCATTTATATTTTATCCTACCTCCTTTTGAAAAGAATGGGCTACCTTTCTGGGTGCCTGTTGTCCTCTGCCAGCGTTTAGAAGTTGTTTTGTGGAAGATGCTCAGCATCGAAATGATCTTTTGATGAATTTGTGGAGGAGAAAGTGGTCTCCACATCCTGTTCCTCCACCATCTTGGGACCGCCCCAGTGATCTAAAATTTATTTTGATTTATGATAAACTGAGGATATAAACTAATTTTATTTTCAATTAAATTAGGAAAACTCAGAATTGGCCACAGGACTGAAAAAGGTCAGTTTTCATTCCAATCCCCAAAAAGGGCAATGCCAAAGAATGCTCAAACTGTGTCATAATTGCACTCATTTCACCCACTAGCAAAGTACTGCTCAAAATCCTTCAAGCTAGCCTTCAGCAGTATGTGAACCAAGAACTTCCAGATGTATTAGCTGGGTTTAGAAAAAGAAGAGGAGCCAGAGATCAAATTGCCAACATCTGTTGGATCATAGAAAAAGTAAGGGAATTCCAGAAAAACATCTACTTCCATGTCATTGACTATGCTAAAGCCTTGGATTGGGAGAATCACGACAAACTGTGGAAAATTCTTAAAGAGATTGGAATACCAGACCACCTTACTTGCCTCCTGAGAAACCTGTGTTCAGGTCAAGAAGCAACAATTAGAACCAGATATGGAACAAAGGACTGGTTCCAAATTGGGAAAGGAGTATGTCAAGGTTGTATATTATCACCCTGCTTATTTAAGTTCTATGTAGAGTATATCATGTGAAATGCGGGGCTAGATGAATCACAAGCTGGAATCAAGGTTGCTGGGAGAAATACCAATGACCTCAGATATGCAGATGACACCACCCTAATGGCAGAAAGCAAAGACGAACTAAAGAGCCTCTTGATGGAGGTGAAAGAGGAGAGTGAAAAAGCTGGCTTAAAACTCAATGTTCAAAAAACTAAGATCATGGCATCTGGTCCCATTACGTCATGGCAAATAAGTGGAGAAACAATGGAAATAGTGACCAACCTTATTTTCTTGGGCTCCAAAATCACTGCAGATGGTGACTGCAGCCATGAAATTAAAAGATACCTGTTCCTTGGACAGAAAGCTATGACAAACCTAGACAGCATAATAAAAAGCAGAAGCATCACTTTGTGGACAAAGGTTGATATAGTCAAAGCTATGGTTTTTCCTGTTGTCATGTATGGTTGTGACAGTTGGACTGTAAAGAAGGCTGAGCACCAAAGAATTGACGTTTTTGAACTATGGTGCTGGAGAAGACTCTTGAGAGTCCCTTGGACAGCAAGGAGGTCAAACCAGTAAATCCTAAAGGAAACAAACCCTGAACATTCATTGGAAGGACTGATGCTGAAGTTGAAGCTCCAGTACTTTGGTTACCTGATATGAAGATCTGACTCTCTGGAAAAGATCCTGATCCTGGGAAAGACTAAAGGCAGGAGGAGAAGAGGGAGACACAGAATGAGATGGTTAGATGGCATCATCAACTCAATGGACATGAGTTTGATAAAACTCTGGAAGATAGTGAAGGACAGGGAAGCCTGGTGTGGTGCAAAGAGTCGGATATAACTGAGTGACTGAGCAACAACAATTGTAAATTTGTTAATCAGATATCTCCATTGTTTAGTGATGTTTCCTCTAAGAACGTAAAAATGTTGAATGTGATACAGTCTACTTCTGGAACATTCATTTGGTTCCACATTATTTGATTCTACATCCCAGTACCAGATGTATTTTAGTACCTACCAGAGTGGTCTCCTCTAATAATTTTCATGTCAAGAATATTCATTCCCCCACCCCTGGCTTGGTCCCTATGTTTTCCTTCTTAGGCTAATTCTGCAGTACTTCACAATTTCAAAATTTGGTCAGGTTTAAAAAATAGTGTATTGGTTTCCCTTTGCTTTGTAACAAAATAATACCATAAACTTAATGGCTTAACACAACACAGGTTTTTTACCTTAAGGTTCTGTAGGTTAGAAGTCTCACTTGGTTAAAATCAAAGTGTTAGTAGAGCTGTATTCCATCCTGGAGGCTATAGGAGAGAATCGTTTTCTTGCCCTTTCCTACTTCTAGAGGCTGCCCACATTCCTTGGCTCATGGACGCCTTCCTGTTTTTTTTTTTTTTTTTAGCTTTATGTATTAGAACATCACTTACAGTAGAATATTTTGTTTATTTATTCATTCATTTTTGGCTGTGCTGGGTCATTGGTGCTGCATGCAGGCTGCTGTCTAGTTGTGGTGCACAGGCTTCTCATTGAGGTGGCTTCTTTTGTTGTGGAGCGTGAGCTCTAGGCTTCCAGGCTCAGTAGTTGGGGTGCAGGGGCTTAGTTGCCCCACGACACATGGAATCTTTGCAGACCAGGGCATGAACCCATGTCCCCTGCCCTGGCAGGCAGGTTCATAACCACTGGACCCACCAGGGAAGTCCCACCTCTAAAGGCAGCAATGCTGCATCTCTCCGACTTTTTTCATTCTAAGCAGAGCCAGAAAATATCCTCTAATTTAAAAGATCTGTGTGATTAGGTTCAGCTCTGGATATTCCAGGATAATCTCCCTCCATTGCAAAGTCTTCACCCTTAACCACATTTGTAAAGTCTACCATGTATGCAATATATTCAGAAGTACTGGGATTAGGACATGGACCTATTTAGGAAGCCATAAGTTTGCCTACAGCAAGTAGCTTCAGAATTTTGTTTGGGATTCCATTAAATATATGTTAAATGATCTTGAAAGAATGAGCATTTGTGGACTATTTCATGTGCATATCCATCAGGGAGGTACAGTTCAGACTTCATGATCATCTTGGTGACATTTTGAGGATTTCTTTAGTAGTTGGATGAGATTCCCTGGTGGCTCAGATGGTAAAGAATCCACCTGCAATGCAGGAGACCCAGGTTTGATTCCTGGATCGGGAAGATCCCCTGGAGAAAGGAATGACTACCCACTCCAGTATTCTTGTCTCGAGAATTCTATGGGCACAGAAGCCTGGCGGGCCCATGAGCTCACAAAGAGTCAGACACTACCGAGCGGCTAACAACACTTTTAGTAGTTATATAGACCCTATCTCCTTAATTGTTCTCCGCAAGTTTCCCTTTTGTGTGTTGCTATTGTATACAGGACTTCCCTTTGCTCAGATTCCTCCCTAGTAGATTTTTTTAACAAGTTATTGTTTGATGTCCTTAATTCTTTAGGAAAATTTATTCCCTAATGTAATCTTGATTTGGCATCCACTCTACAAGGAGAAACATATGCTGGCAATATGTGGTGCTGCGTGAATGCAGCTCCCAGGGAATTAGCCCAGCTATGCCATATTGAGAATCTCCACTTTCATTATTTATTTGAAAAGATGCAAAAATGCTGAGCACTGAGATGACCTTCAATGCTTCTGAAAGGTTGCTGAATACCGTGTTTGACCTAGTTTGCTCAATGTCCTGAGCAGAAGGACACCCAGCAGTCCAGGAGCTGCCCTGGCAGAGGGAAGTGGCATATGGGCCTGGGGTGGGAGAGGCAGAGCTTTGTTTAGGGACCCTGCACAGTCCCTGTCTCCAAATGATTGATTAACTTCTACTTCAGCAGTTTGCAGTTTGCGATCCACCTCCTTTTAAGTTTGATATTCACATTGAAAGCATTCTCGTGATGCAGAGGAGGGAGCTTAAGACTGGGAAAAGGGAGGCTTGGTTCCAGCCTTACGAACTTGGTTGAGTCCATATGGTCCTGAGGAGGTAATGTGATTCCTTGGGGGATGAGTTTTCTTGCTTGTAGTAATGGGAGTTGGATGATCTATCAGTCTATAAACTGACGGAGATCTTGAAGATGGCAAAAATCCATTTGAAGAAGAAGCAAAGTACTAATCATTTTAGTTCCCACTCTCTTCTCTTGACATTGATTCCATGGTGACACTCAGGAAGCAGAGCTCTTTTGGACCTGTCTGCTCTAGAAATATCTTTAATCTTGTGAGCTAATTCTCATCTCAGCCTATGAGCTCTTGCAACATCTCAGCATCCCCTGCTGTGAGTAGGGATGTGGGACCTGACATCCTTCCTAAATGATAGGCATATAGAATTAAAAACACATTGGTCTTGTAAGATTTTTAAAATAGGGAAATCTTGATGTAGGAATGTGAAAATCTATTATATATTATTGTGAAATAAAAAGTACAAAGAAAAACTAAAAACAAACAAATAAAAAACCACATTGGTCTTCTGACACTGGATCCTTTAGCCTCTGTTCTGCAGGAAACTTTTGCTTTTCAAGTCCAAGAGGAGAAACCTGATAGGCGTGTCTTCAGGACCAGATGAAGTCTGCATGGATTTGGCCTTTCCCAGGCCATCCTTCCTGTGGATCTTGTTGATCTTCACCCCTCCTACTCTGTGTGTGCATTGACATGTCTTGATGGCATGTCTCTTCATCAGCTACAGTTCCCCTTTCCTTGCAGACCAGGGGCTCTGATGTCCGAGGGGCAGGCATTGGCCGCTGGGATCCAGAGAGTGCCTCTGAGACTGGAGGGAGAGAGACTGCACGATGGAGGAGGAAATCGGGAGTATTGTGGAGAAGCAAACGGGGATAGCAGTGCTGCTGTGCAACTATAGCTTTTGAAAAGACACTGCAGTATTACAGTGTAGCATGCTGGAGCAGGAAGAGCCCTCGGCTGAAGGGACCGGAGGGTCAGAGGGAGGGGCCAGGGCCTCAGCTGCCAGGCCAGATCAGAATTCCAACCACCAGATGTAGCAGATGATGGTGGAAGGGGCGGCCTGCCGTCCCCCAACCTGTGAGCATGGGTGGGATCAAGTTTTATGTTTCCTTATCATTTCAGCTCAGTTCAGTTGCTCAGTCATGTCCGACTCTTTGTGACCCCATGAATCGCAGCATGCCAGGCCTCTCTGTCCATCACCAACTCCCAGAGTCCACTCAAACCCATGTCCATTGAGTCTGTGATGCCATCCAACCATCTCATCCTCTGTTGTCCCCTTCTCCTCCTGCCTTCAATCTTTGCCAGCATCAGGGTCTTTACAAATGAGGCAGTTCTTCGCATCAGGTGGCCAAAGTATTGGAGTTTCAGCTTCAACATCAGTCCTTCCAATGAACACCCAGGACTGATCTCCTTTAGGATGGACTGGTTTGATCTCCATGCAGTCCAAGGGACTCTCAAGAGTCTTCTCCAACACCACAGTTCAAAAGCATCAATTCTTCGGCACTCAGCTTTCTTTATAGTCCAACTCTCACATCCATACATGACCACTGGAAAAGCCATAGCCTTGACTAGATGGACCTTTGTTGGCAAAATGATGTCTCTGCTTTTTAATATGCTGTTTAGGTTGGTCATAACTTTTCTTCCAAGGAGTGTATTAAACTGAATGGAGGAATAGGTGTATTAGCAAAGAACTCCCTTAATGCATTTTTTAAAATTAATCTTTATTGGAGTATAGTTGCCTTAAAATGTTGTGTTAGTTTATGCTGTGCAGCAAAGTGCATCAGGTATATGTATACATACATACCCACTGTTCTGGATTTCCTTCCCATCCAGGTCGCCGCAGAGTACCAAGGGATATGTCGGGGCTTAGTTGCAGCACGTGGGATCTTTGTTGTGTCAAGCTGATCTTTCGTTGTGATGCATGGATTCTAGCTGTGGCATGGGGGCTTAGGCACTCCATGGCAAGTAGGATCTTAGTTCCCCAACCAGGGATCAAACCTGTGTCCCCTGCATTGCAAGGTGGATTCTTAAGCACTGGACCGCTAGGGCAGTCCCAGGCTGGGTGGCTTAAACAGTAGAAATGTGTTTCTCACAGTTCTAGAGGGCAGGAGATTTGATATCAGGGTGCCAGAATGGACAGGTCCTGGGTACAGGGCTTACTTCCTGGCTTGTAGACAGCTGCCTTCTTACCGAGTCCATGGCCCAGAGAGATGGAGCTCTAGTCTCTTTCTAATCATGGGGACTCCACTCTTGTGACTACCTCTGAACCTGACTGCCTCCCAAAGGCCTCATCTCCAATCCTGTTACACTGAGGGTTAGGATTTCAATGTGAATTTTCAGGGGACACATGCATGCAGTATATAATAGCATCTAAGCCTTGCTTTGGCAGATAGTGACACAGATTAATGACCACTGTGTTCACAGCCTGGAATTGAGGAATTGACCCAGACCATGGGTCCACAGAACACGTACTCTACCACTCACTGCTTGGGAATTCACTGGGCATATTATTTAGCCTTTCTGAGCCTCAGTTTTTCCATTTGGATGTGCTGGGAAGAGATTTTCTGTACTCTACAGGGGTGCTGGGATAAATTATGCAAAGCAATTCATTTGCAGTAACTGGTCGATAAATATTAATTGTTCTCATTATCCATGTTCCAAATACATTATTTCCACATTGTGTGTGTGTGTGTGTGTGTGTGTGTGTGTGTGTATTCCTTTGCAAACAGAACAAGAAAATGTCAGAAAAGATAATTGACTTTCACAGATAAAAAGCTTTTGAATAACCTCCTGTTGGTTGGCTAGAATTTTCTGCTCATGTTTATTTGCAAGGTCATCATCCAAGTTGCATGACTAGCCATCAGAGAGATATCTTGAAATAAACATTTTCAAGGGCAGGTGGAGATAATGGTACCTTGTGGAGCTGGGCTGATAAAAAGCAAAAGAGATGAGGGGGGAGGGATTTATTGATGAGACACTCCCAAGAGATAGCTGCTTATAAAGATGAAGCCACACAGTCTATGACAGGCCCTGGCTACATACATTCAATGAGCAAAGAAAGGCCTCAGTGATCCTGCAGCACCAGGGAGGGAGGGAGTGTGTGTGTGTGTGTCCTGTGTTAACGCCACATCTTGTTTAAGCTGTGAAATAAACCACGGGCAGGATGAGCAGGAATTGCCATTCCATTAGTCTGCATTTTCTCCGATGCCCAGCTGGCATCATTATGATCCAAGAGAAAGTGACTTTTACTTCCTCCATCTAGCAGGACAGATCTGAGAGCAGGCTCTGAGAACAGTAGCGATGACTAAGCAAACAGCCATTTACTGTACAGACTGGAGGGCCAGAAGTGGGGCTCGATGTCTGCTGCCAGCTATCTCTCAGATCCAACTCCTTAGCCTGTTTTCTAAGTCTGCCAAGATAGTTGTTCTCAAAGCTTTTGGTTTGAACCATCCAAACCCCTGCAAACATATTTTGTGTCTTTTAGAATGTGTTAATTAGTCCCATGTGGTTAATTTGTGAGTTTAGGGGTTTTTATGTCCCATCTGTACTGTTTGTCATGTTAAGTCATGGGTTAAAGAGAAGTGGATTAAAGTCTCCTATTAATGGTCATTTTTCCTTGTTTTCGGTGCTTTATCCTATGGCCCGTTTAGTGCTTTTTGCCCTGAATTCTACCCTGTCTGTGAGGGAGCTTCAGAGCCTCTACTTTGTTCTGATGTGCATTTGCCTGCAAACCTTGGTGCAGCCTCTCATTTCCCACCTTTCTGGGTTAGGCTGTCTTAGATATGTCGCTTGTATACATATTGTTGGCTTTTTCTTCATGACCCAGTCTTACTAGATGTTTACATACTTCACATTTATTATTAAAGCAAGTGAGTGGGATGTTAGTTCTGTCATCATATCAGATGCCATCTCTTCTGTTTTTCCTTTTTATAATCCTTTGTTATAAGATCTGCTTCCTTTGTGTTTGTGGTGGCGGGATGGGATGTGTGTGTACTTTCTGGAGATCTGAAAAGTTTGTGCTCTTTTAATTTCCTCGGGTGCTTACATTGGTAATTTCACTCTTCCCTTCATTTAAACTCTATTGACTTTGCTGTAGTCAATTTTACTTCTATCTCCTTTTTTCCTGCTTTCCCCCTGTCTGTACTGAATTTTTGTCAGTTCTTTTTCTTGGGTCAAACTTCCAGGGTTCACATTGATTTCTTTCAATATATTTATCTGTCTTCCCCTCTCCTCTCAATTGTTGTTACTGCTTTTTAAAAATAACATTTGCTTATTTGGTTGCACCAGGTCTTAATTGTGGCAGTTCTGGGATCTTCAGTCTTTGTTGTGGCATGTGGGATCCATTTCCCTGATCAGGGATCGAACCCAGGCCCTCCACATTGGGAGTGCAGAGTCTTAGCCACTGGACTACCAGGGAAGTCCCCTAATTGTTGTTAGTAAAACTATTTTTACATTAGCATTGTGTATACCATGGCTATTCTATTTATTATTTTTGGTGGTGATAAAAATACAAATAACACAAAATTTACCACTTTAATCACTTTTAAGTATATAGTTCAGTATTGTTAAGTACATTCCCATCATTGTGCAACCAATCTTTAGAACTCTTTTTATTTTGCAAAACTGGATCTCTTTATTTATTTTAACAATTTTCCATTCTTCCTCTCCGACTCCCAGACCCTGGCAACCACCATTCTTCTTTATGTCTCTGAATTTGACCAGTCTAGTTACCTCATATAGGTGGAATCATACATTATTTGTCCTTTTGTGACTGGGCTTAGTTCACTTATTATAATGTCCTCAAGGGTCATCTATATTGTGGTATATGTTAGAACCCCCTTCCTTTTCAAGGATGAATAATATTCTATTGATTGTATCTATCACATTTTGTTTGTCCATTCATCCATTGGTGGACACCTGGGTTGCTTCTACCTTTTGGCTATTGTGATTAATTCTGCTATGAACACGAGTGTACAAATATCTCTTTGAGACCTTGTTTTCATTTCTTTTATGTGTATACCCAGAAACAGATTGCTGGATCATATGGCCGTTTTATTCTTAGTCTTTTTGAGGAACCATCGTATTGTTTTCCACAGTTACTGCACCATTTTACATTCCTATCAACAGTACACAAGTTTCTAACTCTTCAACATCCTTGCCAACACTAATTCTTTTCTGCTTGTTTTTTTTTGTAGCAGCTATTCTAATGGGTGCAAAATACTACCTCATTGTGGTTTTGAATTGCTTTCCCCTTATGACCAGTGATGTTGAGCATCTTTCATGTGTGTTTTGGCATTTCAATATCCTTGGAGAAGTGTCTGTTCAAGTCCTTTATCCATTAAAAGTTTTTTTGGTTGTTGGGGTTCTTTGGGTTTTTTTCTTTTTTGATTGTTGTTGTTGAATTGTAGAAGTTCTTTATGTTGTTGTTGTTGTTCAGCCACACAGTCATGTCCGACTGTTTGTGACCCCATGGACTGCAGCATGCCAGGCTTCCCTGTCCTTCACCATCTCCTGAAACTTGCTCAAACTCATGTGCGTTGAGGCAGTGATGCCATCCAACCATCTCATTCTCTGTCATCCCCTTCTCCTCCTGCCTTCAGTCTTTCCCAGCATCAGGGTCATTTCTAATGAGCTGGCTCTTTGCATCAGGTAGGCAAAGTATTGGTGCTTCAGCTTCAGCATCAGTCCTTCCAGTGAATATTCAGGACTGATTTCCTTTAGGATTAACTGGTTTGATCTCCTTGTGGTTCAAGGGACTCTCTTTTGAACAACAGTTAAAAAGCATCAATTCTTTGGTGTTTAGCTTTTTTATGGTCCAACATGCACATCCATACATGACCACTAGAAAAACCATAGCTTTGACTAGATGGACCTTTGTCAGCAAAGTAATGTCTCTGCTTTTGAATATGCTATCTAGGTTGGTCATAACTTTCCTTCCAAGGAGTAAGCGTCTTTTCATTTCATTGCTGCAGTCACCATCTGCAGTGATTTTGGAGCCCAAGAAAATAAAGTCTGTCACTGTTTCCATTGTTTCCCCATCTATTTGCAATGAAGTGATGGGACCAGATGCCATGATCTTAGTTTTCTGAATGTTGAGTTTTAAGCCAGATTTTTCACCCTCCTCTTTGACCTTCATCAAAAGGTTCTTTAGTTCCTCTTCACTTTCTGCCATAAGTGCGGTGGTATCTGCATATCTGAGGTCATTGATATTTCTGCCTTCAGTCTTGATTCCAGCTTGTGATTCATCCAGCCCAACATTTCGCATGGTGTTCTCTGCATATAAGTTAAATAAGCAGGGTGACAAAATACAGCTTTGACGCACTCCTTTCCCTGTTTGGAACCAGTCTGTAGTTCTGTGTCTGGTTCTAAATGTTGTTTCTTGACCTACATACAGGTTTCTCAGGAGGCAGGTAAGGTGGTCTGGTATTCCCGTCTCTTTAAGGATTTTCCAGTTTATTGTGATCCACACAGTCAAAGGCTTTATCATAATCAACGAAGCAGAAGGAGATGTTTTTCTGGAATTGCCTTGCTTTTTCTATGATCCAGCAGATGTTGGCAATTTGATCTCTGATTCCTCTGCCTTTTCTAAATCATCCTCTGCCTTTTCTAAATCAAGTTTGAGCATCTGGAAGTTCTTGGTTCACCTACTGTTGAAGCCTAGTTTGGAGAATTTTTAGCATTACTTTGCTAGTGTGTAAAATGAGTGCAATTGTGCACTAGTTTGAACATTCTTTGGGATTGAAATGAAAACTGACCTTTTCCAGTCCTGTGGCCGCTGCTGAGTTTTCCACATTTGCTGGCATATTGAGTGCAGCACTTTAATGGCATCATCTTTTAGGATTTGAAACAGCTCAGCTGGAAATCCATCACCTCCACTAGCTTTGTTTGTAGTGATGCTTTCTAAGGCCCCCTTGACTTTGCATTCCAGGATGTCTGTTTCTAGGTGAGTGATCACACCATTGTGGTTATCTGGGTCATGAAGATCTTTTTTTTTGTATAGTTCTTCTGTGTATTCTTGCCACCTTTTCTCATATCTTCTGCTTCTGTTAGGTCCGTACAGTTTCTATCCTTTATTGTGCCCATCTTTGCATGAAATGTTCCCTTGGTATCTCTAATTTTCTTGAAGAGATCTCTAGTATTTCCCATTCTATTGTTTTCCTCTATTTCTTTGCATTGATCACTTAGGAAGCCTTTCTTATCTCTCCTTGCTATTCTTTTGAACTCTGCATTCAGATGGATATATCTTTCCTTTTCTCCTTCGCCTTTCACTTCTCTTCTTTTCTCAGCTCTTTGTAAGGCCTCCTCAGACAACTATTTTGCCTTTTTGCATTTCTTTTTCTTGGAGAGGGTCTTTTTTTTAATTTAATTTTTTATATACAAAATTTTATTTTTTCAGTTTTATTTATGTATTTACTTTACAGTATTGTATTGGTTTTGCCATACATTGACATGAATCCACCATGAGTGTACATCTGTTCCTCATCCTGAACCCCCCTCCCACCTCCCTCCCCACTCCATACCTCTGGGTCATCCCAGTACACCAGCCCCGAGCACCCTCTATCATGCGTCAAGCCTGGACTGGCGATTCATTTCACATGTGTTAATTTACATGTTTCAATGCCATTCTCCCATATCATCCCACCCTCGCCCTCCCCACAGAGTCCGAAAGACTGTTCCATACATCTGTGTCTCTTTTGCTGTCTTGCATACAGGGTTATCATTACCATCTTTCTAAATTCCATATATATGCGTTAGTATACTGCATTGGTGTTTTTCTTCTGGCTTACTTCACTCTATATAATAGGCTCCAGTTTCATCTATCTCATTAGAATAGATTCAAATGTATTCTTTTGAATGGCTGCATAATACTCCATTGTGTATATGTACCACAGCTTTCTTATCCATTTGTCTGCTGATGGACACCTAGGTTGTTTCCATGTCCTGGATATTATAAACAGTGCTGTGGTGAACATTGGGGTACACATGTCTCTTTCAATTCTGGTTTCCTTGGTGTGTATGCCCAGAAGTGGGATTGCTGGGTCATAAGGCAGTTCTATTTCCAGTTTTTAAAGGACTCTCCACACTGTTCTCCAAAGTGGCTGTACTAGTTTGCATTCCCACCAACAGTGTAACAGGGTTCCCTTTCTCTGCACACTCTGGAGAGGGTCTTGATCACTGCTTCCTGTACAATGTCATGAACCTCCAACCATAGTTCTTGAAGCACTCTGTCTGTCAGATCTGATCGCTTGAATCTATTTGTCACTTCCACTGTATAATCATTAGGGATTGGATTTAGGTCATACTTGCATGGTCTAGTGGTTTTCCCTACTGTCTTCAATTTAAGTCTGAATTTGGCAGTAAGGAGTTCATGATCTGAGCCACAGTCAGCTCCTGGCCTTGTTTTGGTGACTCTATAGAGCTCTCCATCTTTGGCTGCAAAGAATATAATCAATCTGATTTTGGTATTTCCCATCTGGTGATGTCCATGTGTAGAGTTGTCTCTTGTGTTGTTAGAGAAGGCTGTTTGCTATGATCAGTGCGTTCTCTTGGCAAAACTCTGTTAGCTTTTTCCCTGCTTCATTTTGTACTCCCCAGCCTAACTTGCCTGTTACTCTATGTATCTCTTGACTTCCTACTTTTGCATTCTAGTTCCCCATGATGAAAAGGGTATCTTTTTTTGGTGTTAGTTCTAGAAAGTCTTGTATGTCTTCATAGAATCATTCAACTTCAGCCTCATCAGCATTAGTGGTTGGGGCATAGACTTGGATTACTGTAAAACTGGATGGTTTGCCTTGGAGATGAACAAAGACCATTTTGTCATTTTTGAGATTTCATCCAAGTATTACATTCCAGACTCTTTTGTTGACTATGAGAGTATTCCATTTTTTCCAAAGGGATTCTTGCCCACAGTAGTAGATATAATGATCATCTGAATTAAACTAGGCCATTCCAGTCCATTTTAATTCACTAATACCTCAGAGAGGCAGATGACACCACCCTTATGGCAGAAAGTGAGGAGGAACTCAAAAGCCTCTTGATGAAAGTGAAAGAGGAAAGTAAAAAATTTGGCTTAAATCTCAACATTCAGAAAACAAAGACCATGGCATCTGGTCCCATCACTTCATGGGAAGTATATGGGGAAACAGTGGAAACAGTGTCAGACTTTATTTTTTTGGGCTCCAAAATCACTGCAGATGGTGATTGCAGCCATGAAATTAAAAGATGCTTACTCCTTGGAAGGAAAGTTATGACCAACCTAGACAGCATATTGAAAAGCAGAGACATTACTTTGCCAACAAAGGTCCATCTAGTCAACGCTATGGTTTTTCCTATGGTCATGTATGGATGTGAGAGTTGGACTGTGAAGAAAACTGAGCACCGAAGAATCGATGCTTTTGACCTGTGGTGTTGGAGAAGACTCTTGAGAGTCCCTTGGACTGCAAGGAGATCCAACCAGTCCATCCTAAAGGAGATCAGTCCTGGGTGTTCTTTGGAAGGAATGATGCTGAAGCTGAAACTCCAGTACTTTGGCCACCTGATGCGAAGAGTTGACTCATTGGAAAAGACTCTGATGCTGGGAGGGATTGGGGGCAGGAGGAAAAGGGGACGGCAGAGGATGAGATGGCTGGATGGCATCACTGACTCAATGGACGTGACTCTGAGTCAACTCCAGGAGTTGCTGATGGACAGGGAGGCCTGGCGTGCTGCGATTCATGGGGTCGCAAAGAGTCGGACATGACTGAGCGACTGAATTGAACTGAAATGAACTGAACTGAATTCCTGAAATGTCGATGTTGACCCTTGCTACCTCCTGTTTGACCACTTCCAATTTACCTTGATTCATAGAACTGACATTCCAGGTTCCTATGTAATATTGTTCTTTACAGCGTCAGACTTTACTTTCACCACCAGACACATCCACAACTGGGCTTTGTTTCCACTTTGGCTCAAGCTCTTCATTCCTTCTGGAGTTATTTCTGCTCTTCTTCGATAGCATATTGGGCACCTACCAACCTGGGGAGTTCATCTTTCAGTGTCGTATCTTTTTGCTTTTCACGCTGTTCATGGGGTTCTCAAGGCAAGAATACTAAAGTGGTTTGCCATTCCCTTCTCCAGTGGATCTCGTTTTGTCAGAGCTCTTCACTATGACCTGTCTGTTTTGGGTGGCCCACACAGCATGGCTCGTGGTTTCATGAGTTAGACAAGTTCTTTACATATTCTGGATGTTAACACATTATCAGATATATATGATTTGCAAATATTTTCTTTCACTCCATGGATTGTCTTTTGATTATGCTTTTGATGCACAGGAGTTTTAAACTTTGATGCAAAAAAAATAAAAAAAATAAACTTTGATGTAGTCTAATTTATGTACTTGTCCTTTGTTGCCTATACTTTTGGCGTTGTATTCAAGAAGTCTTCACTAAATCCAATGTTATGAATACTTCCCCTTTTGTTTTCTTCAAGTTTTTTTTTTTAAACTTTTAATGCTTAGTGATATTAGTCATTTCCCCCTGTTTTTGTCAACAATTTTTATATTTTTTTCTGTCAACTGTTCTTATTTCCTGTTTGTTTTCCTATCTCTTTTATTTTCATAAGGTATTTTTAAAATAAACCTGTGTTATTCTTTTTTATTATGTCATCTTGAACGAAACATGTTCTTCATGGATCTACTTTTTCTATTAGGTCTGGATGAGGAAGGGGCTTGAGATGCAAGGTTGGATGCACCTGGGAGTGAATGAATCATTTTAGCTTTTAGTTATTCCCTGACAAAAGGATTAATGCACAGCTTTTGAAATTGATAATCATCTTCTATCTACATCAGTCACAGAGTCATCTTCCTGCAAAATACGTGTGATTCCTCATTGAGCTCCTTTCCCCTCTGACACTTGGTGCTAAACTGGGTCTCAGAAAACCTCCTATGACAGCTCGCTGATGTCCTCATGTTCCTCCAGTTGAGAGATTGTTTCTCTCTCTAGCAAGTACCCTCTTGTTTGGACAGTTGTGCTGTGATAGTTTCTCTGAGGTCTGTATCTGCTGCATTTCACTGGACATCATAGTCCTTTCTCTTTTAGCACAGTTTCAACCGTCTGTTTTAGTTTGTTGAAGATGGACTTTGGGTGTCTGTTTTCCATTCTCTGCTGTTGGAGAAAAAGAAAGCAGGACCTGATCATGGGAGTCCAGGTGGCTATGTTCACTTCAATTCTGTGTGTTTCTTTTGGACCAGTTTGGCAGCTTCCCAGTTTCCTAAGACATGGATTGGAGCAATACAGATCGGAAAGAGTCCAACTACATGAGAGTTATAGCACAGGATGGTCGCATAGTGGACTTCTGACTCTCACTCACTCTCCATGTAGTGCCAGAGAACTCTCAGTGCCTTGGTTTTCCTCATAGTAGTAATTTTTGTTGTTGTTCAGTCGCTCAGTCACGTTTGACTCTTTGCAACCCCATGGATTGTAGCATACCAGGCTTCCCTGTCCTTCATCTCCTGGAGCTTGCTCAAATTGGTGATGTCATACAACCATCTCATCCTCTGTCTTCCCCTTCTCCTGCCCCCAAGCCCTCCCAGCATCAGGTCTGTTCAACTGAGTTTGCTCTTCGTATTAGGTGGCCGAAGTACTGGAGCTTCAGCTTCAGCATCAGTCCTTCCAATGAACGTTCAGGGTTGACTTCCTTTAGGATTGACTAGTTTGATTGCCTTTACAGTCCAGGGGTCTCTCAACAGTCTTCTCCTCACCACAGTTTGAAGGCATCCATTCTTCAGTGGTCAGCCTTTTTTATTGTCCAGTTTTCACATCTGTACATGACCAGTGGAAAAACCATAACTTTAACTAGACGGACCTTTGTAGGCAAAGTAACGTTTCTGCTTTTTAATATGTTGTCTAGGTTGGTCATCTTTTAATTTCATGGCTGCAGTCACTGTCCACAGTGATTTTGGAACCCAAGAAAATAAAGTCTGTCACTGTTTCCATTGTTTCCCCATCTATTTGCCATGAAGTGATGGGATCTAGATGCTATGATCTTCATTTTTTGAAAGCTGAACTTTGAGCCAGCTTTTTCACTGTTTAGTTCCTCTTTGCTTTCTGCCATTAGGGTGGTGTTCACTGCATATCTGAGGTTATTGATATTTCTATATCAATAGAAATATTGATTTAGATATTGATTGGCAGTCTTGATTCCAGCTTGTGCTTCATCCAGCCCAACATTTCACATGATGTACTCTGCGTATAAGTTAAATAAGGGTGACAAAATACAGCTTTGACGTACTCCTTTTCCAGTTTTGAACCAGTCCATTGTTCCATGTCTGGTTCTAACTGTTGCTTCTTGACCTGCATATAGGTTTCTCAGGAGGCAGGTAAAGCAGTCTGGTATTCCCATTTCTTGAAGAATTTTCCACAGTTTGTTGTGATCCACACAGTCAAAGGCTTTATCATAATCAATGAAGCAGAAGTAGATGTTTTTCTGGAATTGTCTTGCTTTTTCTATGATCCAGTAGATGTTGGCAATTTGATCTCTGTTTCCTCTGCCTTTTATAAATCCAGCTTGTACATCTAGAGGTTCTAAATCCAGCTTATACATCTGGAAGTAGTAATAGCTGAAGTTTTATTAGGCACTCCGTATACTATAGGGAGCCTGGTAGGCTGCAGTCCATGGGATCGCTAAGAGTCGGGCATGACTGAGCGACTTCACTTTCACTTTTGACTTTCATGCATTGGAGAAGGAAATGGCAACCCACTCCAGTATTCTTGCAGGGAGAATCCCAGGGACAGAGGAGCCTAGTGGGCTGCCGTCTATGGGGTCGCACAGAGTCGAACACGACTGAAGTGACTTAGCAGCATCAGCAGCATATTACAGGAGTCAAGATTGCCAGGAGAAATATCAATAAGCTCAGATATGCAGATGACACCACCCTTATGGCAGAAAGTGAAGAGGAGCTAAAAGCCTCTTGATGAAAGTGAAAGAGGAGAGTGAAGAAGTTGGCTTAAAGCTCAACATTCAGAAAATGAAGATCATGGCATCTGGTCCCATCACTTCATGGCAAATAGATGGGGAAACAGTGGAAACAGTGTCAGACTTTATTTGATTGGGCTCCAAAATCACCACAGATGGTGATTGCAGCCATGAAATTAAAAGACACTTACTCCTTGGAAGGAAAGGTATGACCAATCTAGATAGTATATTCAAAAGCAGAGACATTACTTTGCCAACAAAGGTCTGTCTAGTCAAGGCTATGGTTTTTCCTGTGGTCATGTATGGCTGTGAGAGTTGGACTGTGAAGAAGGCTGAGCGCCGAAGAATTGATGCTTTTGAACTGTGGTGTTGGAGAAGACTCTTGAGAGTCCCTTGGACTGCAAGGAGATACAACCAGTCCATCCTAAAGGAGATCAGCCCTGGGATTTCTTTGGAAGGAATGATACTGAAGCTGAAACTCCAATACCTTGGCCACCTGATGTGAAGAGTTGACTCATTGCAGAAGACCCTGATGCTGGGAGGGATTAGGGGCAGGAGGAGAAGGGGACGACAGAGGATGAGATGGCTGGATGGCATCACCAACTCGATGGACATGAGTTTGGGTAAATGGGAGTTGGTGATGGACAGGGTGGCCTGGCGTGCTGCAATTCATGGGGTCGCAAAGAGTCGGACATGACTGAGCGACTGAACTGAAGTGAACTGAACTCGCCTACCCTCATCCTCCTTTCACAGCTGAGGAAACTGAAGCAAACAGTTGTGCAGTAAATGGCAGAGCAGGACACACATCCAGGCCTTTGGCTTCCAGGGCTGTGCACATCTGCCCTCCCCTCACTGTTCCGCGGTTCAGTGCGCCCCTCCTGGGACTGCCGAGAAGGCTGAAACCAGAAGTCACAGCCAGCCCCAGAGCCGCGCAGGTCAGCGAGCCATTTCTCCTCTTCCTTCTCCCTCTTCTCATTATATTGCTCCTTCTCCCCGTGCTTTCCCCTGGATTCATCCTGTTTCAAGATAGGGGAAAATACGTCGTCTTTGTTTGACAAAAAAGGTGCCAAGTTGTTCCAAGCATTGAAAACCACTTCTTTCTCCTGAAGGAAAGTTCCAGACGCTGGCCTTCCTATTGGAGATACATTAGAAAATGATGAGGAAACTTCAGCTTTCCGTCTTCGTGCTGCTTTTCAAGTATCGTTTGTATCTTCAGGCTTTCAAGGTGGCAGCCTAGGGGGACGCCAGTGGCCGAGGGCTGTGGAAGCAGCCGCTGGAACTCTGTGAAGCCCTGGATCTTGGGTCCTTTGGAGCCAGGTTGTGAGTCAAAAGAGGAAGGGGAAGAGCCCTGCTGAGCAGCCACACCCTTCTAGAACAGTAAGTGCTGGCTGCTTACCTCAGTGATCTCTGGTTCTGGTTCCAAATAGAAGGTAGGTCAGGAAGTGGGTACTTAGGGACCCACCTTGCAAGCCATTCTCTCCTTCCTTCATGGTTTTCTCCCAGTGTTTCCTTCACTCTCCCTCCGCAGCCCCTTTCTTAGGGGAGGAAAAGCCTCGGCCTGGAAAATAGGCTCCTTGCTCCGATCTCATACAAACCTTTCAAACCCTGAGAAAGCGAGACAGGAGTGGGAGGAGCACGGAAGAGCGAGAGAAGGGGAGGGAGACCCACTGGACTCTGAACCCCGATTCCACATTTCCTGTGGGAGAAGCTGATTGGTTTGGCTTTGGTCAGGGGTCCATATAGCTTCTATCAAAGGGCCCAGTTTGCTGCTGTAGCTGCTGAGGATATAGACCCTCTGAGGAGAAGGACTGGGGTGGAGAAGATGATTGATGGAGAGGGTGATCTTGGACACTAAATGGGGCCTTCCCAGGTGGTGCTAGTGGTAAAGAACTCACCTGCCAATGCAGAAGTAAGAGGTGTGGGTTCAGTCCCTGGGTTGGGAGGAGGGCATGGCAACTCACTCCAGTATTCTTGCCTGGAGAATCCCATGGACAGAGGAGTCTGGTGGACTGCCTTCCTTAGTCGCAGAGTCGGACATCACTGAGGTGGCTGGGCATGCACACAGGCACGGACACTGAATTGCTGTGCCAGTCTGCTCCCTGGGGCCCTGAGATGGCACCCCAGTCCTGCCTCCGGTTCCCATCCTAGTCCCCGAGCCTGCCCACCCGCTGGCCTGGATTCCCAGTTGGCTATCCGCCACCTAGTTCCTTCCCATTGTCTGATGTGGACTGTTTGCCTTGGCAGTTGGTCTTTTTGTTGGATCCCATGCCCTCTTCCAAGCAGGCTTGCCTGGCTTGTCAACTTGGTCTTTTCTCGGCCAGTTGATCTCTTCCTTGAGTGCCTTGCTGTAGCAGCAGAATGCCCTATACCAGACTCAGCCAAAGTCACTCAAAAGTCCTGTTCTGTAAGCAGAGGTGGATTAATCAATACTTCTCCTGCCACTTCCATGCGCCTCTCTCCAAATCATTCCAATCTAAAGAGGGAACCAAACAATCTTGGGGTGGGGGGTGGCGGCATTTCATCCCTACGAAGTTCTCCAAGGAATGTTCAAAGATGGGCTGTTGTTTAGAGATCAATGAAAACGAAATGGAATTTAAATATTAAGAAGAAAGCTCTTGCCTTCAGGTAAAGCTTGCATTTGCATAATAATGAGAAAGCCTAGTCAGATGGAATTGAGAATCTGACTGGAATCTCAAATCCTGGCAAAGGAGGATTCTTGTGCCTGAACTGGCAATAGGAAATATGCTAATGAGGGGTTTGCTGCTGTCCATCACATTCCACAGATTCTGAGACAAAGAAATAGAAGGAGTTCACAAGTGGGAGGTGATACAACTTGACATTAAACTTAATCTGGTTTGTTTTCCCATCAGCCCATGACAGATGTGCAATTGCGGAAGCCTTGAAAGGGGGTGGGGGCGAGTGATTCCCTCGTGTCAGAACTGCCTGACGCTGTCATCACAGTGCTGTCATTGCCATCATTGGTATTGTGTTAGAAACAGCGGGAGGGAGGGAAAGGGAGTCTGGAGTACGACCTGAATCATTATTGAGAACTAATAGGAAGATCTGAAAAGAAAAGTAAAAAGAGAATGAAATAGGGACTCTTAAGTAAATATTTTTGTGCCTTGCTTGTTAAGATAGGGGAGACCTAGTATCTGGGTGATAGAATCAATAATTTAGAAGACACCTTAACTTGGGAATTGGGAAGACATGCTTAAGTTAGCCTGTCCCAGACTTGAGCTGAAATTCTTTTATTTGAGGCGATGGAGTGTGTTTTGGGGGAGACAGAGAAAAGCTGTGATGGGCAAAATCCCAAGAGGGCCTCTGTCATCTTCTCCCCCTGCTCTTGCGTCCTGTATAATTCCTCCCTTGAGAGTGTGGGCAGAACTTACGGCTTGCTTCTAACAGAATCACGCTCGTGACCTTGTTGTATTATATGACAAAGTTAAGAGGATTTTGCAGGGTTATTTCAGTTCGGTTCAGTCACTCAGTCGTATCTGACTCTGCAACCCTGTGAACTGCAGCACGCCAGGCCTCCCTGTCCATCACCAACTCCCAGAGCTTACTCAAACTCATGTCCATTGAGTCGGTGATGCCATCCAACTGTCTCATCCTCTGTTGTTATCTTCTCCCACCTTCAATCTTTCCCAGCATCAGGGTCTTTTCCAATCAGTCAGTTCTTCGCATCAGGTGGCCAAAGGATTGGAGTTTCAGGGTTAATTAAGGACCCTCATTAATGGACTGAGTTAATGATAGGTGAGATTATCATGAGTGGGCTGGGCCTAATTGTTTACTCTTTGAAAGAACCAGTTCTTGGTTTTGTTTTTTCCTATCTTTTAAAAAATTGTTTTATTTACTTCCTCCCTGATATTTACTGTTTCCTTGCTTCTGCTAACTTTAGGTTCTGTTTGTTCTTTAACTGTTTTGGGTGGTAAGTTAGGCTATTCACTTGAGATTTTTCTTGTTTTTTGACAAAGGCCTGTATCACTATGAACTTCGCTCAGAGAACTGCTTTGGCTGCACCCCATATATTTTGTGTGGTTGTGTATCCATTGTTGTTTGTCTCAAGATATTTTCAAATTTCCTTTTTGATTTCCTCATTGACCCATTGGTTTTATAGCAGCATATTGTTCAGTCTTCATGTAATTTTTTTTCTAGTTTCTTTTCCTGTGTTTGATTTCTCGTTTCATGTCATCGTGGTCAGAAAAGATACTTGAGATGAGTTCTGTACTCTTAAATTTTTTGAGGTTAGTTTTGTGCCCTAGGGTATGGTTAAGGGCCTGGCCTAATTGGGTGAGTCCTTCAAAAGAGAGCTTTGATGTTCTTTGAAATCAGAGACTCTAAGAAACAGACCCTCTCCACTTATATCTTTGAAGCTGCCGTGCAAGCCACAAGGAGATGACTTCTTTCCGCAACCCAAGGGAATCTGAAAGGAGATATTTCCCTCGCTGAGCTCTTAGATGAAACCATAGCCTTAACACATTTTGACTTCAGCCTTGTGAGACCTTGACAAGAGAACCTAGCTAAGTCAGGCATGAATTCCTAACCCCCAGAAACAATGAGATCATAAAATGGGTATTGTTCAAAGCTGTTGAGTTTGTGGTAATTCATTATATAAGCAATACAAAATGAATACAGGAGTTTATTCTTAAATAAGTCAGTTGGAGCAATACTGTGTGCATTAGCCTTTCTGGTTGGGGGGGGTGGGTGGGGCATGGAAGAAAGGCTAAAGGGGATTTAACGGCACTGGTGTCACATACACATTTCGGTAGCTGGTTAGATGCCAGTCTAGCCTCCTCTGAACTGCTTGAGGATGTCTCCAAAGGCTGGATAGCTTGTTAGGCCAAGTCTTTGATCTCAGACTTACTATCTGTTCTGTCAGGCTTCTTTTCTCTTCATTGGAACTACTAAAACAATGTGACTCACTCAAGACTACATTTTTAAGGACATGACTAAGCTCATATTATAGTTTCATGTATCTTTGTATCTTAAGTATCCTATTTCTTATTAGTCAACTATTTCAGTCCAATTAAAAACAAAATTAGTTGAACATTTACTACATTATGGACTTCCTGTTGGGGTGGGGGCAGAAGGTGGGGATGTTATAACAAATATAGAGGGTTGTATTTCTACTGTGTACTTCTGTGTTTTCTGATTGGGTGCTCTTAGGAAAATTACCTACCTGAGCTTCATCTTATAAGTAAGAATGATACGGACAACAGTAATGGTGATTAAGGATCATCACTGATCAGGATGATCAGTCGCTTAGCTGGTCATGATAGGGTTATCAATATAGTTTTGATAATATAGTTTTGAAAATTAAATGAGCTAAGTACATACAATACTGGCATTATAATAAACTCTCAATGTATGTTGCTGCTGCTACTGCTGCTAAGTTGCATCAGTCGTGTCTGACTCTGTGCGACCCCATAGATGGCAGCACACCAGGCTCCCCTGTCCCTGGGATTCTCCAGGCAAGAACACTGGAGTGGGTTGCCATTTCCTTGTCCAATGCATGAACGTGAAAAGTGGAGGTGAAGTCGCTCAGTCGTGTCTGACTCTTAGCGACCCCATGGAATGCAGCCTACCAGGCTCCTCCTTCCATGGGATTTTCCAGGCAAGAGTACTGGAGTGGGGTGCCATTGCCTTCTCCCAATGTATGTTAGTGTTCTAATATTACTGTTTATGAAGGAAGTAAATAAGGAAAAACATCTTTTAGGAAGGAAACTTTTAATGAAGCCTAAAACTATGGGTGACATTTGATGGGAGAAGTTAAGGGAAGATTCCAAGCAGAAGGGCCATTGATGATCAAAGACCTCGAGGTAGGAAATAGATAAAAAGTTTGGAAGACAGTGGCTTCAATATTTTGGAAATGGCTACAATATTTTTATTACACTCTTCTTATTTCCCCCTAAAGAACTTGACAGGCTATTTCTTTCAGACTGGAGCTTGGATTTTACAGTGGCCTCCAAGTTCCCATGAAGTCTATTTTTCCTTCTGATTGTGGTTGGGATTGAACCCTGACGCTTAGGAGAATAAGGACAATATATGGCTGGTTCATGCTTTCCAGAAAGGCACAGCCTTAGTTCAGAGCATGGCCTGCTTAGATAGCAAACTAGAGTGTGTGGGGTTTAGCCACCCCAGCCTTTGGGGAATGAGAGGGTGTATAGTGTCAGGTGTGGGAGGGTCCATCAGTTGTTAATTTCAGGTGGAAAAGACCTGCAGGAGCCCTACAAAACTAGGTGTGGCAGAGGAGTTTTCTTTCCTTGTCCTCCCCGTGTTTTGTTTTACTTCTGTACTCCTGGAAGTCCAGGCAAAGAGGCCAAGACTCACAAGTTATACTAAAGAAGGGATCAGCATTATCCTGAGAAAGCTCTTGTAGATCTTTGAGCCTATAAGCTTTAGGATTCTTCTTATAAATGGCAGTAGGCTCTTCCCTCTGGCCTATTAGGGTGGACCCAAGACCCTGGGGTGAGGATAGAGGGTCAGAGGTAGAAATGGAAGCATAAAGGAGGAGCGAGATTAGGGAGAGGAGGGCATTCTGGATGCTCATATAAGGTGGATTGTGTGTGGGACGAAGGGCAGATTGATGGCAAAGAACAGTGCTGTGCCGTCTCCTGAATCCTGGAATTGTTTATGGCAGTCTGCTGCCCACTGGGGATTCTTACCTGTGTCTCTCCTGCGTTGCCCAGAAAACTCTTGGATTTCTCTGGAGGGTGGGTTTGAAATTGTTTGAAACTGATGTATGTGACACATCTCCCGTTTCTTCGTAAGCATCAGAAGGCTCTTGGGGGAATAGGAAATATGGCAGCTCCCTATTCCCTTGAACTAGTTCTGCCTCGAGTCTTACTGGTGAAAGTACTGGTGAAGTGGCAATTGCATCACAGAGGCCAAAACGTTATGGTCAGTTCTTTGCCCACTGTCGTTGATATCGGTACTGGTTTTGCATGTTCAACATTACATGGTACAGGGAGCCCAGCTCGGTGTTCAGTGATGACCTGGATGGGTGGGAGGGAGGTCCAAGAGAACAGGGATATATGTCTAATACAGCTGATTCACATTGTACAGAAGAAACTAACACAAAATTGTAAAGCAGTTATACTCCAAGAAAAAACATTATGTGGTATTTGCTTCAAAAACACATGCTTAGGACACTTGGTATTTGGAAACAACACACACAAGACTCAGAGTTTTGAGGTTCAGTGACCTCCCTCTGATGTACAGTGGACCTGGACTAGTTAAACCTCCAGCATCCAGGTTGGATGTCAGGCTCTTCCGTCAGAGAATGGACCGCCACTTAGAATTTGTTTATTGATTGTCTTCTCTGGGCTGTGAGTTTCCTGGGGACTGGGTTTTGTGACTTCCCTGCAGCTTTATTCTCAAGCCTAGCACAGTGCCTCACATTGTCAAGGCAAATTTGTTGAATGCGTGAATGAATTTCAGTGACGCTGCTCTGACCCCATGAATACATGTTGTTTAATGTCCATGTGGCAACCCACTCCAGTATTCTTGCCTAGAAAATATCATGGACGGAGGAGCCTGGTAGGCTACAGTCCACGGGGCCGAAAGAGTCGGACACGACTGAGCAACTTCGCTTTCACTTCCGCTTTCAATGTCCAGGTCCCACTAGTGTCTGTAAGGTTGCTGGTTTGAGTCCAGGGTGTCTGGGGCTACAGAAGGATGGGCTCTTTGTGTGTTGGTTGATGTTCCTCCTCTTGCTGTACTTGACTGCTCTTTTCTCTCCTCACCCTGTGCTCCTGCATCCTTTCACGAATGGTTTTAATGCCTTTCTCTGTCATCTGCTTCTTTGGATGACCGCGGCATTGGGGAGCTAGAGGCTGGTTCTGCCTCTTTGGTGGGAAGTGCAGAGTGCATAGTTGCTCAGTAAAGGAGCAGAGAGGGCTTCCAGCAGCCCAAGCAGACTGTAGAGTGAGGCAGGAACAGACAGGATGCCCAAGTTTCAAAAGTGATGAGGAGGAGTGCTAGGGAATTCTCTAGCTAGAGCACCATGGTCTTGACAGTGCCCAGGTTGAACACTCTACCCCGTATGTGAGACAGCAAAAGAGACGCAGATGTATAGAACAGTCTTGTGGACTCTGTAGGAGAGGGAGAGGGTGGGATGATTTTGGAGAATGGCATTGAAACATGTGTAATATCATATATGAAACAAGTCGCCAGCCCAGGCTCAATGCATGATACAGGGTGCTCAGGGCTGGTGCACTGGGATGACCCAGAGGGATGGTACAGGGAGGGAGGAGGAGGGGTTCAGGATGGGGAACACATGTATAGCTGTGGCAGATACATGTTGATGTATGGCAAAACCAATACAATATTGTAAAGTAATTAACCTCCAATTAAAATAAATAAATTTATTTTTTAAAAAATAGATCTACCATAAAAGAAGCACAACCCTCCTTTCTTGAGGTGCCCTGGGAACTTCCATTATAGGGTTCACACCTTAACTAGTATTTTCCTGGCTTTAATATATTTGGGTACATCTCAGCAGGTGGCACTAATGGTAAAGAACCCAGCCCCAAGACAGGAGACACAAGAGACGTGGGATTGATCTCTGGGTTGGGAAGATCCCCTGGAGTAGGAAATGGCACCCCACTCCAGTATTCTTGCCTGGCAAATCCCATGAACAGAGAGCCTGGTGGGTACAGTCTGTGCAGCTGCAAAGAGCTGCACGCAGCTGAGCAACTGAGCACATGAGCGCAGCTCCATTGGGTATCTGGGATACATTAGGTATCATAGTCAGGGACCCTCCTCCAGAGCAGGGTCCCCAACCTAAGGTCTGATGATCTGAGGTGGAACTGATGTCATAATAGTAGAAATAAGGTGCATAATCAGTGTAATGCACTTGAATCATCCCCAAACCATCCCCTGACCCTCAGTCCCTGGAAAAATTGTCTTCCATGAAAATGGTCCCTGGTGCCAAAAAGGTTGAGAAGCGCTGCTCCAGAGAAACAGAACCAACATTGTATGCGTGTGTATAGAACATACATACGGTGTTTTGCCAGCTATCTGGGCATCCTGAAACCAACCAACTTCATACGTGACCACCAAAACTAAAAATTAACCATCAAACTGGATCTTGCTACAAGTCTGTTTGGAAGTCTAACAGCCACGTTCATGGTCCCGGGAACCAGATCTGGTGGGAGAGCAGGGCCCTCAGACCCAGGCTGTCCCACTGCAGAGCTTCTGTGCTGGAAGAGGAGGGGCACCATCACAGTGATGTGTTTGTGGCCTGAGCTTTCCTTTTTACCTTCTGCAGTGTAACACCACTGGTTATTGATTATTCACTATAATAATTACATTAGATCAGTCACTTCACAACTAACAAAGTCCTTCTGACCAGCCAGAGACTTGGAGGAGTACACTTCCCAGAGAACACCAGACTGGCCCTGAGCCATTTGTCATCATTGCTGTCATTGTCTTCCTGTGGTTCTGATCATTATTAATCATGATGATCATGATCATTGGGCTTAGGAAGAAAATAATGATAAAATGGCTCTAATTAAACATTCTAAATACATCATGTTCTTATCATTATGTTGTCTAGTATTAATTATAATCACTATAATCACTCTTAACAATGTGAACTTCTGCTTGGGTTTGTCTTCTGTGTGATCAAAGCCTTGAAAGACAGGCTCTTGTTAGCTTCCCTGGTGTACCAACCAAGGGAGCGCTGGTTTCCATTCATGGCCCTGCGTGTGGAGTAAGTGTGGATCCCTTCGGGGGCTGTAATAAAGAACTCCAGGAACCAAAATGCAGCGAAGTCAACCTTGGGCAGATGTGTTATGGGGAAGAGTGTCTGATGTGGGGTGAAATAGACTTCAGGAACTTCAATTTTAATTTCAAGGTGAAGTTTGTCGCTGCCATTTCCCAGCTGTGTGACCTTGAGAAATCTGCTTTGCCCCTCTGAGTGTAGAAATTCATAGTGCTCTATTCTTGTATTACAAGTAGAGGTAGTATATATTTTCCTGTTTCCCTCCCCCTCTAGTTTATGCAATAAGGGAGTGCAGAGGAGAATAAGGTCCTAGGCTGTGAACTCTTGAAAGAAACCAAATGAATAGTCACTCCCGCACCTGACCCAGTGCTTGGCATATAGTTGGTTTGTACTGAATGAATATTGCCTGAATGAGTAAAGATATTAAAGCATTGATAGCTTTATATAATTTATAGCTGGAAGAATTTTCAGTTGAATTGTTAATTTCTGATTCTTAAGTTTCTGAGCTGCCTTAAGTCAAAGCTCATTTGCCCTTTGCTTGGATCAGCTGCCTTTCTCAGGCTCCGAGGTCTCCACTCCCATCAGCTCCCTCCAGCAGTGGGAAGACGAGGTCTCTGGGCTGTAGGCATTAAACAAGATGAACACATGGCCCATGAGTGCCATCCATTCCACCCGTCAGCCCACCTCCTCTCCACTGCAGCTCTCCTTTTGGGAACTAGCTGCCTCTGGGCTCCTCCTTGAGCCTAGGCCCCTTTCTTAACTTAACTCACATACCAACATCATCCACTGTGACTTGGACCCGGGCTTAGAGGATCTCCTGTTTGAGGAGTCCTGAAGTTAGCTCAATATGGCATGGTCTCTTAGCTATTCCCACATCCTCCTGTTCTGTGTGATCCACACTCTAATTTGCATTTCGAAGATGTGCTGACAATGGTAAGCTCAGTTTTGTTTCAATTACTAGAAATTCCTCATTCGTAGGAAACAAATGAATGAGCTCTTAGTCGTCTTGTTAAAGTACCCAACACCAAGACTTAGCACACTGCTTCAAGTGCCCTGACCTCATTCACTCTTATCAAGGCCAAAGACTGGGGACTTCCCTGGCGGTCCAGTGGTTAGGACTTGGCATTTTCACTATTGTGGCCCAGGTTTAATCTTTGGCTGGGGAACTCAGATCCTGATTAAAAAAAAACAAAAACAAAACAAAACGGTGAGAGACGTGCTAGTATTGTCATATCCAAAGGACCCTGCTGGGCCTGTCTGCAAGTCCTGCTGTACAGTCGGCCATGCTCTTGTTCTCTCCTAGAGCAGTCGTCTCAGGGATCATGTGTGGGTAGAAGGACCCCAAATCCTCTTGGAAGAGAGGAACCAAGGAACCACGTGAGAGTGTGTCAGGACATAAATAAACCTCCCCTGCCTCCGGTCACTGAGATGCAGAGTTGTTTGCTGCCGCAGGTAGCGTGTTACCCTGCCTACCACAGACATGGACAGAGACATTCCTGGAAAGCAGGATGTTGAAGAGATGGGCGTTCAAGGGCCAGAGACTCCACACTCGGTGGGGCCAGATTTCTCTGGGCCTCTCTTTAGCCCTCCATTACTCTCTTTCACAGCCATCCCAAACATCTGTCTGGGAGTTAGCGGCCTGCGTTAGCTTCCTCCTGTGACTCCCACAGATGAAAAGTGCTGGAGAATGATGTCCCAGGAGGGCCAGGATCAGGCCAAGCATGCCCCGCCCCAGCTCTGCTGTGGTGCCGCTGTCCTGCCCGTGGGAGCACGTGGGTGCGAAGCCAGCTTCTCCATAAGGTGCTTTTGTCCCCCTGGATCCTGTCCCCGGTCTCTGCCCGTGGGGCTGGACGGAGGGACAGAGGCTTGGACCCGCAGGGCTCAAGTGTGAGTTGGCCATGATTTCAGGATAATGAACGCTCTGCAGGCCCTTTTGCTGGCTGCCAGTTCCCGGCTTTGTGTGCTGGAAACATCTTGAACAAAATGTCATGGAGAGCATCTCGGCAGTGTCCTGCTGACTGAGGACACGAGGCTGCCGAGTTTGCCATCTGCCCGCAGCCTCTCCGAGGTAATTATATCAGAGTCTCTCAAGTCCTGGAACAAGGTGGCTGTCAAACGCACTTTCCTTCCTCTAGGAAGGTAATTTTCATTTTCTCAGTTCATTTGGAGATGCACATCATTATTGTCTCCAGGTGTGAGGGAGGTGCAGGGAGAGAAGATGGGGGACTGTGTGGAGTCAGGAAGGGCGGCAGGAGGGGGAAGGAAGGGGGGATGGTTGAGGGAGGGGCACGGACACTAATTTTGGCAACTTTTAATTAAACGATAGGCTGGAAAAATTCCATTATTATTACTGCTCAACTTTCTGACTGGAGTGGCTTAACGTCTTCTTTATTAGTGTAATAGTCTGAAAGCATTTTCTTTCTTCTCTGATTGCTAATTTGCACTAGGCAGAGGAAACGTGTCTGATGGCTCTTGGAAGAGAAATGTTTTCAAAATTTGCCGAACACAGAGCTTTTATACTCTTTGCCTCTGCCCCTCCTGTGATCCTGTGATTGCTTTTTGTTTGGGGTGGGAGGGAGAGGGGGATCAGTTCTCCATGTGAAGACTGTCACTTGGCAAGGGGAACGCAAAGCTAGTCCTCACTGGGAATATGCTTTAAATGTGGAGTCCCCTTCTCTGGGATATGGGTCTTCAGGTTCCTCTGACTTAGACAGCGCTTAGGACTGTTCTTCAGAAGGAGGGCTGGCAGCACCTCTTCTTTAATGGAATTGCTTACAGAATCTTTATAACAGAGGTTAATGGCCAAGATCATAAGGGCACGGGAAGCCAGGCAGCTGTCCAGGTGCCCTGGGGTCATGGGACAAAGGTTTGTAGACATTAAATGGTCTACATTAATTCCATTGTTCTCACAGCAGGTATACAAATTAGGCTTTATTTTTATCATTTTGCAGTCAGAGACATGGAGTTTTTTAAAGGAAAAAGGTTGTCTAGTAAGTAGACTGATGAACAGTTCCCACTTTCTTGGGACTTAGTGAGTTCCTGGTACATGGGACTTTCAGTGTTACAATGGACTGAGTCGTGGGCAAAATGGGGTGAGTTGGTCACCTTGCTAGTAAGTTCAATTTTCGGTTTCCAGAGCCAAGAACAGGATTCTTTCTTGTTCCTCACAGCTGCCCCCAGTATATGCACTGTATTAATTGTGGTGTTAATTGGCTTTATTTAGGCTTTTATTATTTTGCATATGGATGTGAACTACCCTATCAGGGAACTCATCTGGCTGACTTAGAGCTGTGCTGGAGAATGAACACACCAAATGTTAATAATATTGGCTTGTGCCTTTTGAAAAATTGTCTTTGAGAGGGTGCATATTACTCCATCACTCAAAATGTGTTTGGAAATTCCAAATCTTCCAATTTGTCACTAGATCCAATTTTCAGAGTCATTCAAGAGACAGAGTCTTATTATTTTGCAGTTACATTTAGTGGCAAAATTGCCTTTTAGTAATGTGCCTCTTGGTTTACCTCTCTTGCTCTTCTGCTGCTGCTGCTGCTGCTAAGTTGCTTCAGTCGAGTCCGACTCTGTGCGACCCCACAGACTGCAGCCCACCAGGCTCTCCCATCCCTGGGATTCTCCAGGCAAGAACACTGGAGTGGGTTGCCATTTCCTTCTCCAATGCATGAAAGCGAAAAGTGAAAGTGAAGTCGCTTAGCCATGTCCGACTCTTAGCGACCCCATGGACTGCAGCCCACCAGGCTCCTCTGTCCATGGGATTTGCCAGGCAAGAGTACTGGAGTGGGGTACCATTACCTTCTCTGATCTCTCTACTATATGTTATTATATCCGTACACCAGCTTGTTTCAGTGGTCATGTATCTATAACAGCAGAAAATATGGTTGATTATAAGTACAGTTGGTGTTTGATGACCACCAGCGGTTTTAGTGAGTAATGAGAGCAAGTGACACATTGAATGGGAGAAGGCAATGGCACCCCACTCCAGTACTCTTGCCTGCAAAATCCCATGGGCGGAGGAGCCTGGTGGGCTGCAGTCCATGAGGTCACTAAGAGTCGGACACGACTGAGCGACTTCACTTTCACTTTTCACTTTCATGCATTGGAGAAGGAAATGGCAACCCACTCCAGTATTCTTGCCTGGAGAATCCCAGAGACGGGGGAGCCTGGTGGGCTGCCGTCTATGGGGTCGCACAGAGTTGGACACGACTGACGCGACTTAGCAGCAGCAGCACATTGAATACTGAAGATATCACAAGCTAATATATGGTAGCATTTGACACATTGTTCAAATATAATGTAAAGTTAGCAAGGATCCAAAATTTGGTTAATAAAAAGCAAGCATTGTTATTATGCTATAAATGAAACCTCAAGAAGGTTTTAGAAAAGATGTTTGGAAGGATGCACTAGAGGAGAACCATAGTCACAGGACATACACTCTGACCATAGACTCAGTATGTAATGAAAAAGTAAGCTGGTAGGGAATATCAATTTCTCTTTAAATTTAGTAGAATTATTACAAAAGCCTATTCAAGAGAGCAAAAAAGCAAGGAGCATTAAAACAATAAGGAGCATTAAATACTCTTCCCCAGGAATTTGATCACTTTTCAACCTTCATTTCTATGTAGCATTAGATTAAGTATTAGGTTCAACCAATAGTAATTTTTTTAACCTCAGAAATGGTTTGAGTATTGGCAGTTTTATATGGTTCGACCTAACATGGCTATTTCTATATTGCTGAGGGAAAAATGGAATTTATTACCGAGACAGTGAGTTATTGGAAGAACAGGGCAGAAAGTCCTCTGATCCCCAGTATAGAGCTCTTTCTGTTTTTCTCCTCTGTAGCTCCAGCTCCACTGGCTCCCGCAGAGCAAAATGTGTGTGATGACTTTTGAAAAATGGCTATAAATTTGTTGACACTCTTTACATCAAGAGAGTCTGTGTCCTTACCTCTTAAGTCAGGCAATCTTATGATTATCTTTTTCTTTTTTCAAACAACTTTTCATTGAAATATAGTTGATTTACTTACTAATGTTGTGTTGGTTTCAGCTGTACAACAAAGTGATTCATACGTATATGTATGTATCTGTACACACACGTACTTTTCCAGGTCCTTTTTCATTATACTTTATTACAAAATATTGAATATAGTTCTTTGTGCTATAGAGTAGGTCCTTATTGATTATCTAGTTTGTATATGCTGCTAAGTCACTTCAGTCATGTCCGACTCCGTGCGACCCCATAGACAGCAGCCCACCAGGCTCCCCCGCCCCTGGGATTCTCCAGGCAAGAACACTTGGAGTGGGTTGCCATTTCCTTCTCCAATGCATGAAAGTGAAAAGTGAAAGTGAAGTCGCTCAGTCGTGTCCGACTCAGCGACCCCATGGACTGCAGGCTACCAGGCTCCACTGTCCATGGGATTTTCCCCGCAAGAGTACTGGAGTGGGGTGCCATTGCCTTCTCCGAGTTTGTACATAGTAGTATGTATATGTTAATCCCAAACCTCTATTTTATCCCTCCTCCCTTTCCCCTTTGGTGACCGTAAGTTTGTTGTCTATGTCTGTGTATCTGTTTCTGTTTTGTAAATAAGTTCATTTTTATTGTTTTTTTAAGATTTCACATATATCATAAGGTATTTTTTCTTTCTCTGTCTGACTTAATTTAGAATGACAATTTTGGGGTCCATTCCTATCGCTGCAAAAGGCATTTTTCCATTCTTTTTGTGGCTGAGTAGTGTCCATCGTCTCTATGTACCACATCTTCTGTGTCCCTTCATCTGTTGATAGACATTAAGGTTGCTTCCATGTCTCGACTATTTTAACCTAGGATTATCTTGACCAGCGGAAGTGGTACTGTGTGAACCCCAAGGGTAACTCACAACAGACGATAGAATTTTTGCCTGGTCCTCTTGGAATGGTCACTCTTGTGCCGCTCACAGCTCTGTTCATGTGGTGAGAAGCCCAGGGCACGTGGAGAGGCCATATTAGGTGCATCCATGCGTCGGTGAACATGTGGAGCCTAGACTTTGAGTCGTGATGCCCCAGGCACCAGACATGGAGTCAGGGGCCTCCAAATGTGTCAGCCCCCAGCCACTGGCATCTGCGCAGCTGAGGCTCTGGACGCTGGAGCAGAACCAAGCCATGTTCTGCTCAGATTTCTAACCGACAGCATTTGTGAGCCTAATGATATGACCACTGCTTTAAGCCACTACATTTGCAGTTGTTTGTTATTCAGCAGTAGATCCCTGAAACAATGTGACAAGAATGTGTCCTTCTTGTCTAGAAAGTTGGGCTTCATTTTCTGTTCCAAACAGTCCATCTGAGTTCCAGTCAGATGCTGTCCTTTCCCTGGAAGCTCATGCTTACTGTTGACCATGCAGGAGCATAATCCAGGAGTGTCAAGGTGATACCATCCCTAATTAGCCTGATGCTCTGAGAAGTCTGAGGGGGGGTTTCTGCCTAGTGTGGGAATCTCAGCTTGTAGACAGTGGAGTTTGTCAGAAAAGCCTCTTGAAGAAGGTGCTCTCTATTGGGTTCTGATGCTGCAGGAATGCAAAAAGATTCTTCACATGTGTATATCTTTTCATTTAAAAATAACTTTAAAATGTATTTTGAAAGGAGTAATGCATATTCATTATTGCATGAATTGAAAATTCAGACAAGGCAAAGAAAGACAGTAAAAGACATCTATAGTTCCCATCCAGAGGCAAGTGCTATTACCACCTCCTTTCCTGGGCATACAGCATGGGACCTATTTGTATGTGATGTCATGGAATGTGTGATTATTACCATAAAACCTATAAAAATATGACATACACAGTTTAACATATGAGATTATTCTATCCATTTTATTCTATAATTACTTTCTGTTTTACCAACATATTATTAACATTTTCCCATGCCTGTTTATAAAACTCTATAATTTATTTATGTATGCTGATTGCATAAGATGAATTGTGTGATTGCACTGGTAATGGCTGTTTGCACTTATCCCATACTTCTTTGTACAAATCATGCTGTATCACCTTCTAAAGAGAGTGCTTAAGTGTCTTAGGCTGGCTATCTCTTGTCTTTTGCACATCCCAGGCACATTTCTAACAGAAAATATTTACTCATATCCGCTAGGTCTTTCCTCGCTGCCCACTACCCCACCCCAACACATTTATGCACACATACACAACACACACATGAATTCAGGAGGAGGACATATGCACACAGAGGGGGATTCCACAGAAGATGGCTGTGGGATCTTGAGATTAGACATTTTCAAAAGGGAGCAGGCATTTTTGTTCTCAGACTTTGTGCAAGGTTGCAACCAACATCTGCTCCTCCAAAGGAAGAAATATTTAAAGATGCTGTGCGAAGTAGGTTAGGCTGAACATGAAAGGTTTTTTTTTTTTTTTTTCTCCCCTCACTCTTGTGTTTGTAAGTATCTCCCCTGTGGGTTTTGCAGTGGGGAAATGTCAGCATAAATATGGAATAAAAATGGTCTGGTCAGCTAGTTGGTGTAGGTTTTTTAAAATGGAGGAAATAAAGTACAGATTTCAAGTGGCATCTACATGGATTAAGCTTCTGTTCATTTTTTTTCTTTGTCTTCAAGCAAAAGGTACAAAAGGACTCACTTGCTTTCTGTTAGCTGCAAATCAGCAGAGTATAGATTTTTCATAACATGCTTTGCTCGAGTAAGCTATACACTTTTCACAGGACGATGGCAGTGTTTTTCAAAGGAACACTTGGGATTTCAAGACAACGAGAGAAAAGGAGGCTGAGTGGAGTCTGGCTTTCTTCTGTTCCTCTCCAATTCCTTGGTGCATTCCATAGCTTGAAGAATGAACCTTGAACTGGTTGAGTTTTGCTAAGAGGGCAAGTATGGAGAAAGGTGGAGATTGGGGGTAAACTTAGGTTTTGCTGTCAGTTAGAGTCAAGTTAGACCCCAGTTTCATTGCATCTGAGACATGGATATAATTTGAACTTCAGTTTTCTATTTTGTATGATGGTAGACCACAGACGGTTGTCTTTGCAGAAGTAAGGGGTAAACGTAAAGCAATTGCACGTAATAAACATTCGCAAATACTGGTTTCCATCTCTGCCCATGACACCATTTTGTCTGCCATGGTGTATTAACTGGAGAAAGTAAACTTTGCTGGAATTCTCCTGACAGAGTGAGAGGCATTTTTGAGAAGGCTTTTTTAGAGGAACTTAGGGTGGTACTAGTTACCTGCCTCTTCTGTCTCAAGGGGCCAGGGTATATTCTAAAAATATTTTGTGTGGTTAATGGAAGAGATTGTTTTGTTGGTTGCTGTAGGAGTACTGAGAGTGAAGCCAGCAGATTCTGGGAAGATGTGTGGAAAGATGCTGTGAGGTAACCCATCTCCATGTGTCACCTGGAGTCTTCAGGAAGCCTCCCCAGATTAAAAAAAATACTTGCTTTGAGTGATGGTTTTCTTTTGGAAACTGGTAAAGAAACTGAGATTGCTGTGGATTTAAAGAGAGCCAGATTCAGAGGTCCCTGGGTTGGGAAGATCTGGAGGAGGAAATGGCAACTCTCTCCAGGATTCTTGCCTGGAAAGTTCCATGGACAGAGGTGCCTGGCTGGCTATAGTCTGTGGGTTTGCAATGAGTCAGATATGACTGAGCAAACACACACACACACACACACTCACACACATACACACATGGATTCAGAGGTAACAGAGTCCGAGGAAATAAACTTTCAGTTGTGCAGATGTTGTGGAGAGGACTTATGACTGTTACAGGTGATGGAATTGAGGGTCAGGACAAGTTTCACCGAGACTCTCAGTGGCAGGTTGACCTCTGGGTTACATTTCTTTCTCCTTAAGGATGGTCCTCATTTGTGATGAATGTTTCTATCTACACCTCTTTCAGGTATTGAAGCAAGACTGATTTAACCATATCACAGTGAAATAAAACCTTTGCATTGGACTTTTCTGCTCCCCAGATAGTTTAAAGGATCCTTCGGCCTTTTAACATTTTTATTGCCTTGTAAAATATTTGCTGGTTTTTCTCACAAATCTTGGTGTCTCACTTAGAAATAACACAGCTGGCAGCAGGGCTAGATATAATCTAAAATTATTGTAAGAGATATACTTGTTGGCCCAGAATGTAATTTCTTTCCATTCTGGCTCATTCCGCTCCCACCCCTCACCTAGGTCTTGGGTTTGTGTTTGTCGCGTGTCTGCAATCTTTTTTTTTTTTTTTTTTTTTTACAGACATAGGCTGTAATTCAAGAGCTACAGTCAGATTCCATCTGGGCATAGACCATGCAGGGGCAGAGCTAGAGAACAGATTTCAGACGGAGATGACCAGTAGGGGAACTATTCTAATAAATAGAGATGGATGGTCAAAGCCTTTGCTTCCTCTTAGACCTAACTGTCTACATTCAACAAATTGCACCTTTCTTGATGTTAACAACTTTACTATGGTAATTATTGGAGAGAAAGAAGATTAGCTTTGTGCCTGGCCTTTCATTAGATGTCTAAACATAGACTGTGTAGTAAATCCAAGTGCTCCAGAAAGCATGTAAGAAAATTTTTCATTGTTAATAATAATAATAAAACCCATGGATTCAGAGTTACAGCTGATAATAAGGATATGACTAATATTGGATGCAGGATGATAAACTTAGGGCTTGTAATCTCAGAAAAAACTATTAGAATAGTAATTGGAATGACTCCTTTCAGTAAGATATTACAAGACTCACAAGTGCTACTGAATGCTGAAGCTATTCTCCAGAAATGATTACTTGGGGGAAAGGATAGGAATACTTTTGAATACTCATAAAGTGCCAGATACTTACATGTTGTTTCCTTGGATACTTATAATAATTTTGAGATGAAAGTATTATTTTTACAGCTAAGGACATAGAGGGTAAAAGAGGTTAAGGATTTCACCAGTCTCATACGGTGTGTGCATGTGTGCTGAGTTGCTTCAGTTGTGTCTGACTATTTGTGACCCTGTGGACTGTGGCCAGCCAGGCTCCTCTGTCCATGGGATTCTCCAGGCAAGAATAGTGGAGTGTGTTGCCGTGCCCTCCTCCAGGGGATCTTCCTGACCCAGGGATCCAACCCACGTCTCGGGAGTCTCCTGCATTGGCATGTGGGTTCTTTACCACTAGCACCACCTGGGAAGCCCACTTTATATTTACACACACACACACACACACACACACACACACACACACACACACACATATATGTATATAAAATCTCATATAGTAAGTGAATGCAAATATTAGCTCTAGAATTCAGCCCCATCAAGGGAAAGATTAAATGTGTTTAACCTGTAGGGTTAAATGTGTTTGATTCAGAAGGTGTTTTACTTCAAAGTCAAACATAGAGAAGCAGAACAGTTATCCATAAAGCCAAGAAATGAAAAGTTTCAACTTCACCTTTATTGGCAGTTGGCAACCGTCCATCTTCCATTGTTACTCTAGCTTCTTAGAGAAAAAAATATATGTTCGCTAGGTATAGTGAGAAGAACAGTTCTTGGCAAAGTGTTTTCAGACAGAACGTGGAGAGTAAGATAATGAATTCAGGAAGAGTGTGAGATTGGCTCTGTTGAGAGGGGTTTTGTGTTTTTAATGAGTGTATGGGGTGGCTATAGGAAGTTGACATCAAACCTTGGAATAAGTAGAACAGACGAGAAAAGACTCTGATGCTGGGAGGGATTGGGGGCAGGAGGAGAAAGGGACCACCTAGGATGAGATGGCTGGATGGCATCACAGACTCGAGGGACGTGAGTCTGAGTGAACTCCGGGAGATGGTGATGGACAGGGAGGCCTGGCGTGCTGCGATTCATGGGGTCGCAAAGAGTCGGACACAACTGAGCGACTGAACTGAACTGAACTACTGATTGGCCGACTTCTTAGAGGGTTAGCAGTGTCGGAATGATTGTGGACTGTCCCAGAAACTAAACTTGTCAGTGCCTTGGATTAAACCAGGCTCTGAGAACTGATTCATGTTTATAGAAAACTATTTATTAATGGAGAAGGCAATGGCAACCCACTCCAGTACTCTTGCCTGGAGAATCCCAGGGACAGAGGAGCCTAGTGGGCTGCTGTCTATGGGGTTGCACAGAGTCGGGCACAACTGAAGCAACTTAGCACAGCATTTATTAATGTACAAGCTAAGATTGCATCTTCTGTGACCATATAATGGTACTCACCCCCCAAGGAAATTGTTTTTGGTACTAAGATAATAGGGGTACTGAATGTTTATTAGTGAGTAGACTTAGAAGGAATGATTTGGGTGACCATGTGGGTATTTTCTTCAGGCCACAGATGAGAGCAGGTTATGTCTAGTGACCAGAATATCCTCTTTGGCTCAGTAGTAACTATAACATTCTTGTTCTTTTTTTTTTTTTCCTGGATTCCACTCCTCATTCCTTTTCTAAGATTCAGTAATTTAACTGTTTAAACAAGTATCATACAAATATATACTCAAGTAACCTTAATTGGATCCCCACAAAGCCCTGCAATGCATGACTCACTCTAATAGTGGAAAACCCAAGACCAGTTTCTCCCATTAATATGGATCTCGTTTGTTCTACTTATTCCAAGGTTTGATGTCAACTTCCTATAGCCACCCCATATACTCATTAAAAACACAAAACCCCTCTCAACAGAGCTGATTTAATCTGACCTGACATTCATTAATGAAATGGAATTTGGATAATCATTCGCTAGAGGTTAGAGTGTAGGAAAAGAAAATATAAGATGAATTTGTGGCAAGATTTCTGTAAGTAATAATTAATTGAAGAAGAAATGAAGTATATAGGAAGGGGTGGATATTGCATTTTTGAGGGGCAAGAGAGAAACTAGAAGGAATGTTTCCTGGGAGAGAAGCTATAGTTCTGATGATCATTTTCATTAAGGATGACAATAACCTGAAAGGCTCATGTAAATTAAGCATTACCATTTTCAAACATACTTTCAAAGTTTCTTTTGAATCATTCAAGGGTAGCATAGCATGGTTAAAGTTCTGTTTATCCCAATTATGGTGTGTTTCTCTTTGTATAATTGAAAGCTATCTAATGAGCACTCACTGTGTAAGAGGTGACTGCAAGGTGATATGAATAAACAGAAAGGACGATCCTTTCCTTTAAGGAACAATTGTTTTGAGTTCCGTCATTTCAAGTCTTCACGTGGGAAAGGGTGATTGACAGCTGAGGTCTGTATATGCTTTATGCTCAACAGTTGGCACATCCCACCATCGGGAAGGACTGGCATAACGTCTTGGAGGTCAGGTCAGGAGCTGGGGAAGGTAGCATTCACTTTGATTAGGAACATTAATCTGGGATATTTGCTTCCTTGAAGAGGTTGGGTATTCCCTTCACATCAGTGACTCCCAACCTTTCGGCACCAGGGTGCAGTTTGACGGAAGACGATATTTCCCTGGATCAGTGTGTGGGGGAGGTGGCTGGATGGTTTCAGGGTGAGTCCAAGTGCATTGCACTTATTGTGCACTTTATTTCTATTGTTATTACATCAGCTCCGCCTGAGATCATCAGGCATTAGATCCCAGAGTTTGGGGACCCCTGCCTTAACACGAATCTTCAGTAAAGTCTTCAAGTTTTCCAAGAGTTTGCTATTCTTATTTCCAGTTTGGCCACCTTTTAAGGGTAGCAGTTCTCCACTTAAATGGCAGCATAGTTGTCTGTGTTCAAGTACTTTCCAGGGGCACATTCTGGAGTTTACAGCTGTCCAGTAGTTATTAAAATTGCAGTTGAGGGCGGGGGGGAAACATTAAGGATGATTGCATAAAGGATGTGTAGTTAATTCCTTCTTTTGAAATGCTAACATTTCCTTCCAGACCCAAGAGCTGTGAACCTCAACTGACTAATAATGGCCCACCAAAGATTTGCAGTCTGGGTGAGTCATGAGCTTATGGTGAGGAACATTGTGAGGAACAGCCTTCAGAAACACCTTCTGCAGGCTGTGGAGAGAATGTTCCTGAGAATATCTTTTATAATTTAGTGCAAAGCATAGAGAGGTTTTTATTTTATTTTTATTTTATTATTTTATTTTTTTTAATTTTAAAATCTTTAATTCTTACATGCGTTCCCAAACATGAACCCCCCTCCCACCTCCCTCCCCATAACATCTCTCTGGGTCATCCCCATGCACCAGCCCCAAGCGTGCTGTATCCTGCGTCAGACATAGACTGGCGATTCGATTCTTACATGATAGTGTACATGTTAGAATGCCATTCTCTCAAATCATCCCACCCTCTCCCTCTCCCTCTGAGTCCAAAAGTCCGTTATACACATCTGTGTCTTTTTTGCTGTCTTGCATACAGGGTCGTCTTTGCCATCTTTCTAAATTCCATACATATGTGTTAGTATACTGTATTGGTGTTTTTCTTTCTGGCTTACTTCACTCTGTATAATCGGCTCCAGTTTCATCCATCTCATCAGAACTGATTCAAATGAATTCTTTTTAACGGCTGAGTAATACTCCATTAAACCTATTGGGCAAGTTACCTAGTCAATAGTCCAATAGGCTAGTTCATCAATAACACCTCCGTCTTTGGCCTTTTCAGTGTTACTTGTCCCTCTGTGGTAGTAAAGGCAGAAGCAGAGAGAGTAATGGAAGCTGAGATCTGCCACTGCTGGAGAGTATTGGCTCCTATTAGGAGAGTGGGCAAATCACCATTAATGAGAAGATAATTGTCAAGATGGAGAAAGTGACCCTACATGAAATTATTTCCACTTACTATATTACATGATTTTTAAAAATTTTCTTTCTTTCTTTCTTTATTTTATTTTTAAAATTTTACCCTGGTTAATTTATTATATCATATTTTTTAATTAAATAATCAAAAGAAATACAATTTTTTTTCCAAAAAAGATTCATTTATGAGATAAACCTTCTGAACTTGAGATATACAGACTGTAATTGATTAAGGTCATTTATTTAACTTATTTATTTTTATTTTACTTTACAATGCTGTATCGGTTTTGCCATATGAGTTCCCAATCCTGAACCCCCCTCCCACCTCCCTCCCCATACCATCTCTCTGGGTCATCCCAGTGCACCAGCCCCAAGCATCCTGCATCCTGCATCGAAGAACATAGGCAAAACACTCTCTGACATAAATCACAGCAGGATCCTCTATGACCCACCTCCCAGAATATAGGAAATAAAAGCAAAAATAAGCAAATGGGATCAAATTAAAATTAAAAGCTTCTGCACAACAAAGGAAAGGAAAGCAAAGTGAAAAGACAGCCTTTGGAATGGGAGAAAATAATATCAAATGAAGCAACTGACAAACAATTAATCTCAAAAATATACAAGCAACTCCTGCAGCTCAATTCCAGAAAAATAAATGACCCAATCAAAAAATGGGCCAAAGAACTAAATAGACATTTCTCCAAAGAAGACATACAGATGGCTAACAAACACATGAAAAGATGCTCAACATCACTCATTATCAGAGAAATGCAAATCAAGACCACAGTGAGGTACCATTTCACACCAGTCAGAATGGCTGCAGTCCAAAAGTCTACAAGCAATAAATGCTCGAGAGGGTGTGGAGAAGAGGGAACCCTCTTACACTGTTGGTGGGAAAGCAAACTAGTACAGCCACTATGGAGAACAGTGTGGAGATTCCTTAAAAACTGCAAATAGAACTGCCCTATGACCCAGCAATCCCACTGCTGGGCATACACACTGAGGAAACCAGAATTGAAAGAGACATGTGTACCCCAATGTTCATCACAGCATTGTTTGTAATAGCCAGGACATGGAAGCAACCTAGATGTCCATCAGCAGATGAATGGATAAGAAAGTGGTGGTACATCTACACAATGGAGTATTACTCAGCCATTAAAAAGAATACATTTGAATCCGTTCTAATAAGGTGGATGAAACTGGAGCCAATTATACAGAGTGAAGTAAGCCAGAAAGAAAAACACCAATACAGTATACTAACACATATATATGGAATTTAGAAAGATGGTAATGATAACCCTGTATGCGAGACAGCGAAAGAGACACAGATGTATAGAAGAGACTTTTGGACTCTGTGGGAGAGGGAGAGGGTGGGATGATTTGGGAGAATGGCATTGAAACATGTATAATATCATATAAAAATTTTCTTTCTTTATTTTTAACTGAAGGATAATTACAATAATGTGTTGGTTTCTGCCATATATCAACATGGATCAACCATAGGTATACATATGTCCCCTCCCTCTTGAGCCTCCCTCCCACCTCCCACCCCATCCCACCCCTCTAGGTTGTCTCAGAACTCTGGTTTGAGTTCCCTGTGTTATACAGCAAATTCCCACCGGCCATCTATTCTACGCCTGTTAGTGTGTATGTTTCCATGCTACTCTCTCCATTCATCCCACCCTTTCCTTCCTATCCCGCCCTCCAATCCATAAGTCTGTTCTCTATGTCTGTGTCTCCATTCTTGTCCTGCTAATAGGTTCATCAGTGCTGTCTTTCTAGATTCCATATATATGTGTTAATATATGATTTTTTTTCTTTCTGACTTACTTTATGCTGTATAATAGGATCTAGGTTCATCCACCTCACTGTAACTGACTGAAATGCATTCTTTTTTATGGCTGAGTAATATTCCATTGTATATATGCTACATTACATGATTTAAAAAATTTTATTTTATTATTGGAATATAATTACAGTGTTGTGTTAGTTTATGTTGTGCAGCAATGTGAATGTTGCTTCCTGACCTGCCTCTTGAGAAACCTATATGCAGGTCAGGAAGCAACACTTAGAACTGGACATGGAGCAATAGACTGGTTCTAAATTGGAAAAGGAGTACATCAAGGCTGTATATTGTCACCCTGCTTATTTAACTTCTATGCAGAGTACATCATGAGAAACGCTGGGCTGGATAAGCACAAGCTGGAATCAAGATTGCAGGCAGAAATATCAATAATCTCAAATATGCAGATGACACCACCCTTATGGCAGAAAGTGAAGAGGAATTCAAAAGCCTCTTGATGAAAGTGAAAGAGGAGAGTGAAAAAGTTGGCTTAAAGCTCAACATTCAGAAAACAAAGATCATGGCATCTGGTCTCATCACTTCACGGCAAATCAATGGGGCAACAGTGGAAACAGTGTCAGACTTTATTTTGGGGGCTCCAAAATCACTGTAGATGGTGACTGCAGCCATGACATTAAAAGACGCTTACTCCTTGGAGGGAAAGTTATGACCAACCTAGATAGCATATTCAAAAGCAGAGACATTACTTTGCCAACAAAGGTCCATCTAGTCAAGGCTATGATTTTTCCAGTAGTCATGTATGGATGTGAGAGTTGGACTGTGAAGAAAGCTGAGTGCCGAAGAATTGATGCTTTTTAACTGTGGGGTGTTGGAGAAGACTCTTGAGAGTCCCTTGGACTGCAAGGAGATCCAACCAGTCCATTCTAAAGGAGATCAATCAGTCCTGGGTGTTCTTTGGAAGGAATGATGCTAAAGCTGAAGCTCCAGTACTTTGGCCACCTCATGCGGAGAGTTGACTCATTGGAAAAGACTCTGATGCTGGAAGGGATTGGGGGCAGGAGGAGAAGGGGACGACAGAGGATGAGATGGCTGGATGGCATCACTGACTCGATGGACATGAGTTTGAGTGAACTCTGGGAGTTGGTGATGGACAGGGAGGTCTGGTGTGCTGGGATTCATGGAGTCGCAAAGAGTCAGACACGACTGAGCGACTGAACTGAACTGAACTGATACATATATCCCCTCCCTGTTACATTATATGATTTAATTTCCCCAGATCTGTGCTGTTCAATAGGGTAGACACTAGTCACATGTGGCTATTTACATTTGCATCCAAATTAATCCAAATTTGGTAAAATGAAAAATCCATTTCCAGTTTCTTGGTTATACTAGTAACATTTCCAGTGGTCAGTAACCACTATTTGGCTACTATAATAGACATAAATGGATAGAAAATTTCCTTTATTGCAGAACATTCTACTGGATAGCACTGGTCTAGAGCATAATACAGAGAAGGGAATGGCAACCCACTCCAGTACTCTTGCCTGGAAAATCCCATGGATGGAGGAGCCTGTTAGGCTGCAGTCCATGGGGTCGCAAAGAGTCGGACACCTCTGAGCGGTGCACTTTCACTTTTCACTTTCATGCATTGGAGAAGGAAATGGCAACCCACTGCAGTGTTCTTGCCTGGAGAATCCCAGGGACGGGAGAGCCTGGTGGGCTGCCGTCTATGGGGTTGCACAGAGTCAGACACGACTGAAGTGACTTAGCAGCAGCAGCAGCAGCATCAGCAGAGCATAATAAGGAGAGAATGAGCCAGGCAGTGAAGTCCATGGTCTGTTTTCCAAAGCAATGTATCAGGATGTTTTCTATCTTTTTATTGTTGTACTTACCCCATTACATTATTAGTATGCTACGTTATTGCCACATTATCTTTGAGTTGGTACAAATGGATCATGCTTACTCATGTTATGCTAGAGTTGTTATACTAGTTATGCTAAAATAAGGGATTGCAAAGAGTCTGACACGACTGAACGACTATCACACACACACACACACACACATCTATTTATCATCTAGCTAGGTATCATCTGTCAATATATTCTTTCTCTTATTGGCTTTGTAGAATTTCTAAATTTAGTACATCAGCATAGATACTTTTATGATCTGTGGAATAATTCTAACTGGGAAAGTTGACTCAAGGTAATGATTTAGGAAGGCTTGAATAATTTGTAGATTTAAAAATTTTCTCTGTACCTGCTTCCTATTATCAAAAATAAACAAGAGTTAGGTGTCATTTTTATTAATAAGGAAAGTTGGGAGAATGTCTGACAGATGGAGAAGGACAAAGGAAGGAACAAATAGAGATGAACAGATGAATAAAAGGAGAGACATTCATTGTGTCCTGTGGACCTATTGCTAGGCGAGGTTGTTCTCCTGTTTAGTTCTTAGAATAACCCAGTGAAGTAGATTTTGTCTTGATTTTATAGGTGAGTAGACAGGCTCAGAGAGGGATTTCATTGCTCGGAGTTCACACAACTAGTTAATGTAGATGGTACTGCTGACATTCAAACTCAGTGTCTTACGCGAAGAATCCCTCATTTCCCCCCTTCTATCAGGTGCTAAGTTCTCTCTTTCTTTCCTGAGAGCTGACAGCTTACCCTCTATCTCCTTCTGTTGTTTTATATTTTATCTCTTATCTTTTCTTCAATTTTTTTCATGTGAGGAATTTTTGTTCCCTTTACTTGAAAATAAAGGGCAGTGTGTCTAAAAGATTTTCTCCTTTTGCTTTCCAGAGTAATTGTTTTTCTGAATTGTGTGATACCCGCTTTTTTGCTCTTATAGCTCTTCCAGTTTTTACCAGAATACTAAGCGATGGCCCATGCCATTTCATTTCTAAAGATTACATCTTTCAGTGGGGGTAATTTTGGTTGGGTCTTTGATTTGCTCATTTAAAATGTTGGAGATGGGTGAGAGGTGTGAACTAAGGCTGCAGCTACTTCAGTTTGGTTATATTGTCTCCAGACTTCTCACTAAATCTGCTGTGTGCTCTCATTGGATCAGCTTTTAAATTTTGGCATTCTGCTCTTCAAACTAAGCAGAAGTTTAGCTTATTTTCATTGAGGCTGAATATGTCACCAGTCTCTTGTGATTTAATATGAACAACATATACATACACGGTTAAATAATATAATGAAAATAAAATGCCCATTACCCAGTTTAAATAATTCAATTGTTCAAACTGCAGTTCCAGGGAATGGGGAAAGCTGAACTATTGGCTTGCTTTTCAGATCATGTCAAGGTAAAAAAGGACTAAGTGGTAAGAATAGTTGCAACCAGCAGTAGTAGCGTTAGTCGCTCAGCTGTGTCCAGCTCTTTGCGACCCCATGGACTGTATGTAGCTCGCCAGGCTCCTCTATCCATGCGATCCTCCAGGCAAGAGTACTGGAGTGGGTTGCCATACTGTTCTCCAGAGGTATCTTCCTGACCCAGGGATCGAACCCGGCTCTCCTGCATTGCAGGCAGATTCTTTACCATCTGAGCCACCTTACTGACAAAATAAGGACAGATACCTTCTGGGGGTTTGCATGGAGTATATCATTTATTTCTTAACCCTGGAAGCAGATGTTGCTACATGCATTTAACAGCTGAAGAAACCAAGGTTCAAAGAGGTTAAACAACTTGTCCAAGGACGTTTAGCAAGTAGGTGGCCAAGCTAGAACTTGATTCTGGTTTTTCATTTATGTTAGTGAGAGATTTGGGAAATGAGCTTCACTCATTAGACTCTTGCTCTGTTATTACAGCCGTTTGTAAATGTTGGATCAGGAGTGCTATGGAAATTATGCAGATATTACAGAGGAGCAATAATTAGATGATAACAGAGAAGTGGTTTGGCTACAAAGATTGAACAGAACTGTGTTACCTTTCCTAGAAACAAAAAATCTCCTCTCTTGCATCAGGAGATCTGGGTATAGAAGGGTCGGGTGTTCTCGTGATTAAAAGGGATGAGAAAAGGAGGTCTTTGGTGGGAGCTGGGGGCTCTCACTTAGTGAGTCCTGACCACACCCAACTGAGTGAATAAACTCTGCAGATATCCCTATGGGATGCTTTCCTACCATAGAGGAAATGCTTTCTTCCCTTCATACCCACTAGACGGCATATGAGATGTTCAGACTGTCCCACATCCATGGAGGGTTCTACTGTTAAGGCAGTGGTTTTAAATTGGTTGAGATGTCCTCTGGGGGGAAATCTGATAATATCCAGAGATATTTTTAATTGTCACAGCTGGAGAGGGTGCTACTGACATGTCGTGAGTAGATGTTGCTGCTAAACAGCCTATAATGCACAGGACAGCTCCCTGCAGCAAAGAATTACCAGCCTCAAAATGTCCATAGTGACAATGCTGAGAAACCTTGCTTTAAGATAAATAAGCAAACAGATGGCAAACCTTTTGCTCTCTAGGTCTTGAAGGCGACAGTGTGTAAGAGGGTATGAGGTTTGGCTAGAGGGAGGAGCAATAGACACTGCTGCTGCTGCTAAGTGGCTTCACTAGGGAACCTTCAATATCCGAGTTCACTTAGGTTGGTTCCTGAAAGGAAATAAAGGAATTTACAGCTTTGAAATTCAAGCTCATGTTTTCTGATTCCAAATCCAATGATTTCCGGTTTCCATCATCTTAATTTAACAAATGCTGCACAATATAAAAGTTTTCTCTTGCAAAGACTATTTTGTTAGAAAATAACTCAAGGGGAGTTAAAAAATATAAATATGTTTGTTAATGATGAACATTTTTTAAAATGAAGAGTTTTCAGTGAAGTTTCATTAAAGTTTCAAATCTCAACTTTCTGTAATTTTTGAAAAAATATTACCTTTGAGTACATTGTACAAATGTATGAGTGTCTATATAACAGTCTCAAATATAATTTACTTCAGTCAACTGATGATAAAATTGCTGTTAGAACAAATATTGGTCTATGGTATGCATTAAAGGAATTCTAGATTTCCACAATGTTGGGGAAATTGTTGTAGGGGTCTGTGACTTTAAGTATACAGTCCAGTTTTATTTATGTATTTAATTTAAAAAATTTATTTTACAATTGAGCAAAAAAATAGTTTCATTTAAAAAAATTTGTGTATTATCCTAATTTTTGTGCATCAAGCAACCTCCTGATGATGTCATAAACCAGGGAAAGTTCCTTACCAGATAAAACACATTTATATGTATAGAAAATAGAAATCTTGACCTTGCATTTTTAAAAATTACATTTATTTCTTTTTAATGGAAGGATAATTGCTTTACAGTATTGTGTTGATTTCTGCCAGCCATGAACATGAATCAGCCGTAGGTATATCCATGTCCCTCCCTCTCCCTCCTCATCCCACCCCTCTAGGTTGTTACAGAGCCCTGGTTTGTGTTCCCTGAGTCATACAGCCAATTCCAATTGGCTATCTATTTTATACATGGTGATGTATGTTTCCATGTTACTCTCTCCATACATCACGGCCCCTCCTTGCTTCCCGCCTCCCCACCCTTTCTCCTTAAGTCTGTTCCCTGTCTGTGTCTTCACTGCGGCCGTGCAAGTAGCTTCATCAGTACTGTCTTTCTAGATACCATATGTGTGCGTTAAGGTAAAGTCGCTCAGTTGTGTCCGACTCTTTGCGACCCCACAGACTGTAGCCTACCAGGCCCTTCCATCCATGGGATTTTCCAGGCAAGAGTACTGGAATGGGTTGCCACTGCCTTCTCCAGAAGGAAATATGCGTTAGTATGCAGTATTTGTTTTTTCCTTTCTGGCTTACTTCACTTTGTATAATAGACTCTAGGTCCATCCACCTCATTAGGACTGACTTAAATGCATCCCTCTTTATGGCTGAGTAATATTCCATTGTATATGTGTACCAAACCTTCTTTATCCATTCATCTGTTGACAGGCATCTAGGTTGTGTCCATGTTCTAGCTAATGTAAATAATGCTGCAATGAGCTTTTTCAATTTTGGTTCCTTCAGGGTATTTTATTAATTTTATTTGTGTATGACTCAAGTTTACGTTTATTTATTTAAAATATTTTTGTTTATGAAAAACAATAAAGAAGGTAAAGAGCGAAAATTTCTCCTTAATTTTTCTTCCCAGCTTCCCAGTTTCTCTCTTTTCCCCCAAAGAAACTATTAGTTTCTTCTGTTCTCTTCCAGAGTTTCCTTATGCATGTTCAAGCAAATACAAGCATGCCTTGCTTTAGTTTTATAGACTTGTACTGCTTACAGTGTTCTTAATCTCATTTTCTCATTTAACAACATTATCTGAGAGATATTTCCAGATCAGTACATAGAGCACTTTCTCTTTTTTGGTATATTTTCACAACTACACGTTAGGATGAGTCATAATCTACTTAATTGTCATTGAAGGGCATTTGTTGTTCTCAGACCATTATTATCAAGCTTACAAATATGCCAATTCAAACATTATGTAGATATGTCTATGAGATAGTTTTTGAGAAGAGGAATAGAAGGGCAAAGTGTATATGTATTTTTATTTTTGAAATCTATTGTGTTCAGTGAAAGAGTTGCATTCCCACCAGTGATAGACAAGAGAGGCTGTTTCCATATGAATTCATTAATTGAGTATGCTACTAAAATTTCAGGTTTTTGCTAATAGAATGAGTTCATGTTTGGATGCTTACAGCAAGTTGTATTTCCATTTTTGTAAACTGCCTGTTCATGCTGTTTGCCCATTTTTCTACTGGGTTGTGATATTTTTCGCATTTATTTCTAGGAGCTTCTTATGATGTTATGAATCCATATCCATGAAATAAGTTACTTATATATTTCCCAGGTTTTCATTTGTTTTTGGAACTGTATGATGTATTTTGCTATTCAGAAGATTTAAAAATACCTTTATAGGCAAATTTATTAATCTGATTTTATAGCTTTCAAATTTTGAACATAGCTAGGAAGACTTTTCTAGCTAATTGGGAAAGGAGTGTGTCAAGGCTGTATATGGTCACTTTGCTTATTTAACTTATACGCAGAATGCATCATGCAAAACGTTGGACTGGATGAAGCACAAGCTGGAATCAAGATTGCAGGCAGAAATATCAATAACCTCAGATATGCAGATGACACCACCCTTATGGCAGGAAGTGAAGAGGAACTAAAGAGCCTCTTAGAAGAGTGAAATTGTTGGCTTAAAACCCAACATTCAAAAAACTAAGATCATGGCAGCAAGTAGATAGGGAAACAGTGGAAACAGTGACAGACTTTATTTTCTTGGGCTCTAAAATCACTACAGATGGTGACTGCAGCCGTGAAATTCAAAGGTGCTTGCTCCTGGGAAGAAAAGCTATAACCAACCTAGACAGCATATTAAAAAGTGGAGACATTACTTTACCAACTAAGGTCCATCTAGTCAAAGCTGTGGTTTTTCCAGTAGGCGTGTGTGGATGTGAATGTTGGACTATAAAGAAAGCTGAGCGCTGAAGAATTGATGTTTTTGAACAGTGGTGTTAGAGAAGACTCTCGAGAGACCCTTGGACTGCAAGGAGGTCAAACCAGTCAATGTTAAAGGAAATCATTCCTGAATATTCATTGAAGGACCGATGCTGAAGCTGAAGCTCTAATGCTTTGGGCACCTGATATGAAGAACTGACTGATTGGAAAAGACTCTGATTCTGGGAAAGATCGAAGGCAGAGGAGAAGGGGACGGGCAGAGGATGAGATGGTTGGATGGCATCACCGACTCAATGGACATGAATCTGAGCAACCTCCAGGAGCTGGTGATGGGCAGGGAGGCCTTGCCTCCCTGCAGTCCTTGGGGCTGCAAAGAGCTGGACATGACTGAGTGACTGAACAACTAACGCCTTTCACTCACTGAGGCTATAAAGGAATTCTCCTTTTTAAAATTTTACCACTTTTCTGTTTTCCTTTTTAAATTTATATCTCTTCTCCATTTGAATTTTCACTGGCATGATGTGGTTTATGGCTCCAATTTCATTTTTCCTACAAAAGGCTAGTAATTGACTGTTTAGCAAGTAGTCTACCTTTCTCCCACTGATGTGACTTGGCAATTTTCTTAAATACTGTTTTCTTCTTTTTTGTGTCATCTTGGAGATTTTATCAATGTTACGTTTACTTCATAATTTATGTTTTCTATGTTTTGAAACATTTTATGTTGGATATCTATTATTCAAGGTTTTAGTCTATTTCCACTGTGAAACCAGTAGGGCCTAGTGCTTTAAAAAGTAGTTCTTTGATAATTTTTCTGTTTCTTCCATGGAAAACAATATGCTTAAATTTTCTATTTTGTTTTCTGGGAATCAGTTTTGGTAAACTCTATTTCCCTAGAAAATTATTTATTTTATCTGGATTTTCAAGTTTATTTGTGTGGAATTTCATAAATCATTCTCCATGATACTTTAATTTTCTGTGCATCTTGTCATGTTTTCCTTTTTGTATTTGCGCCTCCTTTAAAAAAAAACGTAAGATACAGAATTATTTATATATTATTACTATTCTTCCCTACATCCTGTAAGAATCATATTTTATTTCATTGGTTCCATTGTTTTCCTAGTTTTTAATTAATCAGTTTCTACTATTAACTTTTATTAATTTCTTTCCTGTGATTTGTTATTGTTGCTAGGCCCCTAAGTCACGTCTGATTCTTCGTGACCCTATGGACTATAGCTCACCAGGCTCCCTGGTCCTCCACTGTCTCCCAGAGTTTGCTCAAACTCTTGTCCACTGAGTCAGTGATGCAATCTAACCATCTTATCCTCTGCCACCTCCTTCGCCTTTTGCCTCCAATCTTTCCTAGCATCAGGGTATTTTCTGATGAGTCAGCTCTTTGCATCAAGTGCCAAAGTATTGGAGCTTCAGCTTTGGCAACATTCCTTCCAGTGAATATTCAGGGTTGATTTCCTTTAGGATTGACTGGTTTGACCTTACAGTCTGAGGGGCTTGCAAGAGTTCTCCAGGACCACAATTAGAAAGTATTAATTTTGTCATATAAAAGTGGAATATATACTTAATTATTTTACTATTATTTTAGTTGACTAGGTTATTAACTATTAAAGTTATTATTTTGTGAAAACTATTTTAGCTGACTTTTACAAGTTCTATATTTTTTTTGTCATCCATGCTTTCTGGAAATTCTGTGATTTCAATTTAGTTCTCTTTGATTCAAGAGTTAAGAGAAAAAGCTTTACTTTTAGGAGTAGTAGGACCCTTTTGTTTTCTCCTTTTATAATTAGATTCTAGTTTTAGTCCATTGTGATTGGAAAACCTTCCTGTTCTATTTTTAAATTTTGAAATTGGCTGAATTTTACTTGTGGCCTAATACATGGTCAAATTTCACAACTATTCCATGGGGACTTAAAATGCATTTTAATTTTAGGGTCATGAATTTGGTGTATATTAATCAGGATTCCAGACCTCATTTTATTGCACTTTGCTTTAGTTCACTTTGCAGATACCACTTTTTTTCCCCTTCAAGTTGAAGGTTGTGGCCACCATGTGCTGAATGAGTTTGTTGGTGCCAGTTTTCTAATAGCATTTGCTCGTTCGTGTCTCTGTGTCATATTTTAGTTCCCTCTTAGCTCAGTCAGTAAAGAATCTGCCTGCAATGCCGGGGACCCGGGTTTGATGTCTGGGTTGTGAAGATCCCCTGGAGAAGGAGATGGCAACCCACGCCAGTAGTCTTGCCTGGAGAATCCCATGGACAGAGGAGCCTGGGAGGCCCCAGTCCATGGGGTCACAAGAGTCAGACACGACTTAGTGACTAAATCACCATCACTACAATATTTCAAAAATTTCATTGTTATTATGTTTTTTTTTTGCGAGGGTCTGTGACCAGTGATCTTTGTTATTATTGTCATTGTTTACAGATAAGGTGATGAAGTTAACTGATAAAGGTGTGTGTTGTGACTGCTTCACTAGCCGTTCCCCATCTCTTGTCTCTCCTTGGGCCTCCCTCTTCCCTGAAATGACAATATTGAAATTAAGCCAGTTAATTAATAACCCTACAATGTCCTAAGTGGTCAAGGGAAGAGTCACGTCTCTCAGTTTTAAATTGAAAACTGGAAATGATTAAGCTTAGTGAGGAAAGCATGTTGAAAACCCAAACAAACTAAAAACTAGGCCTCTTGTGCCAGTTAGCCAAGTGGTGAATACAGTTCTTGAACGAAATTAAAAATGCTACTCCAGTGAACACATGAATGATAAGGTGAAACAGCCTCATTGCTGATAAGGAGAAAGTTTGAGTGGTCTTGATAGAAAATCAGCCCAAAGCCAAAGCCTAGTCCAGAGCCAGGTCCTTAATTCTCCTCAATTCTGTGAAGGCTGAGAGAGGTGAGGAAGCCACTGAAGAAAAATTTGAAACTAGTAGAGGTTGGTCCATGACGTTTGAGGAAAGAAGCCATCTCCATCTCTGTAACATAAAAGTACAAGTGAAGCAGCTGATGCGGAAGCTGCAGCATATTCTTCAGGAGGTCTAGATGAGATAATTCATGAAGGTGGCTACGTTAACCAACAGATTGTCAGTGTAGGCAAATAACTTTCTATTAGAAGAAGATGCCTTCTAGGACTTTTATACTAGAGAGGATAAGCCATTACCTGCCTTCAAATCTTCAAAAGATAAGCTAATTCTCTTGTTAGAGGTTAATGAAGTTGGCGACATGAAGCTGAAGCCAGTGCTCATCAGCCACCTCCCAAATCCTAGGGACCTTAAGAATTGTACTAAATCTACCCTGCCTGTGCTGTCTAACTGGAACAACAAACCCTGGAGGACAGCATATCTGGATGACCTATTGCTCAAAAAAAAAAAAAAAAAAAAAAAAAAAACCCTTTCAAAATCTGACTACTCATTGACAAGGCATCTGGTCACCCAAGATCTCTGATGGAGATGTACAGAGTCACTGTTGTTTTATCTCCGATGCAATGAACATGAACTTGGGCAAACTCCGAGTTTGGTGAGGGACAGGGAGGCATGGCATGCAGCAGTCCATGGGGTCACAGAGAGTCAGACACAACTGGGCAACTGAACAACAACACAACTTTCATACTGCAGCCCACAGGTCAAAGAGTCATTTCAACTTTCAAATCTTACTATTTAAGAAATATATTTTGTAAGGCTATAGCTGTCATAGATAGTGATTCCTCTGATGGATCTGGGCAAAATAAATTGAAAATATTTTGGGAAAGATTCACCATTCTAGCTGCCATTTAGGATATTTGTGAGAAAAGATCAAAATACCAACAGTAACAGGAGTTTATAAGAACTGTTTACTAATATCAACAGTAAGGAGTTTAGGAGAACAATTTAGAAGGACATTCAGCCCTCATGGATGACCTTGAGAGGTTCAAGAATCAGTAGAGGAGGTAATTGCAGATGTAGTGAGAATAGGGAGAGAACTGAAATTAGAAGTGGAGCCTGAGGATGGGGCTGAATTGCTGCAGCCTCATGATAAAATCTGATGGATCATGAGTTGCTTCTTAGGGATGAGCAAAGAAAGTGGTTTCTTGAGATGGAATCTACTCTTGGTGAATATGCTGTGAAGATTGTTGAAATGACAACAAAGGATTTAGAATATTATATAAACTTACTTGATAAGGCAGCAGCAGGGTTTGAGAGGATTGACTCCAGTTTTGAAAGAAGTTCTCCACTAGGTCAAATGCTATTAAACAGCATTGCAGGCTGGAGAGAAGTCATTCATAAAAGGAAGAGTTGATCCGTGCAGCAAATTTAATTGTCTCATTTTAAGAAATTGTCACAGCCACCTCAACCTATGGCAACCAATACCCTGGTCAGTCAGCAGCTATCAACTCTGAGGCAAGACCCTCCACCAGCAAAAACGATTACTATTCACTGAAGACTCAGATGATGGTTAGCATTTTTAAGAAATAAAATATTTTTAAATTAAAGTATGTATATTTTTTAGACATAATGCTGTTGCATTCTTAATAGCCTACAGGATGGTATAAATATGACTTCTATATGCACTTGGCAACCAGGAAGTTCATGTGACTGACTTTATTGCAATATTTATTTTATTGCAGTAACTTCCCTTCTTCTTTCTTCTGGAACTGAACCTGCAGTATCTCCAAGGTCTGCCTCAACTCATCAGCTTTCTCATTTAGGTTTTCTATCTTTGTCTCGTTACCCTTTTTTGGTCTACTTAACTGTTGAGAGCTGACAGAAACAGTGTAGCTCCTGTTACTAGGGCATTTCTTTATTTCTCCTCATAGTTCTCGAAATTTTTGATTTGTGAATATTGCTGCTAAATTATTTGATCTTCATAACTTGAACATCTTACATTTTGACAGCAACCATTACCAATTGCCCTTCTTTGTTTCATACAATGCTTTGTTTTAGAGCAATACTTCTACCTGGTCTAGGGTTAATATTGTGATCCCTGCTTTGTGTTATTCTTTGTATTGTGTGATGCAACTGCTCAGGCCTCTTTTCTGTTTTGAATCACTTTTTAAAGAATAAATAAATTTATAAAAAAAGAAAAATATACAACAACAAAATAAAAAGGGAACCAATAAAATGAAAAAAAAATAAAATAAAAAGTAACCCAATCAACAATTAGAAAGAAAATCTCAATAAACATTTCTCCAAAAAGACATACAGATGGCCAAAAAGCATATGAAAACGTGCTCAACATCATGAATTATTCAGTTCAGTTCAGTTGCTCAGTCATGCCCAACTCTTTGCGACCCCATGAACCACAGCACGCCAAGCCTCCCTGTCCATTGCCAACTCACGGAGTCCACTGAAACGCACGTCCATTGAGTTGATGATGCCATCCAACCATCGCAGCCTCTGTCATCCCCTTCTCCTCCTGCCCTCAATCTTTCCCAGCGTCAGGGTCTTTAGAGAAATGCGAATCAAAACTACAATGAGGTATCACCTCACGCAGGCAGGAATGGCATTGTCATCAAAACGTTCACAAACAGTGAATGCTGGAGAGGATGTGGAGGACAGGGAACCCTCCTACACTGTTGGTGGGAATGTAATTTGGCCACTATGGAGAACAGTATGGAGTTTCCTTAAGAAAACATAATTCAAAAAGTTACATGCTCCGCTACCTCAGTGTTAATAGTAACAGGCAAGGCATGGGAGCAACCTATGTCCACTGGCAGATGAATGGATAAAGCAGATGTGGTCTGTGGAAGCCTCACCCAAAAACACGTGTCTTTTTAATTTTGGCAGAGTTCAGTTTCTCTTTTCTTTTTTTTTAAAAAATTGTTCACTATGAAGTCTGCTCTTTTTCTTTGTTGGTTTGTGGTTCTGTAATTTATAAAGGTTTGAATTTTTGTTTTAGTAGTTACTTCCATACTTAGAATTTTCTATGGCCACCTACTTTCTTTTTAAGATTTTTTTTTTTTTGATGTGGACTATTTTTAAAAAGTCTTTATTGAATTTGTTACAATATTGCTTCTGTTTAACTTTTTTTTTTTTTTTTTACCTCAACACATATGGGGTCTTAGCTCCCTGACCAGGTGTCAAACCCTCACCCCCTGCATTGGAAGATGAAGTCTCACCACTGGACTGTTAGGGAGGTCACCGTCTACTCTTCCAGGCATCTGTTACTTGCCAAATAGGTGCTCAATATAAATTAGTATTATCTGCTTCCTAAAACTTTCTCTTCTTTTATTACCTGATATTAGCCGATGAATTGAAGAAAGTGCTTTCTTTGTACAGTTAAATAAAAGAGAAGCTAATGAGGAAGAACAATATTTCTGTTGTTTCATCATCTTTTCCTTGAATTTCTCCACTTTTGCATTGTGGTCCTTATTCAGTGAGGTATTTCATTAATATTGGATATAAATTCTGGTAAAATGCTTGGTCGCAGTTTCAATCTGCTCGGTGGCACCATTTTTCTCATAAAAGTTTTTGTCTGTTGGTAAGTTTTGCCCCTCTCTCCTGTTTTTCTTCTAGCAAGTTTGTGTTGATATCTTTTCTATATCTCTTTACTATTCATATTTAAATCAGTTTTATTTTCCTGGATGAGCTCCTGGTGGCAGCTCCTTGGTGATGGTGGGAGTGGGCATGGGATGCCCAGACTAGACTTCCAGATGTCACGACCCAAGGGCTTTCTTTGTTTTGCTGCCACAGAGACAGACTGCTTCCTGAAAATACAGATTTTTCTGTGCCTTTTTTTTCTTTTTTCTGAGTATAGCCTCATTTCCTCTGTCTTTCCAAGTCAGATTGAGTCCTCGAGGGCTTTTTCTTCCTGGCTGTGTACCCCAATTTCTGCACTCTTTGTGACAACCATGAGATGTCATTTACCTCAGGAGGAGTTCTTATATCCAGGAAGCAGATCTTTTTCCTGGAACTTTCTGAGATGGGCCTCTGCTGGGCCTTTTCACCCTGTGCTTATTCTTGTTACCTCTTGCACAGCCTCTGCCGCATTTCAGGGGCTTTGGGGGGCCCTTATGCAGATTTTTTGGAATCTGTAGATTATAGCTGTCCTGGTTTTACTGCAAATGGAATTTGTGACAATTCTCAATTTTGCTTTTGTAACATTTTCAGTAGGAGAAGTACTCGTCTTGGAATTCAGATCAAATTTTAAAGTATGGTGGGTGCAGCGCTGTTTGAGAAGCACAGGTCAGGGGCAATTGTCAGAAGCGCCTCACCCACACACTTCTCAGCCATTGTAAGCGTGCAGAGAGGCGGGAAAGCTGCGACTGTCACCTTCGGTGTTTTGTTTGTAATTCTGGCCTTCTTTCTCTCATCCTCAAGGTCTGGTCATCTCTGTCAGACAGCTAGGGATGTGTTTCTGAGTTTCTTTAAGACGGTGACATTGCTCCGATTTGGGGGTCATGTGAGGGACACCGAGGCAGTGCTCAGACCTCCTGTGTTTGTGCGAAGTTCTGTCCCCAACATGGGGCAGCCATCTCCATGCTGCCACCTGCTTACACACAGACACAGCTGCAGGGGATGGGTAGCAGAACTGTGGGTAATAGACTGGTCTTTTTAAAACCACAAGTCATAGTATAGAATCAGTGAGCACTGCAGAGGACGGTGGCTCACTACGTGGAGAGCCGTCTCTGTTGCTGCGTAACCTGCAAGGTGCAAGCTTTCCATGAGATTTGATACGTTCACTCACATAACATCACACCATTCCTATTGCCACTTTCTGAGGTCAAGGACAAGGTTATCTATGTATTGTTTTTATTATTCTCTTTCACAGTTATTTAGCTGCTTAGCAAAACTGTAGTGTATTTTGTGGGTTATTGGTCACACTGAAGGAGGAATTAGCTGGGGGATGGGTTGAATGGTGATCACAATGAATATGAAGAAGATTTAAAAAAAAATAAAGAGCACTTTACAATATATTAAGTTCCATGTCGTTGATGATACAAAGCTGAATCAATCATCTGCCTCATATGCGGATGGAAGGCTGCAGACTGGCATTTATTAAGCACCTGTGTGCGTGCTCAGTCGCTCATTCATGTCCTACTCTGTGGCCCCATGGACTGTGGCCCCCCAAGCTCCTCTGTCCATGGGATTTTCCCAGGCAAGAATACTGGAGAGGGTTGCCATTTCCTCTACCAGGGGATCTTCCCGACCCAAACATGGAACCTGTGTCTCTTGCGTCTCCCACACTGGCAGGCAGGCTGCTAGCACCACCTGGGGAGACCAGTTAAACCCTTAGGTTCGATCCGGGGTTGGGAAGATCCCTTGGAGAGGGCACTGGCAATCCACTCCAGTATTCTTGCCTGGAGGAAGTCGATGGACAGAGGAGCCTGGTGGGACCCAAAGCCCCAGTCCATTGGATCGCAAAGAGTCAGACACAACTGAGCGACTACACTCTATGTGGTAGATATTGGGATAGGCATTTTACTTAGTTCTTTTGGCAACTCTCTTGTGTGGGCGTTACTAGCCTTATCTTAAAGAGGAGCCATCTGGAGCTCAAAGAGAAGGCATAGAGCCCAAACTAGGATCAGTGACCTCAAAGCTCACCCTCCTTCTACCACACCACACTGGTTCCATTTCCGTAGATGGAACAGGCATGGGTACCATTCCCTGACATGTGAGTGATGGGCTGAGACTGGAAATGAAACCAGTCAACCTGAGGGTTCCCAATTTAGGTACCTGTGTTAAGGTGCTATTGAAACCTGGGTCCCAAGATACTCTGAAATTCTGTTTGTGTCTGAGGCTAGAGACTGGGCTGGAAGGGAAGTTTGGGTTGAGAGATTAAACACTCTGGGGACACTAAATGCCAGGAAGATTAAAAACTAACAACCAAACATACGTATTATCCAGAATGCCTTGTTTCTTATTCCGAAAAATATGTAAGCCAAAAGCAAGTCTCTTATCTTTTCTTTAAAGTTACGAGATTATATTGGTAAAAGTGTGTTCCATGCTTCTCTTTAGGGGCTGTTCTCACAATTCCTGGCTTGGCATTGGTGTGGGAAGTCCAGTGCTCCCTGGTGCCACTCTGCTGGGGAATTCAATACTTGTCCCTGGGTTGGCTCTTTCCAGCCACCTCCATTCTCACGGCCTCACCAAGTCAGTTATCTTTCCACTTGACGCTCATGGGTCTGTGTCTTGAGCCCACTGTATTATCTTCCTCACAGGCATTTGCTCTCTGTGCAGAAATTTGCCATGTGCCATTTCCCATGTCCTGTGATGATAACATGTCTGTGTAACTCAAAAATTTGGCAACAGTGACATTTCTGTGTTTGTGCTGGCATTATCTTGAGATTACCAGGGACTGAAGGAAGCTGCCACCTGCTAGGAACATATGCTTATGTTTGAGCAAAGGTTAATGAGTCTATTCAGAAAATGATTCAGGTGCAGGCTCAAGAGCAACTTGGTATGTTCTAAGGTAAATGAACTGTGTGTTCTGAGAACTCGGTCCCTTTGGGGTAAGACAGTTTGAAAGTTCCTTTTAGGGAGGTGGTGGATAGAGTAGTGGTTTGATTGATAATTTCCATCTTACACATAAGACAGATATTCTCTGGCTTAACTAGATGTTCTGCCTTGTAGGTCTTCATGCAGATATTAATTCTGTATCAGATTATCTATTTGTAGGGGTGCAAAAGTCCCTTTATCTTAATCTCTGTGTATTTGTCTTTGTGTAGGCTCAGTGCTTTGCACAAAGGTGGCAGCCACTGTTAGGGTATACACATAGTGACTTGGATTGTATTTATTGAATATAAACATACGTTGATAAATTTGATACCATTTAATCACATTCACCCTTCATATCAATTCTCCATTCTTTGGAGGTCTTACTTAGTTAGATGTGATGGCCAAGCTTTTGAGAATCTTCCAAATCCATGAGCCTTATTTTTAGATACCTATTTGTTGAGGTGTTTTTCTCTTGGATTTACAAAGAGCTGTAGCACACCATTGAAAATTGCTCTCTGGACAAACAAGACATCCTTCCCCAATCAGGATGGTGGTTTGACCTGAAGGAGCCTTTTCACCTCCCAGAAAAGCAGAGCAGTGAAACTTGTCTCTTAGTTAACTTGTCTTACTTTAAGAAAGGACTTGCTAGTTTAAAAATAGTCATCTTTTATTCCCCACCTGTCAGGGCCTCTCTGCCTTCCCTCAAAAGCCAGCATTTACTGATGTTCTTTGATTGACACCCTCCTCAGTACTAAAAGGGAACAGAGAATGGGAGAAGGTTTCACTTTATTGACAGGCGCTGAGACCTTGTCAGGGACAATCGCTTAGCAACCTCTATGGTGCCACTTTGGGGAAAGGGGGAAGGAAAGGACAGAATTACATATAAATGAGAGGGAATCATGTGACAGAGGCTGACTATCATAAAACACCAAGTATTTTCTTTAAGTTGGTCTTTTAAGTTGGCAATGTCAGTTGTAAAATCTGCCTAAATTATCTTTTCCCTTCCCCTGGGTTGGTAGATTACTGCAGAGTAGAGCTAATGTTAGGCTTTTGCAAAATGCACATTGATGTGGGGAAGAGAAAGGGAGCTGAGTTCAGAGAAAGCAAACCTGGGTTCCTGTCCTGACTCTCCTTCTGGCTGCTTGGCTCTGTGTGGGTGGCTTGACATTCCGGAGCTTTCTGGGTAAAACTGGGAAAACCACCTTGTGAAGATTAAAGAGACATATTTAGAATTATAGGTTTATATGGGTGTGGGAGGGTCTTGAAAATTGTCAAGCACCTATAAAATGCGGAGTTCTTATAATTGCACTATATTGAGATGCAGTGTATGTATTAAGACGGCACACTACTGTCAGTTAGACATAAATATGATTTTATTGGTGTGGAAAGAACACTGGCTTACGTTTACAAGCACTTTTCAGAGTACCTTTGAAAACATTATATCATTTGGTTCTTATAGTTCTGTAATACAGAATCATTATCTCCTTTTTTTAAGGTTAATCATTATTAAACCGATTTCTAGAATTTGCCCACAGCTAGTCTAGGGGTTGAACAGGGACTTGATCAAATCAGTCAGTCCAAAAAACTGTGGGACTTTCATTCTCTTTTCAATTTCTGTCACTAACTTCAATTTCTTTTGTATAAGATTATGTAAACTAGCTTTCTCCCCAGATAACCTGTGGTAAACAACTGGTTTTTAAAAATTCTAATGTGTCACACATGGATATTTTGGTAAAATACTATGAAAATGAAATATTACAGTCAGTTTAGAGTATATGTTATATTTGGACTGTATGTTATATTTAATATTACAGTTTGTTTGGACAACATGCTAGAGGAAAGATGATACCATCAGGGAAACTGGGCAAAGAGTACATGGGGACTCTATACTACTTTTGTAACTTTTGGGCTTTTTGTGAGTCAACGTTCAAGTTCACTGAAGAGTCTAATTGTCACACACCTGTGTCCAGTCAACTACAGCAGGGTGGGAGGTAGGACCATGCCAGGATCCAACTTACCAGTGAACATCCATTTTCAGAATAATAGGGATGAAAAGAAAAGCTCAGGAAGTGACCAATAAATGACTCAATTTGTGTCTATTTCTAGGGAGGTAAAGACCAGCCCTTGGTGGAAACAACTGGAGATCACTGTCTAAAAATAACAATTGCTTAAATACTGTAAGTTGGGAAAGAGGAATTATGGGAATTCAGAGAAGACAAAATGTCTCCTTGGGAGATGACAGAGTTTCTTGGATTGGGTGGCATGTAAGTGGCTGAAATAATCCTTGAAGTAAGTGTGAGGTCTGATGAGAGATGAGAGAGGAAAGTCACTGTTAAGGTTTGTACAGGCTGTTATTTTAGGAAAGTCAGTCATTCAGTGGTGGGGAGGATGGATTAGAGGTAGGGGGTGATGAAGCCAAGGTCAGGGAGTCAACTGTCAGGCTGATGCTTGGGAAGCATTGAAACAGTGGTTGTGGAATGGAAAAGAAGCGGGCACAGGGAAATTCCAGGTGGAAAACAGAGCAGAGAAACGGATTCAACGTGGGACGTTAATAGTGAGAGGCGCAGGAAGAGAAGCACGTTCGGGAGGAGTGAGTTTCAGTTGTACTGCTTTCGAGGGGCTGGTGATGGTTTAGATGGTGGTTTCTTCCCTGGTGGCTCAGATGGTAAAGAATCTGCCTGCACACAGGAGACCTGGGTTCGATCCCTGGATCAGGAAGATCCTCTGGAGAAGGGAATGGCTACCCATTCCAGTATTCTTGCTTGGAGAATCCCCATGAACAGAGGAGCCAGCGGCCTACAGTCCATGGGGTCGTAAAGACTTGATTGAGCAACAACACTTCTCCTCAGTCCAAAGTACAAGTGTCCAAATGATCAGGAGGATGCTTTCACAGAATCAGAGCCTTAAATACAGCCACTCACAAAGATACATTCCAGTCCTAAGTGTGGCCGTCTTGGGGACAGGGGCTTTGAAGATGGAATGAAGGTAAGGTTTCCAGGTGAAATCATCCTGGATTTGGAGTGAGTTACCCTTGGAAGAGAAAAGAGAGGAGGGTTGACACTCGGAGATGCACAGAGAAGGCCAAGTGGAGCCAGGCAGAGATTGGCATCATCCTGTCACAGGCCAGGGAACTCTGGGAGCCCCCAGACCCCACCAGAGGAGACTGCACAGGCCTCCCCACTGGAGCCTGGGGTGGGAGTCAGGCCTCACACTGTGAGTCACGCTTCCAGCCTCCTAAAGTGCGGCAGAATATACTTCTGTTGTTTGAAGCCACCAGTGTGTGTGATTTGTTATGGCAGCTCTACGAAATGTATTCCTCTCTGAGAATTCTGTATATCATGTTGTTCTTGCGTTGTGAGGTAGAGGGAAAGCGAAGTTCCTTATTCATCTTTATTGGTGTCTTGTTTCTGGGTGTTTTCAAAGGTGGCTTTTCTTGCAAGTTACCAGAGGTAGAAATTATGTCATTCAGAAGAATAAAGTTTAGGACATCTTAGCAACTGTGAAAGGACTGATTTACAGATCAATCCACCCTCCCCATTGCATTGATTTAATTACTTTCTTCCTTTTTTTCCCTCCCTTCCTCCCTCCCCCACCTCCTTCTCTCATTTTTTTCCTTCTTTCTAACAGAATCTCCCTGCATTGGAAGATTTTCTGCCATAAAAAGAAAACACAATTCAGATTCATTTTACCATTTCTAACTTCCAATCTGAACTTTATTTATTTATTTTTTAATTAAAAAAATTTTTTTACTTTGCAATACTGTATTGGTTTTGCCATACATTGACATGAATCCACCACAGGTGTACATGAGTTCCCAACCCTGAACCCCCTCCCACCTCCCTCCCTATATCATCTCTCTGGGTCATCCCAGTGCGCCAACCCCAAGCATCCTGTATCCTGTATCGAACATAGACTAGCGATTTGTTTCTTACATGATAGTATACATGTTTCAATGCCATTCTCCCAAATCATCCCACCTCTCCCTCTCCCACAGAGTCCAAAAGTCTGTTCTTTACATCTGTGTCTCTTTTGCAGTCTCGCATACAGGGTTATCATTACCATCTTTCTAAATTCCTTATATATGTGTTAGTATACTGCATTGGTGTTTTTCTTTCTGGCTTACTTCATTCTGTATAATCGGCTCCAGTTTCATCCACCTCATTAGAACGGATTCAAATGTATTCTTTTTAATGGCTGAGTAATTCTCCATTGTGTATTTGTACCACAGCTTTCTTATCCATTCGTCTGCTGATGGACATCTAGGATTGAAAGACACACGTGTACCCCAATGTTCATTGCAGCACTGTTTATAATAGCCAGGACGTGGAAGCAATCTGAACTTTGGAATAACCAGAGTTACCACATTCAAAAGTAATCAGCCTCCTATACACAGTCAGTCTAGTCTTATTCTGGTTACAGATGTGTTTATTTTCTTCTTGGACCTTTTGAAATATTGAAAAATAACTTGCAGACCCTCTAACTGCATTGCTACTGTCAGTATTTGGTTAGAGGTTATTGCCTCGAGAGCAGGGTTTCCATTTGGGCTCCCTGCCTAACACATTTTCTGGCACAGAGTGGGCATCCACATCATGTTTGTTGACCTGAACTGTTGACTGAAGGATTGGATTTACTGGCCTAATACTGCATAATTCTTAAAGTGAATTTCCCTCATGAGATTAGAAGCATTTAAATCTGTCCTCAGGCTTGCGTGAAATTGGGAACCACCATATGTTTGCATATCAATAAGAGTACCCTCCATTGCGAGTGTGGAAGAACACAAATCAGTCTGGTTTCAACAAAGGGAATGTATTGGCTTGTGGAATGTAAATTTCAGAAGTGCTGACTTTAGGTGCTGGTTGATCAAGGAGCTCCATGATGCCAAGAAGGAATGAGTTTCTTTCTGGTTTTGTTATTCTGTCCATGGTGTTAGCTTTATCCTAAGGTGGGGTCCCCTTTTGCCACTAGGAAGGCAGATGATATGAAAAAAGCCCCACTTGCTTGTTAGTTAATATCACTGGAAAAGAATATCTCTACCTAAGCTGTCAAACAAAAATACTGAGCATTCCTCTGACGGGACCAACTAGGGCACATGTCTGTCTTTGAGCCAATCTCTATAATGATGAGTTATAATTATGCTACAAGAAAGACCTCATTGCTGGTTTAAGAACTTCTTGGCCTAACTAATAAGGAAAGGGTAACTCAGTTCCCCTTTGGTTAGACAGTCCTGTCTGCTGTTATCTGCTTTTACCACCCCAACTTCCTTCTGTATCCTTCAGTTAGTAAACCTTATTTTATTTGCCCAAGCCAAGGTCAGTATTGGTCTTACTCAGTGGATCTGAGTTACTCTTGATGTTTGCCGCTTCAGTGGTTACCCAGAGCTGACTGTCTTGGGCCAGTTCTGAATTACTCCTGGAGCCAGGGCTGGGCTTAGCCTGCCTAAACCACATAACCTTTTATAGTGGCTAAAACTGATGCTGGGAGAGGCTATCACCATGCCTACTTACTTGCATTGTCTGTCCAACTTATAACAGGTATTTCACTTGCTGTCACAGGGACCATTAATGTCTTCCTATTGCAAATGAAAAGACTGTGAGATTTCTGTTTCTAATTTGAGTTATTTATCAGTCTAATATATTGTTTATATAAAGAATATTTGGAGGTACAGGAAATGTTACTGGAGCCAGTGGGTCATAGGAAGATGGTTTGGATTTGTGCCTCCTGGAGACTCGGGGCTTCCCCGAGATTCTCATAGCTGAGCTGAACGAGGAGCAGTGAAGCTTTGGAGGCCAACCCTGCTTATAGTCACAATGCTGTTTCTTAGATGTCTCATGCACATTGTAGTGGTCATGTGTGATTTCATTTAAGATCTGGTGCAGCTAACAGGTAGGGTTGAAAACCACTATTCCATCCTAGCTCTGTGACCTGGAAAAAAAAAAAATCCCTCCCCATCTCTAGTCCTCAGTTTCCTTTACTTGTAAAATGAAGGCGCTGGATGAGAAGTTCTCTAAAACCCCTTCCATCTTCCACAGTCTATGATTCTATGACTTGCCTTTAGCCAAGTTGCATGAAAACTGATTAAATGACTCCCTTCAAAGTTATTAATTCGGCACAGCTTCCCCATCTTAGTGAGTTTTCAGCTGGCTAATGCCAGATGACAGTCATGAAATGCCAGCCTTGCCGGTGTGGGATGGAGTTAACAGTATGAGGTTTGCTCAGTGTTTCTGTGTGATCAGTGTGAAAGCAATCACATCTCCAGAGTAAGAAAGGTCAGTGCCCTGTCGCTTCCAAGCCTTGCCACACTAAGGGGACATGAAGGGGACTGCCACCAGCCGAACGCAAATCAGGCTGAAAAATGAATGCCCTCTGCAGTTGCAGTCTGCTAGCTCCGAATGTCAAACGATATTACTTTGGGAGCCTGTTAAGCCCCCTTCTCAGAGCACAGCAGTGTCTAAATCCCCTCATCTCGTTTGATTAATCTGAGAGACTATAGAATATGCTATTAGGCACGGAAAACATGCCTGCAATGTGATAGTCTGCAGTGTTACCAAGCATGGACATTCTTTGCAGGCCTGATGATTTTTCCTGGTTCTGGGGTGCCTGAAAGTGGCGGTGGGGAAGCTCGTTGATCTTAGTGAATTAGCATCCAATGTGAAATAATATTAGTGAATATATCCATACACTTAAAAAAAAACAACAACGGGGTGGAATTTCCCTGGCAGTCCAGTGGTTAAGACTTCACACTTTCAATGCAGGGGGCTTGGGTTCAGGCCCTGATCAGGAAGCTAAGATCCCCACACACTGTGTGGAGTGGAGCGACCAGGAGAAAAAAAAAAAAAAGGATTATAGAGTGAATCATAACCCTTATAGGAACAGGACTCTTCTGCCCAAAAGAGGGGACTCTTTCTTTGTCTGTCTTTCCCTGAAATAAAGTGAAAATGTTGGTTGCTCAGCTGTGTCTGAGTCTTTGTGACCCATGGACTATAAAGCCTGCCAGGCTCCTCTGTTCATGGAATTCTCTAGGCAAGAATACTGGAGTGGGTTGCCATTTCCTTCTCCAGGGGACCTTTCTGACCCAGGGATCGAATCTGGGTCTCTTGCACTGCAGGTGGATTCTTTACCATCTGAGCCACCAGGGAAGCCCCACGCCCTTAAGCCTTACTTAACAGGAAGGAGACCATATATTTAACAGTGGTATTTCTCATCGGTAAGGTCACAAATGACTCCTTTTTCCTTATGTTTTTGTATCTTACACATTTTTATCATTTTGTAATAAGAAAATATACTTGAAACCGTGTGTTATTTCAAAATACATTTTCCTTTGTTCGTTGTAAGGTCATTCTTTTCCCGAGAAATGTCCCTGAATGCTGTCTTTTTTCCCATCCTGCTAAAATGGAGGAAATGCTGTGTGAAACAGATGAACTGAGCCCTTCCTGGGAAGCATCCCACGTTTTCCTTTTCAAGACCTGGAGCCACTGTGTGGCCTGACAAGCAGTAAGAAATGTGATAATAAAGACGATGAGCCACTCCAGGGCTGGGTTTCATTTCCAGCTTAATTAAATCCTAGAAACACACCTGACCTCCAGCTTTGAAGAGCTGCCACAAAAGCCAGGTGCCCTCATCAGCTCGGGCTCGCCCTGCGCTGACGGTGGGAAGGCGGCCTGAAAGGAGAGGGCAGAGGGAGGCAGAAGCCGTCGGAGATGAAACAGTGGAGTCAGGAGGCAATATTTCAGAGGAAGCTGTTTCGTCCTGTGGGTGATCTCTCTGCCCCTCTGCTTAAAAAGCTGAACAGCAGCGCTAACCTACAAATGTCCTGAATTGAAAACTCTGCCGATGGCTCTGCTGCCCCAGCCTCCTGGCCCCCCAACCAGTCCTTGACCAGCTCCCTGCCCCCACCTGTCATGGTAAATGCGGCACAAAGTGCACTTGGTTGGCACAAGTCCTGACTTGCTCTCTGGTCCAAGCCACTTGGCTGGCTGCTTGTGGTCTGTTGGGCCCTGCAGCTGCCCGGGGTCTCTGTGTTCAATATCCCAGGGTCTCTGTGTTCAATATCTGTTTCAAGACCAGAAATCCTCCTGAAATCTAAAGGAAAGGAGGGCGGAATGCCATGATTAATTGAGCCCAGAAATTGTACAGTGATCTTGAATGACATATCAGCTGGTTTTCACGACCACTTGTGACACATGATGAGCTTTATATGTGAGGAAATGGGGCTCTGAAAGAGTAGGTAATTGTCATGGCTCTAAGAAGCAGAGCCTGAGACAGGGCTTGGGCCCCTGGTTTCATGGAGGGGCTGCTTTTAGGAGAAACTTAGAATGAGGCAGGGGGCAGGAGAGAGGAGCGAAAGGGCAAGCAAGGATGTAGTCTCAGGACACTCAGCTTGGCCTGAACCAGAGGCAGTCCTGGAGCATAAACCTCATCATGGAGTGGTCCCTACCCTGGGGCCAGGAAGCTGGCTGACCTCCACTGGTCCTTGCTGGGAGTCGTCCCTGGGGTGGGGACACAGCTCCTCAGGCCAGGAGGCTCACGTCAGCTGAGGGCAGTTCGCTGAAGGAAGGCGCATTTGAAGCTCATGACAGTCACTACTCATAATATCTGGGGGACAATACCAACCTGTAAAGGGGCCCTGGTAGGGTGTCACCAACTCCTGCTCATCCACAGTGAACCCATGCTGGTTCTTTTCAGAACTGAAGGATGTCTCTGGGGGTTGGAGTGACCCAGGTGGGTGGCTCTCATTCTTGTGGCGTATATGAAGATGGTCACAGTGTGCCTGAGCCGCGCAAATCATGGGAGATCCTTTATAATCATTGAAAAGAAGAGTCCTTTGACCCTACGTTGTGAATATTTCTTGCTCCTCTTTGATTTTTGACCATTTTGTACCTTCACAGGAGCTGCCATTATATTCAGAAAGTGAGAACATGTCTATGTCTTTGACTCAAGCGGGAACTCCTTAAGAGAAGAAATCTTACCTCGTTTCAGGGGTAACACACCTGCTTATACATGTCTTGTGCATAGTAGGCTAGTCAACACTGATTGAATTGAGCACTTCTTGATTTTGGGGGATGGGGGGTGGCTTCCTGGTGCCATTATTTTAGCCCGTCAACCACTCAGTGTCTGTTAGTTAGTAGTGACCAGCTCAAAGGGCACTGTGTTGGGGCCTGTTTTATTTCCTATCTGTCCAAGGGTCTCAGAGTCTATTAAACAGCGACAGGAAGGTTATTCTAGGGACCAGGAAGAAAGGCAGCTCCATTTTGAAGTCATGTAGAAAAAGAGTGTGTCTCCTGGAGTCAGGAGACTTGGAACACCGCTCATTAGTTAGTTTCTGCATCTGTAAAATGGGACAGGCCACCACCTGGTTGAACGTACAGGGTTGTTGTGGAGGATCAAAGGAGGTAATACAGGTGAAGTCCACAGACTGTGCAGAGAAAATCGCTGCACTTTTAAGGACCAGTGATGGTTCAAAGGCAAGGGTGAGAGACAAGGGGCTGGGAGCCCCTCTCTGCAGTTCAGGTGGTGAATTCCTATGTGCTTAGAATTCACAGTCTCAGGGAAACAAAAAAAGGGAAAGGAGAATCAGCGTGCTTCTCTTTTCCTCTCCTGACTTTAGGGAACTGCATATGCTATAATTAGTGCCTCAGCTTAGACCTCCAATTTCTGAAAGTTTCCCGCTTATTTTCACAAGAACATACACACTTTACAATGCCTGGCACCTGCTCAAGCAAGCAAATAATTGTTTTGACACTGTGACAGAGAGTATATTTTAACAATTTCTGAAATCTGCCAATGGAATAATTAGAGTCTAATTCTCATTTGCCAGGACAATGAGCTCTTGAGGCCAGATGACTTCCTGATGGCAAACCGGCCACCTTTTCCTGGTTCTCATTGGCTGGTAGAGATTTAGTTTCACATAATTGTCTCAGTCCTCACTGATGATTGATTTTTGACCTTTAATGATAATACAAGTTATGTATTGAGCACATCACTGGTTGGTTTCTTTGGATGGGTATTTTACTACAATTCTCATTGCTTGAAAAATAGCTTTGATTTGATGGTTGGACTATTAAAGATTTCATTTTCCTTGTGGAGTGACCTCCTAGCTGGCCTAAGGCAGTAGGGCACAGGGCCAAAGAGAATTAGCCCTCCTGTTCTGGGCAGAGGTGGCTGGGGAAGGAGGGATGGCAAAGAGAAAGTGTGGATACGAGGTAAAACTAGTGAGAACTGGCCAGAAGCACTGTCTTATGTTCTAGCATCAGATTTAGGAAGGATCTTGGAGATGCTGAGGATGGGGATAGGGGTGTGGTTTCTTTCCTGGACCACTGGGATGTATTGCTGGACCATGGACTTGGGAGCTGTGAGGATGCTGAGTCAGCCCAGGCAGCCTTCCAGAATCCTGGTTTGATTTGGGATCCCACAGAGTCCATCCTATAACGTTGGCATGGAGCCAAGCCTGCTACCCTGCCCAACTGTTGAGCATAGCCTTTGGGCCCACATAACTCAAAGGCGCCACCTAAGAGAGCCTTTGAGTGCAGCCTGTGGCACCACCCTGCAGCGGAGTCATGGAGCCCAGCTTACAGCCTTGCCCTGCCACAGATCCCAGTCTATGGCCCTGCCAATTGCTGAATACAGCCTGAAGCCTCTCCAGGGGAAGGAACCCAGACAGTGATCACCCAACAATATAGTACAGTTGCTAGCCCCACCTAACTGCAGCCTACAGCTGTAAGCCCAGCTGGGCCTTGCCCAACAGCAGAGCACAGATATTGGCCTGTGTGATCACGATACCCAGCCTGTGGCCCCATCTGTCTATGAAACCCTGCCTGCAGCTCTGCCTGAATATGGAGTCCAACTGGTGGTACCATCCCATTGGGTAGCATAGCCTGAGACCCCTATCTATCTGATCAGAAGCAATCATGGTGCTTGGTCTGTAGCCCTGCCCAGTTGCATAGTAGAACCAGCACCAACCTACTAGGAAACATAGCAATGACTTTGTAAAGCTGGTTGCAGAGGCCAGAGAGTGCCTTCAACTGTGGAGCCCAGCCAGCAGCACTCCTTCTTAACCTCAGAGCACAGGAAGTGGCCCCACCCAACTAGAAATCCTGTTAGTAAGCCCTACCTGCCTATGGACACTGCCAGGTGACCTGACCGTTACCCCAAGCTGAGCTGACTGGTGAAGGATAGGCCCTAATGAAAAGACTGGAAGGGGAGACTACTTACTCAGATGCTCAGATACCAGCGCAGGAATCCAAGATCTCAAAGAATCAGGTAAACACACCACCACTAAGAGAAACTAAAATGGCTCCAATAACTGACCCTAAAGAAATAGACTGTTTATGAGCTGTTTGACAAAGAATTCAGAATAATCAGGATTCAGAAAGTAAATTGGTACAGCCATTATGGAAAGCAGTCTGGAGTTTCCTCAAAAGATTAAAAATAGAATTGCCGTATGATCCAGCAATCCCACTTCTGTGTATACATCTGATGAGCATGTGAAAAACTGCTCAACATCATTAGCCATCTGAGAAATCCAAATTAAAACCACGGGGAGATACCAGCTCACACCCACTGGAATGGCTAGAATGAGAGGCTTGCAGTGCCCAGTGTTGCTGAAGATGTGGAAACACTGGGAGTCTCAGACATTGCTGGTTGGAGTAAAAAATTGGTGCAACCACTTTGGAAGAGTTTTGGCAGTTCCTTATAAAGGTTAAAAAAAAATCTATGTATCCTCTGACCAAGTAATGCCACATGTAAGTATTTACCTAAGAGAAATAAGAACATATGTCTACAAAAGGACTTGTACAACAATTTTCATAGCCCCAAACTGGAAGCAACCCAAATATTTCCTTGATTTATTTCTCACTCTGGAAGAAATGGAAGGAATTTCTGCATAGACACAGGGTAGACCTCCCCAGCTCCCATGAAGAAATGACATCACAAAGGGAGCAGATGACAATTTCTCAAACTTCAGATTTACAGCAAGGACCAGCTGTCGACGTGATTCCGAATCACCACTCCAGGTGACGAGGTTTTTCTCCTCAGTGGTCAGGGTACAGAAGCTCCAAGAAAGAGGTCCTTGCTTTTCCTGCTTTGGTTCCTGTTCTGTTCCTGGCATGCTAAAGTGAAAGCTGATTGTGTCTCTCCCAACTCTGAATCCAGTGATGTCAGGTTGATAACATAAAACCAGCAGAGTGGGAGTATTTGCATGATAAAAATCAGCATTTCATCTCCCATTCCACATCTTCTTGCAAAGCCAGTGGTGAAACACTGACCAGCTCCTCCCTGTCTGTACCTTCCCACTTCCTGCCTGGTGATTCTACTCTGACAAAATTAATCATTCTTTCTACCTGATCACTAGCACACATTGTTGTATCCCCAGGAAGGGACTTCATGTACTTTCACTGTTTCCTGATTCTGCTTTGGAGGCAGTGGGTGACATTCTTTCTCAGAATCCGAAAGAGGGGCCTTTCTTCCCTACTTGGTGAGTGAGGACTGTTTCAAGAGATGATTTTACTTGTCCATAGTTTTCAAAACATCCAGGCTAAACAAGGAAGAGCAATTTATGAGGAGATCTCACACAAAATGTAGGGGATTTAAGAATAATGCGTCCAATAAGAGGGTCAGGCAGGAGTGTGCAAACTCTCTTTTAAAGGGACAGATAGTAAATGTCTGAAGCTTTAAAGGCCAGGAGACAACCTTGAGGCTACCATGTAAGTATTTACATAACTATTTAAAATGTGTAAGTATTTATATAACCATTTAAAATGTAACCATATAAAAATTAAAAAGAAATTCTTGGCTTATTAGCTATGAAGAAACAGGAAACTGGTTAGCTTTGTCTGTGGGCTGCAGTTTTCTGAGCTCTGCTATGGAGGACTGACCTGGGGAAAGAGAAAGGCAAGGGGGTCAGGTAGGAGGCTGGCCGATAAAGATGACAAGAGAGGGTTAATACTGGGATGATGGCAATGGGGAGGAAGGAATGGGGAGAAATAGGTCAGAGAGAATGTGAATATCTAATTAGTTGTATATATAGCTGATACATGAAAAGACGAGTCAAGTGTGATCTGGAGAGCGGCTTGCAATTTGTTACCCTGTCTTTGAGATTCACAAACATTAGATCATTAAAAGCTCTGAGAAATCCTACAGTAAGTTAAACTTGCTTTGTTCAGTGAGTAGACTTTCTTTGTTCAGTCATTTCTCAAAATTATTTACCCATGGAGTCCTTTATTCATGGACTACCTACTAATTAATGCCCCCACGAAGTAATGTATCATGGAATGTCCTTTCATAGGTTTCACGGACTTGGTCTATAAGCGAGTGCAGTTCAGTCGCTCAGTTATGTCCACCTCTTTGTGATCCCATGGACCGTAGCACTCCAGGCTTCCATGTCCATCACCAACTCCCCAAGCTTATTCAAACTCATGTCCATCAAGTAGGTGATGCCATCCAGCCATCTCATCATCTGTCGTCCCCTTCTTCTCCCACCTTCAGTCTTTCCCAGAATCAAGGTCTTTACCAATGAGTCAGTTCTTCACATCAGGTGGCCAAAGTATTGGATCTTCAGCATCAGTCCTTCCAATGAATATTCAGGACTGATTTCCTTTAGGATTGACTGGTTTGATCTCCTTGCAGTCCAAGGGACTCTCAAGAGTCTTCTCCAACACCACAGTTCAAAAGCATCAATTCTTCAGCGCTCAGCTTTCTTTATAGTCCAACTCTCACATCCATACATGACTACTGGAAAAACCATAGCTTGTCTAGACAGACCTTTGTTGGCCAAATAATGTCTCTGCTTTTGAATATACTATCTAGGTTTGTCATAGCTTTTCTTCCAAGGAGCAAGCATCTTTTAATTTCATGGCTGCAGTCACCATCTGCAGTGATTTTGGAGCCCCACCAAAATAAAGTCTGTCACTGTTTCTGTTGTGTCCCATCTATTTGCCATGAAGTAATGGGACTGGATGCCCTGATCTTTGTTCTTTGAAAGTTGGGTTTTAAGCCAGCTTTTCACTCTCTTTCACCTTCATCCAGAGGCTCTTTAGTTCCTCTTCGCTTTCTGCTGTAAAGGTGGTATCATCTGCATATCTGAGGTTATTGATATTTCTCCCAGCAATCTTGATTCTAGCTTGTGTTTTATCCATCCCAACATTTCCCAGGATGTACTCTGCATATAAATTAAATAAGCATGGTGACAATAAACAGCCTCGATGTACTCCTTTCCCAATTTGGAACCAGTCCATTGTTCCATATCTGGTTCTAACTGTTGCTTCGTGACCTGCATGCAGATTTCTCAGGAGGCAGGTAAGGTGGTCTGGTATTCTCATCTCTTTAAGAATTTTCCAGTTTGTTGCGATCCACATAGTCAAAGACTTTAGCATAGTTGATGAAGTAGATGTTTTTCTGAAATTCTCTTGCTTTTCGATGATCCAGCAGATGTTGGCAATTTGATCTCTGGTTCCTCTGCCTTTTCTACATCTGGCTTGAGCATCTGGAAATTCCTGGTTCATGTATCACTGAAGCCTAGCTTGGAGAATTTGAACATTACTTTACTAGCATGTGAGGTAAGTGCAGTTGTGCGGTGGTTTGAGCATTCTTTGGCATTGCCTTTCTCTAGAACTGGAATGAAAACTGACCTTTTCCAGTTCTGTGGCCACTGCTGAGTTTTCCAAATTTGCTGGCACACTGAGTGCAGCACTTTAATAGCATCATCTTTAAGGATTTGAAATAGCTCAACTGGAATTCAGTCACTTCCACTAGCCTTGTTCAAAGTAATGTTTCTTAAGGCCCACTTTACTTGGCACTTCAGGATGTCTGGCTCTAGGTGAGTGATCACACCATCGTGGTTATCTGGGTCATAAAGGTCTTTTTTGTACAGTTCTTCTGTGTATTCTTGCCACCTGTTCTTAATATCTTCTGCTTCTGTTAGGTCCATACCATTTCTGTCCTTTGTTGTGGTCATCTTTGCATGAAATGTTCCCTTGGTATCACTAATATTTTGAAGAGATTTCTAGTCTTTCCCATTCTATTGTTTTCCTCTATTTCTTTTCATTGACCACTGAGGAATGCTTTCTTATTTCTCCTTGCTATTATTTGAAACTGTGCATTCCCATGGGTATATCTTTCCTTTTCTCCTTTCCCTTTCACTTCTCTTCTTTTCTCAGCTATTTGTAAGGCCTCCTCAGACAACCATTTTGCTTTTTTGCATTTCTTTTTCTTGGGGATGGTCTTGATCACTGCTTCCTATACAATGTCCATAGTTCGTCAGGCACTCTGTCTATCAGATCTAGTCCTCTGAATCTATTTCTCACTTCCACTGTATAATTGTAAGGGATTTGGTTTAGGTCATACCTGAATGGTCTAGTGGTTTTTCCTACTTTCTTCAATTTAAGTCTGAATGTTGCAGTAAGGAGTTCTTGATCTAAGACACAGTCGGCTCCTGGTCTTGTTTTGCTGACTGTTTGGAGCTTCTCTGTCTTTGGATGCAAAGAATATAATCAATCTGATTTTGGTATTGACCGTGTGGTGATGTCCATGTGAAGAATCTTCTCTTGTTTTTGAAAGAGGGTGTTTGCTATGACCAGTGCATTCTCTTGGCAAAACATTGTTAGCCTTTTTCCTGCTTCATTTTGTACTCAAAGGCCAAACTTGCCTTTATGCCAGGTATCTCTTGACTTCCTACTTTTGCATTCCAGTCCCCTATGATGAAAAGGACATCTTTTTTTTTTCTTAGTTCTAGAAAGTCTTGTAGGTCTTCTTAGAACTGTTCAACTTCAGCTTCTGTGACTTTAGTGGTTGGGGCATAGACTTGGATTACCGTGATACTGAATTGTTTGCCTTGGAAACAAACAGAGATCATTCTGTCATTTTTGCGACTGCACTCAAGTACTGCTTTCTCAACTCTTTTGTTAACTATGAGGGCTACTCCATTTTTCCTAAGGGATTCTTGCCCACAGTAGTAGATATAATGGTCATCTGAATTAAATTCGCCCATTCCGGTCCATTTTGGTTCACTGATTCCTAACATGTTGCTGTTTACTCTTGCCATCCTGTTTGACCACTTCTAATTCACCTTGATTCTTGGACCTAGCATGGACCTAACATTCCAGGTACCTATGCAATGTTGTTCTTTACAGCATTGGGCTTTTCTTCCATCACCAGTCACGTCTACAATGGGGCATTGTTTTTACTTTGGCTCAGCCTCTTTATTCTTTCTGGAGTTATTTCTCCGCTCTTCTATAGCAGTGTATTGGTAACCTACTGACCTGGGGAGTTCATCTTTCAGTATCGCACCTCTTTGCTTTTGTTACTATTCATGGGGTGGTTTGCCATTTCCTTCTCCAGTGGACCACATTTTGTCAAAACTCTCCAACATCACCCGTCCATCTTGCACGGCCCTACATATCATGGCTCGTGGTTTCATTGAGTTAGACAAGGCTGTGGTCCAGGTGATCAGTTTGGTTAGTTTTCTGTAATTCTGGTTTCCATTCTGTCTGCCCTCTGATGGATAAGGATAAGAGGCTTGTGAAAGTTTCCTGATGGGAGGCATAGGCTATGGGGTAATCTGGGTCTTGCTGTGATTGGTCGGGCCATGCTCATGTAAATCTTTAATCCAATTTTCTGTTGATGGGTGGAGCTGTGTTCCCTCCCTGTAGTTTAGCCTGAGGCCCAAAGGCCTCATCAGTTCAGTTCAGTCACTCAATCCTGTCCAGCTCTTTGCAACCCCATGAATTGCAGCACCCCAGGCCTCCCTGTCCATCACCAGCTCCCGGAGTTCACCCAAACTCATGTCCATCCAGTCGGTGGTGCCATCCAGCCATCTCATCCTCTGTCATCCCCTTCTCCTCCTGCTCCCAATCCCTCCCAGCATCAGAGTCTTTTCCAATGAGTCAACTCTTTGCATGAGGTGGCCAAAGTATTGGAGTTTCAGCTTTAGCATCAGTCCTTCCAAAGAAATCCCAGGGCTGATCTCCTTTAGAATGGACTGGTTGGATCTCCTTGCAGTCCAAGGGACTCTCAAGAGTCTTCTCCAACACCATAGTTCAAGAGCATCAATTCTTCAGTGCGCAGCTTTCTTCACAGTCCAACTCTCACATCCATACATGACCACTGGAAAAACCATAGCCTTGACTAGACGGACCTTAGTTGGCAAAGTAATGTCTCTGCTTTTGAAGATGCTATCTAGGTTGGTGATAACTTTTCTTCCAAGGAGTAAGCGTCTTTTAATTTCATGGCTGCAGTCACCATCTGCAGTGATTTTGGAGCCAAAAAAAAAAAAAACCAAAACAAAGTCTGACACTGTTTCTACTGTTTCCCCTTTGATTTCCCATGAAGTGATGGGACCGGATGCCACGATCTTCGTTTTCTGAATCTTGAGCTTTAAGCCAACTTTTTCACTCTCTTCTTTCACTTTTATCAAGAGGCTTTTAGTTCCTCTTCACTTTCTGCCATAAGGGTGGTGTCATCTGCATATCTGAGCTTATTGATATTTCTCCCGGCAATCTTGATTCCAGCTTGTGCTTCTTCCAGCCCAGCGTTTCTCATGATGTACTCTGCATATAAGTTGAATAAGCAGGATGACAATATACAGCCTTGATGTATTCCTTTTCCTATTTGGAGCCAGTCTGTTGTTCCATGTCCAGTTCTCACTGTTGCTTCCTGACCTGCATATAGGTTTCTCAAGAGTCAGGTCAGGTGGTGTGGTATTCCCATCTCTTTCAGAATTTTCCAGAGTTTATTGTGATTCACACAGTCAAAGGCTTTGGCATAGTCAATAAAGCAGAAATAGATGTTTTTCTGGAACTCTCTTGCTTTTTAGATGATCCAGCAGATGTTGGCAATTTGATCTCTGGTTCCTCTGCCGTTTCTAAATCCAGCTTGAACATCTGAAGTTCACAGTTCACGTATTGCTGAAGCCTGGCTTGGAGAATTTTGAGTATTACTTCACTAGTGTGTGAGATGAGTGCAATTGTGCAGTAGTTTGAGCATTCTTTGGCATTGCCTTTCTTTGGGATTGGAATGAAAACTGACCTTTTCCAGTCCTGTGACCACTGCTGAGTTTTCCAAATTTGCTGGCATATCTTCCAGGATTTGAAATATCTCAACTGGAATTCCATCACCTCCACTAGCTTTGTTTGTAGTGATGCTTTCTAAGGCCCACTTGACTTCACATTCCAGGATGTCTGGCTCTAGGTGAGTGATCACACCATCGTGATTATCTAGGTCATGAAGATCTTTTTTGTACAGTTCTTCTGTGTATTCTTGCCACCTCTTCTTTACTGCTTCTGTTAGGTCCATACCATTTCTGTCCTTTATCAAGTCCATCTCTGCATGAAATTTTCCCTTGGTATCTCTGATTTTCTTGACAAGATCTCTAGTCTTTCCCATTCTGTTGTTTTCTCTATTTCTTTGCATTGATCACTGAGGAAGGCTTTCTTATCTCTCCTTGCTGTTCTTTGGAACTCTGCATTCAGATGCTTATATCTTTCCTTTTCTCCTTTGCTTTTGCTTCTCTTCTTTTTACAGCTATTTGTAAGGCCTCCCCAGACAGCCATTTTGCTTTTTCGCATTTCTTTTCCATGGGGATGATCTTGATCCCTGTCCCCTGTACAGTGTTACAAACCTCATTCCATAGATCATCAGGCACCGTATCTATCAGATCTAGTCCCTTAAATCTGTTTCTCACTTCCACTGTATAATCATAAGGAATTTGATTTAGGTCATACCTGAATGGACTTATCCAGCAAGATGGTAGGATGGGCAAAATTTAATTTAGGATCTAAAAATGCATTCATTGCCCAAGGCAGTGTCTCTCTCTTCAGGAAAACAGGAACCATATCTGGTATTTTACTAGAGATAATTTAATATTGGGGATTAAATTGCTAAACAGGTGTTTGGAGGATTGTAACTGCAGAGAGATGTAGCAACTGCAGGAAACATCCACCACCATTAGAGCGCGGAGAACAAAGGGAAGAGGTTGGGTTAATTAGAACCTAGAGACTTAGAGTGAAGGCCTCCAGAAAGCTGAGACCCAGGCCGTGAAGCAGGAGGTGCCACGTGTCTGGTGCTGGTGTCCCTGAAGGGAACCCCATGAATCTGGCTCTGAGTGTATGGATGAAAAAAACCTGGAATCAACTGCTACTGCTGGTAGCATGGAGCACTATTGCCGAGGTGACATTGACAGGAAGAGGAAGCAAGGAGCAATTCCTTTCTTCTTCCTCTAGTCTCGCTGTCTCCCTTTAGCACCCTTTATTGGCAGATCCTAACAGGAAGCCAGAGGGCAAAGGAGAAATTTTACCTGTGAAGTTCAACCTCAGGATCATAAAACAGAGAACAGATGGGTGGGTGGTGCTGAGAGACAATAGCTTAATAACCAGCCCAGATCCCAACATACATGTATGGTCAGTTTCTAAGCAGCCTGAGTCTGAATGCCTCAAGAGGTCTCTTCCTCCTTCCAAGGAGTAGAACAATCACAGGTACCTTTCTGAGGCTTTTCTTTTTTTCTTAGACTGCAGAAACTATTCTCAGTTGAGTAGAGAAAATCAATGGTTTTACTTACTTTTCTCTTATAATCCAGAAGAGTTTAAATAAAGAGAAAAGAGATTTTGGCAAAAAGCAAAACAATTTGGCAGCCTGTTCTAAAATTTTTCAGCATCCCCTGATTCAGCTGTTCCTAATCCTGTTCTTATGTGCTTCAAGTTTCCATTTTAATCCCCAGAGATTTAGAGGTACCTGCTTTATTGCTAGTGGTGGATACTTAGGGATGACAGGGCTATGTGCTGAAACGAGATACACAAGTAATGAAAACAAAGAAGCACTCTGTTCTCCCAAAAACCCCTCTTCTGAGAGATGTGGTGTCAGGCATCTTTCTGAAGAAGTTGAAGCATCCTGGGATCTTCTCTTTTGATGTTCTAGTGCTGACTGTAGAATGGTTTTCTTGTACATGAAACTGCTCCGATATGAAAGTCTGACACAGCAATGTACACAGTTTGGGAAAGTATCTGGTCTGAACCCAGTTCAATCTCTTACTATGTCCTGAGATACCTCACTTTAGAAGTGAAGTCGCTCAGTCTTGTCCGACTCTTTGCGACCCCATGGACTGTAGCCTACCAGGCTCCTCCATCCATGGGATTTTCCAGGCAAGAGTACTGGAGTGGGTTGTCATTTCCTTCTCCAGACTTCACTTTATTACTCACTTTATTGATAATAATTGTACCTGTCCTGCTCTCTTTTTTTGGCTCACTCAGAAGATCAAAAGAGATGGTAGCTCAATATGAAAACATATTGCAAATAGTAAAAACGAAAGAAATATACAAGGAATCAACAGTGATGGGGTTTGAGCTGTATTATTTCCATAGTTCCTGACTCCATAAGTTTACAAAGAGGGATGTATCTGTCCTCCCCCCCGACCAATTCCTCAGTATTTTAGCAAAATTACAATGTATACATCTATCTGGGTTTATGCGGCGTATTTTCCCCTCATAAAGTCTTTATCTTGAATGTCACTATCAGCAAAGCACCCAATGTGTAAGTGAAAATAAACCCAGGACAGATATCTCTGTGTTCCTAGACCAGTTCAGTTTTCTGTGTTTATTACTTTCACTTTTTCTTGGGATCAAAATGGAGTAGATGTTTCTGAAAATTTTGTTTGAATCTAGGAATCAAGCACTGCTATCCTAATGTCTTCCTCTCCCCATCCTCCTCCTCCTCCTAACAATGGTAGCATTTGTTGAGTGCTTAGTGTATGTCAGACACTTTAAAAAATTACTTATTTTGGCTGCGTTGGGTCTTAGTTGAGGCATGTGGGATCTTGGTTCCCCCACCAGAGATGGAACCTGGGCTTTCTGCATTGGGAGTGTGGAATCTTAGCCACTGGGCCACCAGGGAGGTCCTTGGACACTTTAAAAGCACCTGTACTATATTGTCTTCTTAAAAATAACCTTATGAGGTATAAATATTGTTTTCATTATCACGTAATATTAGGAAACTGAAGCATAAATAGGTAAAGAAACTTGCCTGAGATTACAGACAGTTAGTTATGGAGTTGGGATTTAAACTCCATAAACTAGTTCCAATGTCTAAACTTTAATCTATGCAAGAAGTGTATTCAAGAAATACTTTGGCATAAATTGTGTAAATCAGAGTTGCCTATCTGCCAGGGTCCAGCCCCGGTGGATCCAGGGTAATTCGAAGCAGGGACGGAGTCGGCGAGGAGAGACTTATTTATTTAGAGAGATTAGGAAAAAAATAGTGTAGAGGAGAAAATAGAGGAGAAAAGAGGCTGTATTCCTTGGTTTACATAGAAAGCCAATAAAGTTCCGAGACAAGGAATTTGCACCGTCTATGTAGGCCACAGGCGCCCGCTTGAATAGCATAGCTTACCCCACCTTGGGCTCCCTCTTGTGTGGGTCTTAGAAGCCCAGGCAAATAAGTAGACATGGCGAGCCTCTATGCTCCGATGGGAATTCAGCCTGAAAAGGGAAAATAAGAAAAGAACGACATGGGGGAGCCAAGCATCAGTGCAAGACCCACAACTTTATTTTCAAAGGCAGCTTATATACCCCAAGTTGTACATAAAGAAATAATAGAATATGGAGGGTTATGCAGGGGCAGCAGTCCTGACCCTTATTGAGACCAGGCTTTCCTTTTGCATACCTTCCCGTATACAAAAGGTCTCAGGGGATTTACATTATCTTCTGGCCAAGAGAATGTTAACATTTTTATGGCTCTCTTCCTAGATAAATGTCTATCAACCAGAAAACTCATTTTCCCTTGAACTGTTTTTTCTTTAATCTGCATCACCCTCAAAGTACTAAATAAAGTTACATTGCTGTAGAACAAAGGCGCAGTGGGTTATAACAAAGAAAGTACTTAATTCAAAGATCTAATGTTGCTAATGCCAGGGCTACTACCTATTTTTTCTACATACCAACTATATCAACAAATAAAAGATATGAAAACTTGGCAGCAAGTATTGGCTCAACAATGAAACCCTTAATCAGTCCTATTCTAATGATTTTGACTCCTCGGAAGTAGCTGTAAGAGTCCGGATAAACCTGTCAGGCAGGCTAGAAAGCCGTCAGAGGGGTTTTTGGATTGAAACACTCTTATTATGCCCAGGAGACTTATTATCTAAAAGCTCTAAATTTATTTTCTCCAGAAAAAGGTGGTGGGGGATAGCCCCTGTTAATGTCAGAAGAGTTGGTGAAAGGCATAATGCAATAAGGCAGACAGATTCTGGTTTTGGGGGTAGATGCCTGAGAAAGTCCAGGGGGACCCCTGAGGCTTGATGCCGCCTTTGTGTTTGTCAGGCTCCTTTCCTCATGACCTTTGCCATGGGCAGGATTCCCCATGCTGGCTCCCGGGCCTATCAATAGCTTTTATTTTTGACATAGAAGTATTGTTTATTGAACACTTAAAAAGTAGTAGATTGGGCTATAAGCATTCTCTATGCATTGTCTTATTTAATTCTCACAATATTTAAAAATCATTGTTCTTATCAGACGAAGAAACTAAAGTTCAGAGAATTTAAGCAATTTGTGCGATCATGCTCCTACTTTTAATAATTGTTAAAACTGATATTGAATTCAGGTCTATATGATTCAAAATCCCATTTAGTGTAGTAGGTCATATACTTCTTTGTTTATCAAAAATACATATCTTCCTATTTTTAATGAAGGCATCCCTCAAACTTCCCTGAACATTAGTGTAAAACTTATAGTGGGCAAGCTGAAATAAAGCTAAATGAAGATCAGAAATCATGTGGTATCCTTAGGCACCAGGTAATTTTACCAGGAAACTGGGTTGAGGGGCAGTGAAATAGAGTTCAATGCTCCAGCCTTGAGCTTCTTAGAAGACAAGACTCCCCCCTACAGCCGCTCCCATCCTGACACACTTGGACCAATTTTGCCCAAGCTATAAACTTCCCTTAGTGCTCAAAGTCAAGAGAAATTTATCTTAAGTCTTGTATTTGGACAACAGCCATAGTTTATAGGGACCTTCATGAAACACAGCTTGGTATGAATGAATAGTTGGTGAAAGACAGAGGCTGGAATTTATATTGTAAGTGAGATAGATGAAATATTTGTGGAGCATCTTTAAAGGGGAATGAATTATAGATGTATATCCTAGTATGACATGTCAACTAATGTTCTTAGATCTGTTTATACCAAGTCCCCTGGTAAATATGTTTACCAGCCTCACAGAAGGAAATAACTTCATTTATGTGCTAAAACGCAGTTGTTCTTAAAATTTTGGAGGAAAAAGTTTGCAGCTCATTTAGAACTTGTTCAACTTCAACTTAATGAAGCGTCTCTATTTTCTCCTTGCAAGATCTGGTAGAGACTGAGGCTTCCTCATTCATTTACTCATTCAGCTTTTAATTTGGTTCCCTGTTAGTGAAGGGGAACTTCAGGCTTGACTGACACCCAGGCAAAAGAAACAAGAGAAGAAACCGTGGCCAAGAACTTGGTAGATCTCAATGGCCTGTGGTACATTCATGGGTCCTATGCACGACTGAGTCAGTTGAGCCTTACCTGTTAATGTTATCCTGGAGCTGACCAGACAGGAAGGTGAGAATAAGAAAAGGGTACAATCAGGAAACGAGTCAGAGTCGCTGATGTACATGGTAAGTTTTCAAGACCAAGGAGGTAAAGATACTCAGAAATGGGTTTATATTCAAGTGACCACAGCACAGCATTCTTTAGCTTGAGATAGCCTTTCTTTAGTGAACCACAGTCTTACCCACGTGGGCGTTGGAAGTACAACTCCTCATACTTGATGGATAAAATCGCAAATAGGTTAAAGATGAAACGAAAAGCCCAGGGGATCATGAACATATGTACAGATGTATGATCGTAGCTAGGTTCTAGGGTATTTTTTAAGTCTTTATTGAATTTGTTACTTATTGAATATTGCTTCTGTACATGTTTTTTTTGGCCTTGAGGCATGTCGGATCCTAGCTCCCCAAACAGGGATCAAACCGAAACCCCTGTGTTGGAAGGTGAAGTCTTAACTGCTGAACTGCCAGGGAAGTCCCAGTTCTAGGGTTTTGCTCAAATATGACATCAACATATCTATATCTCCATCCAACCATCCATCCGTCCATCTCTCCATCTCTCATTTATTTGATATAATTATGTCTATTGACTCAGAAACTAAAATTAGTTCAATATTAATGGAAGTGAAAATTAGGTTTCTTCATAATAATTAAAGAAATGCATTACAAATGGCATAAAGTATTAGTCAACTATGCATTAATTTGTAACTATAATAGATATTTATTAAAACACTCTTACAGACCAGGAGTTGTGGTAAGACCTAGGGAGAGTATACAGATAAGTAAGACAGAGGCTTGCTTTTTAGATTTTAGGATTCACAGACTAGTAGAAAGTAATCACATACACCTCTCTGACCTCATGTCCCATCCTCTTACCTTCACTCACGCCACTTTAGAGACACTGTCCTCCTTCCTTTTTCTAAAACATAAAAATCCTCTCTTTCCGCAGGGCCTTTGCACTTGCAGTTTCCTCTGCCCAGACTGTTCTCTCCCTTGATGTGCAGTATCGAGGCCACACTTCCTTCTGATGTCTGCTCACATATCAGCCTCTCATTGAGGTCTCCCCTGAGTATCCCATACAGGGTAGCAATTCTCTTTCACTCAGGACACTCAGTATCTCCACAGTTCTGAACTCCTTTCCTTCCTAATCATCTATATTTAATTTTTATATGTTTGTTTGTCTCTCCTTATGCCCAGTAGAATATATGTCCCTTGGAAATTAGGACTTTTTTGCATTGTATACTATCCTTGTGTCCAGGGAAAAGCTTGGCAAGAGTCAATGTTTAATAAATATTTTTAAATGAAATAATGCAAGGAAGAAAAAGTAATGTTTGACAGCACTGGGGAAGGAGTGATTATTTTGGTCTTGGAGGTATGAATTTTGATCAGCTTATCAGTCCTTGAATAAAAGGTTTTTACTTTGAATAGTAAAGTCCACAAATGTGGGACAACTACATGGCTAAATTCTAAGATAGATATACCCAGCATTTCAGGAATCAGGGTGCCGGTTAGATATGATAAATGGTCATATGATGCCTGAAAATTTTCCATTATGCTGTGCATTTTTTTTTTTTTTTTTTTGGTTTGGGACCATCTGGAGATAAATGGGTTTGACCTCATTTCCAAAACTACTTGTGTAACCTGTTCCTGGTAACCAGGATCTAAATCTTCAGTCGTTGGCTGTCTGTACCTGATTCTATGCTCTCAATCCTTATGACTCTGACTACTCATGGGACTCAAGAGAACTCTGAACATTTTCCTTGTCAAGAAAACCATCACTCATCTGAGATGCGGAACAGGGAAGAACTCTTAATATCCACCGGAATGGCTCAGGGCAACCTGGACTGCCAAAGAAAACAGGTGTTCAGTGATGACTGGAACAACTTTGAGGCACAGAATCCAAGCTGTGCTTGGGCCCTGTGACACCTGTCCTTGTCGTGCTTCTGGATATCAGACAGGTAATTGAGGATTCTCAGGCAGCCAAAGAGTCCCCACTTTGGGGGCAGTTTTTCATTGATTCAATTGACATCTATTGAGCCTCTTGCTGGTATAAGACTCAGAGCATGACCCAGTCTTGATCTAACCAGAAGTTCTCTCTACTAAGTTTGTGGGATTTCCCCCAGTGGTTTCAGGAAGCTTTCTCTTGAGATTGTTTTAATCAAAGAGTCTCGTTGAAAAACATTATTCACTTATTCATCTGTGCTGGGTCTTAGTTGCAGCATGTGGGATCTGACCAAGGATGGAACCCAGGCCCCCTGCACTGGAAGTTTGGAGTCTTAGCCACTGAACCACCAGCAAGTCCCAGTCAGAGAGTATTATTTTCAGGAAGGAGAAGCTCATTCAAACAAGCTTCTTTAAAACATAGGAGAGATGGGAGAAATTTTTCAGAATCTAAAAGCAAGAGGTGGCAACATGTTAGCTAACATGGCATATTTCTCTTCAGGGCTCTAATTCAGTTTTCTCTCTTTGGACCTGGTTCCTCCAGTGCTCTGTTCATCAGGCCAAAAAAAAAAAAAAAAAAACCATTTCAGACCTGGCTGGACAGCACTGTCCAGGAGCATGTGAAGGAGGCCGTCTGCAGCCTCTGTGTTCCATTCTGGATTCCTGGAAGAAAGAACCCAAGTGGCTCAGCTGTATCTGAGATCTTCTTCTGTGCGATAAGACATAACCAGAGGGCAGGGTCCCGTGGCCTGGTGTCCACTCAGCAGGGCGGTGGGAAGTGGCTCACTCAGAAAATAGGCTGAGGATATGGGCAGGGTAAAACTGGCATCTCTAGTGCAGACCGGAAGTGCTGTTCAGAGCTAGAGACCTGTGCATTTAGTGGGACCTGAGGGGACAGAGCTATCATGGACAGGAGCTGTTAGTTAGACACATGGGATGGAGGAGGGGAAGTTCAGATACCAAGAAGGAATGCTGGATATCAAAGTGCAAATGATGGGGAGAATGAGTGCCTGGGCTGTGCCAACATGACCTACCCTGTCCCCTCATCAGCCACTTGCTGTTCTGCAGCTGAAATGGGGGTGAAAGAGAATCTCTTGACTTAAGGAGGAGCTGCTGCACCAAAGGGGTTAATCAGTGTGAGTGACTCACATGCTCTCTCCTTTCTCGCACCTGGGTGGATTTCCCTGCACACCTGGAAGTCTCAGTTTATTGCCCTAAGACATGATTCTCAGCTGCAAACAAGAGGACGCCTGCAGATTTGTCTTAACTGCAGTGTGTGATGGAGAAGGAAATGGCAATCCACTCCAGTATACTTGCCTAGAGAATCCTGTGGACAGAGGAGCCTGGTGGGCTGTTGTCCATGGGATTGCACAGAGTCGGACACGACTAAAGTGACTTAGCATGCATGCATGTATTGGAGAAGGAAATGGCAGCCCACTCCAGTATTCTTGCCTGGAGAATCCCAGGGACAGAGGAGCCTGGTGGGCTGCCGTCTATGGGGTCTCACAGAGTTGGACACAACTGAAGCAACTTAGCAGTAGCAGCAGCAGCAGTGTGTGAAAGGCAGAGAAGTTCGCCTCTCCTACCATTTTAAGGAAAAGGACAGAGGCCATTTATTGAGGAATAGTTATGTTCCTGGATGCTATAGGTATTCCATCCAGGGCCCCTGGGTATCCCTTGCCCTGTCTGTGCATTCCCTTCCAGTTTCAATGGGCATGTGCTTACAGACACCCTGCCTTGGAGTCTGTTCTTGGGCAGATGGTGCTCTGCAGGGGAACCTGCTCTGCTCACTGCGTCTGTGAGTGTAGGTTTCCCCTTTCGCCCCCTTTCGCCCCCATGGAGACTCTTAGCTCCTGATGGACAGATGCAGGATATGAAAGTCTTGCCCTCTTGCCTTCAATGGAGACAACCTCTGAGGTGTAACCCACACTCCAGAGTGCCCCTGCACAGTCCAGCTGAGGCCACCCTCTGCAGGTCTCTCCCTGAGACCAGTCCTCCCCAGCCATCCTCCTCTTCCCTGTCCTGCTCCCTCCTCTCCCTTGCTGGTCTCACTGGGGGTGTTTTCTTAATCAGTCACTTGCACAAGAATCTCAGCCCTGAGTCTGCCTCTGACAAACCTGATCTAACTTGCCCTGCTTTCATTTGTACCTGACAAAACCCTTGTGAAGGACATATTATTATCTTCATTTTACAGATGGGAACCTGAGCCTCAAAAGGTGGTAAGCTGGCCAGAGCTAGTGATTCAAATCCAGCTCTGTCCAACACCATGAATTCAGCGCCCTGGAAGACAATCAGCACTTAGATGAAGCTAAGCCAGTGGTCGCCTCATAAATGCAGTAGCTTTCTGAAGGTCACAGAGAAGATTAGGCTCCTGCATTGCATCAGGAGTTGTCTGAGGTCTCAGGCCTATATGGGTGCTTCCACTGACTGTCTTCCTCCTTCAGCCTGTGTGCTACTTACCCATCAGTTTCATCCATCAGCACTCTGCTTTGAGGGTCCGCTTTCACCTATGGCTCTTAATAAGCCAGTAAGCTGGTTGAGGACCAAAACCCTTGCTACTTATTGCGTGAAATCCCCAGAACCTAGCATGGCCCTTGGCACAGAAGAGAAGAGGTACTTAAATGAATATACCTTCAGTTAAAGGATCCCGCCACAGGGCAGTTTATTCCATGAAAGGTCTGCTCTGGAGAAATCAATTAAGTCAAAATGAAGGGATTTCTCTGAGTTCTTGAAAAGAACTGGGTTCCTTGAACTGATTTCTTGCTCTCCAGTGCCTGCACTGTGGTTTAGTGCAGAGGCCTCACTCCAGTGCTGTCTGCTGAGTGTCCCTCCTCTGAGGTCTCCTTTCAGGCAACAGTAGCTAATTCTGTCCAAAGGTTTTTACCCTTGGTACGTTTCAGATGATATCTATACATATTCTGAGGGAATAATGACTTCAACATTAATTCTGGGGAATTATGAATCCCTCGTCTTAATTTTGGAGAAGGCAATGGCAACCCACTCCAGTACTCTTTCCTGGAAAATCCCACGGATGGAGGAGCCTGGTAGGCTGCAGTCATAGGGTCGCTAAGAGTCGGACACGACTGAGCGACTTCACTTTCACCTTTCACTTTCAGGCATTGGAGAAGAAAATGGCGAGCCACTCCAGTGTTCTTGCCTGGAGAATCCCAGGGATGGGGGAACCTGGTGGGCTGCCGTCTATGGGGTTACACAGAGTCAGACACGACTGAAGCGACTTAGCAGTAGCAGCAGCAGCTTCTTAATTTACTATGCAGAAATCAAAAAGCCAGGACAGCTATATTAATACCAGAAAATTTCAAGGCAGAAATTGTTTCCGGAGTCCAGAGATAAAGAGGGCTATTTTACAGTGCTAAAAGGACCAATCCACAGCAGACAAAACAGCCCTAAAATGTCTGCACCCAATTAACATACTTTAAAGTACATAAAGCAAAAATTAAGAGGTGAAACTCCTTGGAAGAAAAGTTATGACCAACCTAGAGAGCATATTGAAAAGCAGAGACATTACTTTGCCAACAAAGGTCCGTCTAGTCAAGGCTATGGTTTTTCCAGTGGTCATGTATGGATGTGAGAGTTGGACTGTGAAGAAGGCTGAGCACTGAAGAATTGATGCTTTTGAACTATGGTGTTGGAGAAGACTCTTGAGAATCCCTTGGACTGCAAGGAGATCCAACCAGTCCATTCTGAAGGAGATCAGCCCTGGGATTTCTTTGGAAGGAATGATGCTAAAGCTGAAACTTCAGTACTTTGGCCACCTCATGCGAAGATTTGACTCATTGGGAAAGACTCTGATGCTGGGAGGGATTGGGGGCAGGAGGAGAAGGGGACGACAGAGGATGAGATTGCTGGATGGTATCACTGACTCGATGGACGTGAGTCTGAGTGAACTCCGGGAGTTGGTGATGGACAGGGAGGCCTGGTATGCTGCGATTCATGGGGTCGCAGAGAGTCGGACACGACTGAGTGACTGAACTGAACTGAACTGAACTGAAGAGGTAAAAACAGACAAATTCATTGTCATAGTCAAGGTTGACAACTCACAGAGAGAAAGGAGACATAAACAGTTACATCAATGTTGAGATACAAAACACATTAGAGTAGTTGCCCATTGGTGGGAGTGGAGGGGAATAAGCAAGTGTAAGAGATAGGAAAAAAGGCAAAAAGTGGAATCAAATTAAACAGAATGAAGCCTGACATAAACTGATGATAGGGTCCCACATATTAAAGGTATGTGTACCTCAGTTCTCTAGACAACAAGAGTAAAGTGAAAATTAAGAATGAAATTTATTGGAAAATCCTAGTATTGAAGATTTTTTTCTTACCAGCATCACTTTTGAATTCGTCATTCTCCCAAGGGTATCAATGGAGTAGACACTGTCTTGACACCGTGAATCACTGTGTAGGTAATAATACATTCCAAAATCATGCATATGTTCCAGTGTCTATTGATCATCTTGAAGTTTTACTTCTGCCACAGCTGAAATAGAAGGAAAATAAACATAAACATCAAGTAAAAAGTAATCTTCCACTAAAATCAAGCCTGATCATTATATTGAACATCAGACATGAGTAATGCGTAGGGTATGATTTAACCAATTTTGAGTGGTCAAATAACGGCATTATTATCTTTTAAATTGTGAATCAAGATTAGAAGCCCTTGTAGTTTTCTGCTGATGCTGCCAGCAGATTTTCCTCACCGTGCTTTTATCCACCCTCCCCTCAGTGTACCAATCCAGATAATAATTCAGACGGATATTATGGCCCTTGGTTCCTGGGATTTTTTTGAAAGGTGCGTGGGTGGATTTTGTGATTATGTAAGCACAAAGCTAATAGGATTGGCGGGCGCCCCAGCTGAGAACAGGCAGGTGCCCTGCAGTCTCCTCTCGGCCTTGCTCTCCCTGGGTGTGGGCTGGTGCTGGGCTGCCTCTGTTACAGAACAACCCCAGCATCCCTGCCTGCTGTGCCCTGCCATGCTGCAGCTCCTAGCTAGAACCAAGAAGTATGGACACTGACTCTCACACTCCAGCAGCCTTTAAAGTCACCACTGCAGAAGGAGCTTGGACCTAGAATCAGAGTTTGTAGGTTGCATTGGGAGGAATCCATTGTAGTAACTGGGCTGAACTGGGTGCTTACATTAACTGATAAAATTTATGGAAAATAATGTTTTGGCCTGCATTTCAGGTACCTGTCACTGCGTGACAAACTAGATGAAAGGCTTAGTAGTAGAGAGTATCATGACTTTCTATCGTGACATAGCTAGGAGGGTCTATAATTTGGACGGAGCAGTAGGGATTGAATGTCTCTGTTTCACTTGTTTCTGCTGGGCTGGAGTATGCATGGTGGTTTCTTCACTGACATGCCCGACACTTGGTCAAGGATAGTTTGAAGGGCTGGGGCTTGGCTGGGATAGCTTGACTAGGTACACGTTTGGCTTTGAGTGTTGCTCTTGGCTGCTTCCCTTGGTTTCCCTTTCTGTGGTTTCAGGGTCTCTGCCTCTCTCTTCATAAGGCCTCTCCCTTCATAAGGCCTCTCCTTGTAGTCTCTCCAGCAGGGTAGTGACAATTGTGACATGAGCTTCCGAGAATGCAAAGGCAGAAATCTTAGGCTCAGGACAGGCAGAGACTTGGTTGCATTATATTCTTGCTAATGTCTATATTTTGGCTCAGATCCAAGAAGTGGGAACTTCTCAAGGATGTAAGGACTAAAGGTATGATTTTCCCCCAGATCCACTGATGTAAGACTTCTGCAGCATGGTCTGGGGTATAGAATAGACAGAGGCTACTGAGGTTTAAGAAGTGCCTGGAACTGCCAGATAAAATACAGGCTACTCAGTTAAATTTGAACCTTAGATCAACAATAAGTAATTTTTTAGGATAAATATGTCCACTGCCAGCAGCATAGCATGCAATATTTGAGACATATTTACCCTAAATTGCCTTGTCTTTCTTTCCTGAAATTCAAACTTAATAGAGCATTCTGAATTTTTCTTTGCTAGATTTGGCAACCCTAGATGAGAACCTGGTGAGCAAAACCTAGTAGCTTTTTATTGGTCTAGTTGCAAGGTGGTTTCGGGGCATATGAGGACAAGACATAGAAGGCAGGTCTTTGAGGATAGCAGAGGACTGAGGCTGAGCGTTCAGGCAGTGGACCAGAGTGGCTAAGGTCAAGACAGTGGAATCAGCAGACCAGAGAGGAATCTCAACTCTGCTCTGAAAATCGTGTGTGTGTGTGTGTGCGCGCGCGTGTGTGTGTGTGTGTGTGTGTGTGTGTGTGTGTGTGTGTGTCTGGTGGTGGGGGGGTGGTGTTTTAGGCTTTCAAATAAGGCCCATAATATAGTGCTACTCAGTAGGGTTGTGGTGAGGATTAAACATGGGTACCTGGGATGCGCTTGGCACAGCGCCTGGTATGTAGGAAGCTCCACGAACAGGTTAGTGTAGTCACCACCAGAGGAGCCCTTGCAGCAGTGATCATAGCGTTGTGGGTATTAAAGCTGGTACACAGGGAGTGGGGAAGGGGCACAGAGGAGGCTAAAGTTCCCAGAACAGAGGCCAGGCTCTGTGCCTGGTGCTTACATTTCTCCCTCTCCCTTAATCATCATAGCCTTTGCAGGGACAATAAATCAATTTTAGAGATTAGTGAATTGACTTGGAGGAATTACTGTTTGCCTGAGTGGCAAAGTCAGGTCTGTCTGACTCCAGAATTATTTTCCTATTAAAAAAAAAGACAATATAGTTCATTCAGGTGGACCTCAGTTTGGGTATTTCCTCTTAGTGTCCCAAGGCCAGTCTTTCCTTGACCTTGGCCTCTGTTGCTTCAGCTCTGAGCCTTCCCTACTCCATGGGATGATAGAAGAGGAGGATGCACTTGCTTCTCCCACAGCCCGTTGCAAGCATTCACTGTGCTGTGAAGACATGTGAAAACTCTAAAGTGCCCCACAGATGTTGAAATTGTTTTATAAACCCTAGTTCATCAAATGTCTGTGGAATTGAAATATTAATCACATATTCTGCTAATTCTAGGCCTTGGCAGGATGGGAAGCTCTGCTTTCTAGAAGGCAGTGAAGATGGGGATTGGGGAGGTAGGAAGAAAGGAGAGGTGAGTCTTAGGCTGTGGTGTGTTTCCCCTGGAACATTCTGGCAGAAGATTTTGAGGATATAGGATTTAAGGGCAAATAGTTGAGCCAGACATGAGGGCTGTGTATCTCTCCCTCTGGCTTATTGCTTTTAGGAAGCTTTGCAAATAGTCCTTGCCTGAGGCACAGGGAGGTGTGATCAAGAGATTGATGAAATGCCAATTTCGTATTTCTTTCATTATCTGCTGCAGATTTGGAACTTATTTACAAGGCCACTATGAACTTTCAGACTTCCCCAGAGAGGAGCAGCTTGGAAATATGTGGAAGTATTGTCATTATCTATTTTATGGGTGAGCATGATGTAAACAATGACTGACGAAGCCTGAGTGAGCTGGGTCGTGCCTCTGGCTTGGGTTTTCTCTTTCTCTAATTCACTCTGGGTCTGAATTTCCGTCCTCCCAGCACTCTGGACGTGCAGCTGCATTCATTATGCTCACGGACTCTGCCCAAATCTGCCACGCAAGGCACACAGTGGTCTGTAACCACAGACTCATTTCCCGGACAGTAAATTATGATAACGTGACAAGAGAAGGTTCTAGTTCTGACACATATTTCCCAAGTTTGCCAGGGGTAACAGCATAGCTGGTGGGGTGCGTGTGTCTGTGTGTGTTTGTGTTTATGTATGATGGGGAAGGAGTGAATGTGTGGGCTTCTGAAAGTCATCTTGCGAATGCCACAGTGGAAGGAGAGACGAGAGTGCTCTCTGCTTGGTAATGAGATTCAGTGTTATGGGGCTGTTATTTTTAGAGTTTAAACTATGAAAATCTCATTCGCTCCCCAGAGGCCTCCTCTCTGCCATTCTTCAGCACATCAGGTGAGAAATCAAGTGTCATCTCTAAAAAATGATAACAGATCCCAAGTTAACTTGTAAAAAATGCCCCTTTCCCCTAATTCTAAGTGTTTGGTATGGCGAGAATCATCTTATAAATTGGAATTCTGATCTGAGATGAGCAGGGAGAGACAGGAGAAGGAAGATTAGAGATAGAGAATTAACAATGAAACCTGACTGTATTCTTTGTGAATAATTAAGCACAAATGCTCACTGCAAGTGTGTGTGCTTATTTGTGTACTTGACTTTTATACATATGTGTATGTACGGATAACTTGTGACTCCCAAACATGTGTGTATATGTATGTGTTTCAGACATGCTTTTTGATATATTCTATGAATAATTTTTGATGATCTTTGTCTAAATTCTCTTCTTTGGTTATCCTTATATTTTATTCTCACATTTGTTCTCATCAGATTTCTTTAGCAGAGCTAGTAAACTGGTTGCAATCTTAAAGGCACAAAGGCATGCCTACTTTGATCATATAAGCTCCAGAGACAGAAATTTCTATTGTTTTTGCATACATCCAGTCAACCAGTAAAATTCAGCAGACTAAACAGGAAGATGCTCATTGCTTCGAATTCCAGCTATGTGGGTGTTATCTTCTAAATGTTTATCTCCAGTATTAACTTTTCCCGTGAGGCTGGGCATCTCAGAATTGATGCTTTAAAACTGTGGTGTCGGAGAAGACTCTTGAGAGCCCCTTGAACAGCAAGGAGATCAAATCAGTCAATTTTAAAGGACATCAACCCTGAATATTCATTGGAAGGACTGATGCTGAAGCTGAAACTCCAGTATTTTGGTCATCTGATGCGAAAATCTGACTCATTGGAAAAGTCCCTGATGCTGGGAAAGATGGAGGGAAGAAGGAGAAGAGGGCGTAAGAGGATGAGATGGCTGGGCGGCATCACTGATGCAATGAACATGAACTTGGGCAAACTTTGGGAGGTGGGAGGAAAGGAGATGCCTGGTGTGCTGCAGTCCATGGGGTAGCAAAGAGTTGGATATGACTAGGAGAATGAACAACAACAGCAACGATAGATTTTTTCCTAGTTTTTTAATGGAATCTCTGTACTGTTTTCCATAATGGCTGTATCAATTACATTCCAACCAGCAGTACAAGACAGTTCCCTTTTCTCCACATCATCTCTAGCATTTATTGTTTGTAGATTTTAAAATGATGGTTATTCACTGGTCATAGCAAACACGCTCTTCCAACAACACAAGAGGCAACTCTAAGCTTGGATATCACCAGATGGTCAAGACCGAAATCAGGTTGAAAATGCTCTTTGCAGCCCAAGATGGAGAAGCTCTATACAGTGAGCAAAAATAAGACCTAGAGCTGACTATGACTCAGCTCCTTATTGAAAAATTCAGGCTTAAATTGAGGAAAGTAGGGAAAACCACTAGATCATTCAGGTATGACCTAAATCCCTTAGGATTATACAGTGGAAATGATGAATAGTTTCAAGGGATTGGATCTGATATACAGAGTGCCTGAAGAACTATGGACAGAGGTTCGTAACACTGTATAGAAGGCAGTGACCAAAATCATCCCAAATCAAAAGAAATGCAAGAAGGCAAAGTGGTTGTCAGAGGATGACTTACAAATAGCTGAGAAAAGAAGATAAGGGAAAGGCAAAGGAAAAAGGAAGATATATCCATCTGAATGCAGACTTCCAAAGAATAGCAAGGAAAGATAAGAAAGCCTTCTTAAGTGATCAATGCAAAGACATAGGAAAACAACAGAATGGCAAAGACTAGAGATCTCGTCAAGAAAATTAGACCATTCCAAGGGAACATTTCATGCACAGATGGGCATAATAAAGGACAAAAACAGTATGGACCTAGCAGAAGCAGAAGATATTAGGAAGAGAAGAATTATACATAGAAGAACTGTACAAAAAAGATCTTAATGACCCAAATAACCACAATGGTGTGGTCACTGACATAGAGCCAGACATCCTGGAGTGTGAAGTCAAGTGGGCCTTAGGAAGCATTACTTTGAAGAAAGCTAGTGGAGGTGACGGAATTCCAGCTGAGCTATTTCAAATGCCCAAAGATGATGCTGTGAAAGTGCTGTACTCAGTATGCCAGCAAATTTGGAAAACTCAGCAGTGGCCACAGGACTGGAAAAGATCAGTTTTCATTCCAATCCCAAAGAAAGGAAATGCAAGGAATGCTCAAGCTACTGCACAATTGCACTCATCTCACATGCTAGTAAAGTAATGCTTAAAATTGTCCAAGCCAGGCTTCAGCAATACATGAACTGTGAAATTCCAGTTGTTCAAGCTGGTTTTAGAAAAGGCAGAGGAAAAAGAGATCAAATTGCCAACATCCGCTGGATCATGGAAAAAGCAAGAGAGTTCCAGAAAAACATCTATTTCTTCTTTATTGACTATGCCAAAGTCTTTGACTGTGTGGATCACAGTAAACTGGAAAGTTCTGAAAGAGATGGGAATACAGACCACCTGACCTGCCTTTTGAGAAATCTGTATGCAGGTCAGGAAGCAACACTTAGAACTGGGCATGGAATAACAGACTGGTTCCAAATAGGAAAAGGAGTACGTCAGGGCTGTATATTGTCACCCTGCTTATTTAACTTATATGCAGAGTACATCATGAAAAACACTGGGCTGGAAGAAGCACAAGCTAGAATCAAAATTGCCAGGAGAAATATCAATAATCTCACATATGTAAACGACACCATCCTTATGGCAGAAACTGAAGAAGAACTAAAGAGCCTCTTGATGAAAGTGAAAGAGGAGAGTAAGAAAGTTGGCTTAAAGTTCAACACTCAGAAAATGAAGATCATGGCATCTGGTCCCATCACTTCATGGCAAATAGATGTGGAAACTGTCAGATTTTATTTTGGGGGGCTCCAAAATCACTGTAGATGGTGACTGTAGCCATGAAATTAAAAGATACTTACTCCATGGAAGGAAAGTTATGACCAACCTAGACAGCACAGTAAAAAGCAGAGACATTACTTTGCCAACAAAGGTCCGTGTAGTCAAGGCTATGGTTTTTCCAGTGGTCATGTATGGATGTGAGAGTTGGACTATAAAGAAGGCTGAGTGCTGAAGAATTGATGCTTTTGAACTGTGGTGTTGGAGAAGACTCTTGAGAGTACCTTGGATTGTAAGGAGAGCCAACCAGTCAATTGTAAAGGAAATCAGTCCTGAATATTCATTGGAAGGACTGATGCTGAGGCTGAAATGCCAATACTTTGGCCATCTGATGTGAAGAACTGACTCATTGGAAAAGACCCTGATGCTGGGAAAGATTGGGGGCAGGAGGAGAAGGGGATGACAGAGGATGGGATAGTTGGATGGGATCGCTGACTCAGTGGACATGGGCTTGGGTAGACTCCGGGAGTTGGTGATGGACAGGGAGGCCTGGCGTGCTGCAGTCTATGGGGTCCCAAAGAGTGGGACACAACTGAGTGACTGAACTAAACTGAACTGATTTCATTCCTTTAGTTACAGTGGTAAATGGGATTGTTTCCTGAATTTATCTTTTTGATTTTTCATTGTTAGTGTATAGGAATGCAAGGGATTACTGTGTATTAATTTTACATTCTGTGACTTTATTAAATGCCTTAATTAGCCCAAGTGGTTCTTTGGTGGCACTTTTATGGTTTTCTATGTATAGTATCCAATTGCATGACCAGGGAAGTCCTACCTCCTTTATTATTTATTTATTTTATTTTTCTTTTTAATTGGAGGCTAATTACTTTACAATATTTTGGTGGTTTTTTGCCATACATTCACATGAATCAGCCGTGGGTGTTCCCCATCCTGAACCCCCCTCCCGTCTCCCTCCCCATCCCATCCCTCAGGGTCATCCCAGTGCACCAGCCCTGAGCACCCTGTTTCATGCATTGAACCTGGACTGGCGATCTATTTCATGTATGTTAATCTTCATGCTTCAATGCTATTCTCTCAGATCATCCCACCCTCGCCTTCTCCCACAGAGTCCAACAGTCTGTTCTTTACATCAGTATCTCTTTTGCTTTCTCGCATATAGGGTCATTGTTACCATCTTTCTAAATTCCATATATATGCGTTAATATACCGTATTGGTGTTTTTCTTTCTGATTCACTTTGCTCTGTATAATAGGCTCCAGTTTCATCTACCCCATTAGAACCGATTCAAATGCATTCTTTTTAATGGCTGAGTAATATTCCATCGTGTATATGTACCACAGCTTTCTTATCTATTTGTCTGCCGATGGACATCTACCTACCTCCTTTCTTGATGAGTCACCACAGACATTATTTTGGAGAGCTGACTTTGGCAAGAATTCTTACCCTTTGCCTGTTTCTAAGCCAGTTTTTCCAGGATCCCATCTCCTGGCTCTGGAGTGAGTATGGGGTTCCAGTGGGTCCCATCCTGGCCATAGGACAGTGTAGAAGAGGAGAGGTAACTTCTCCACCCTTTATGAGGAGTCCTTTCCCGAGATGCCCTTTTCCCTACGATACTTCATAAGTGGATAAGCTTCTCTAGGTTAAAATTTTCCACTGTAGCTACTGTAATTCCAGATAATCTTTAGTAAGTTTAACCTGTTTTTTCAGCCTTGAATCAAATTTTATTCATCTGGGACCTCACACTAGGCTCAGTTCCACTTAGGTTGGCCCCGGTCCAACCCCAGACCTGATCTGGTTTCCAAGTTAGAACCATTCTGATGCTGGAACTGGTCTGGTTTCTAAGTTGAACCCATCTGACTCCAGGCCCAGTCTGGTTTTTAAGTTGGATCCAGTCTGACTTGGCTGATTTCCAGATCCAGTCCACAAAAATAAATGCTCATGTGAAGTCTGAAAGCTCATAATGCAAAAGCTGTGGAGAGGAACTGATCCCTGCACCCCACCACCACCCCCCGCCAACATCCACGGGCAGTGAGCTCAGGAAACTCAGTGGTACCTGCACCTGATTGCCCATGGCTCACAGGGCCCCTGGGGTGCTCCTTTAATTCTGTCCTCTGACACAACTGTTAAGAGATACTAAGGCATATTACAATTTTTAAGAGTTTATTTGAGCAGAAATCAGTTTGAGTTGGGCAGCATCCAGTCTAGCAGATAGAAAGGAGTCCAAGGAGCTGTGAAAAATAAAAGGCATTTTGTACAGGAGCAGGGATGAGGAAGTGAACTGAGGCTAAAAACTGGGTTGACTGTTGCATGGCTTCCTTCCTTAGTGGGGCTGGTGGGGACCCCTCACACAGATTGTCCAAGTAGTGCTGATAAGTGACTCCTGAATGACTCTTAAAAAAAAATAGAGTATAGTTGCTTTATACTGTTGTGTTACTTTCTGCTGTACAACAAAAGGAACCTGTCACACATACACACATCTCCCCTCTCCCCTGGATTTCCCTCCCACATAGGTCACCGCAGAGCACCAAGTAAAGTCCCCTATGCAGCACAGTAGGTTCTCTTTAGTTACACATTGTTGTCGTTTAGCTGCCAAGTCCTGTCTTTGTGACCCCACAGCCCATAGCCCACCAGGCTCCTCTGTCCCTGGGATTTCCCAGGCAAGAATACTACAGTAGGTTGCTATTTCCTTCTTCAGGGAATCTTCTTGACCCAGGGACCGAACCTGAGTCTCCTGCATTGGCTGGTGGATTCTTTACGGCTAAGCCACTAAGGAAGCCCACTTTACACATAGTATTTCATACATAGTAGTGTTTATTTGTCAATCCCACTTTCCCAATCTATCCCACCCCTTCCTTCCCTCTTTGGTATCCATACGTTTATTCTCTAAGTCTGTGTCTATTTCTGCTTTGCGGATAAGTTCATCTGTACCATTTTTCTAGATTCCACGTGCGTGCTGCTTGACTCTGGAAGATCCCGTTTCTGAAGGAGTCGATGCTGTGCTAAGGTAAGTCCTGGTTTGGGGAGTGGAGCTTAGCCTAAGCAACTCCATTTTGTGTCCTTGTCTTGTGTTCATTTTAATAATTTATTCATTTGTTTTTGGCTGCGCTGGGTCTTCCTTGCTTTGCTTGCGCTCTCTCTAGTTGCAGGGAGCGTGAGCCACTCTCTAGCTGTGGTGCACGGGCTCCTCCTGGAGACGGCTTCTCTTGTTGTGGCACACAGGCTGTAGGTGCATGCAGCCTTCGGTAGTTGCAGCAAGCGGGCTCAGTAGTTATGGTGCACGGACTTAGTTGCTCCGCATCTTGTGGAATCTTCCCAGACCAAGGATCGAACCCATGTCCCCTGCACTGGCAGGCACATTCTTCTCCACTGTACCACCAGGGAGTCCTCTTTTCTCATTTTCTGAGTGCGTGTTCCATTCACCTTTGGTTGGCTCTGCCAGGATTCTTTAATTTTACAATCATGGGCACACATCGCCTGCTCCATTTTGTCTCTACGTAAATGCCACCTCCTCAGAGTGGTTATCTTTAAGCATTTAAAATAAAATACTGCTCCTGTACCCCATCTTCCTGACTCTGCCTCCTTTAACCTATTTTATCCTTATTCATAACACTCATCATCATCTGACATTATATGCTTATGCTTGTTTGTTTGTTTCCTCTCACCCCTATGTAAGCTTCCTGAGGGAGGTTTTTGTTTTTTTTGTTTCTTTGTTATGCCATTTTTTCAGTGCCTAGAACAGTATCTGTCATCTAGAAATTGCTCAATAATTATTTGTTAAATAAACAAGTGAATGATTTCCCTGGAAAGCTTTCTACCAACATTCTGGTAAATTCTCTCTAGTGTGAGTGCAGTTATTTTATTTTGCCACTCTGGCATGTGATACAGGGAAATGTACCATAGTGATAGTTTGAAAGTGGAGCTTGTCTATCACTTTTTTCTTGTCACCCACCAAACACTCCTTATTCCAGGGAAGTTGCTGATTAGGGCAGTGGAATTTTAAATCCAGGAAAACTGTGGAATGCTGGCTTCCTTCTCTCTTTTTGTAAATATCCTGAGACTTACTTCTTTGTTAAGTCATTTTCTGGGAAGAGTAAAGTGCTTTCTGCAGGGAGCTGAGCCCTGACAGATCCCTGGTGACCTTTTGAGCCAACTTGTACTTTTTACAGCAACACAGAGGAAAATCTCCTAGTTTCGATGCTACTTTGCAAAACTAGAAACAAAAGTTGAAACCAAATTATATTCTAAGTTTACCCTCTTGACACATACATTTACCTGAGTTCTTCTCTCTTTCCCTAGTCAATCTCTGCAGCTCAGTTGACAGAATATTTTGCTTTTATCTTACAAAATATTTCTCCTTAAAACCTGTTTCTGTAAAGAGACGAATAGGTGGGATGTGGACTTCTTAAAAATATTATACCTGAAAAATATCTTGAACAGTAGAATGGTTGCAAACCTACGTAAGATGCTGTGTTTTCAACAAAGTCAGGAATGGTATGCAACCCTGAATCCTTGTCATGCGCAATCTGACAGATGAAACCCCCTCACCCTGCTTTTGTCCCCAGCGGCCAGGATATGGATTATCTGTGTCTCTGTTTTCCAGGGGGCTCTCCAGGCTTTGAGTCACATCTGCATGGACTTTGTCCATACGTGTGAGGCCCCACTGGTATCTGACAGGAAAGCAAATGCTTTCATTCCGATTTTGATATTCTTTTCCACTATTGCCTGGAAAGCGACTCCGACTCTACATGATGGCCTCTTATATTGGAGTATTTCCCTTCTGGTGTCTCCCACCTATGTGGTGTCTGTGGGTTGGTGGTGCTGGTGGTGGGGGTCTCAGCCCAGGGTGGGGAAGGAAAGAGTACCCCCTGACTCCTTCCTATCAGTGGAGCATTTGATTGACCTTGGCTGCTGGGCTCACCTGGTGATGCAGTGGACTCCTGAGGAATGAACCTACCTGGGCCTCCTCTGTTGCCAGGGTGGGCATCAGGAAACATCTGGCTGAGGTTACCCCCTTCTGTAGGTTGAGAGGTTGTGTGGTCCCCAGCCACTGTGCTGCTTCTCCAGTTCTGGTGTCTCAAACCAGATCCTCCTCTTCTTCTACCTTTCAGAGTCCCCCTTTGGCTGTCTCTTGAATTATTTCCTGCCGGGAGCCAGCATGGGGAATCCCGCCCTTGGCAAAGGTCATGAGGAAGAGGCCTGCCAGAGCAAAGGCTAGATCAGGCCTCAGGGGTCCCCCTGGACTTTCTAGGGCATCTACCCCAAAAGCAGAGTCTGTCTGCCTTACTGCATTATGCCTTTCACCAACTTTTCTGACATTAATAGAGGGCTATCCCCCACCACCTTTCTCTGAAAAGAGTTAACTTAGAGCTCCAGTTAATAAGTCTCCTGGGCGTAACAAGAGTGTTTCAGTCCAAAAACTCCTCTGATGGCTCTCTAGCCTGCCTGACAAGTTTGTCCGGCCTCTTACATCCACACATGTAATTGTTCACAGCCTCCCAACTGTGAGAGGCACCAGACACTCTAAACTTTCTAAATACAGAGTCTTTTGAGAAGTTAGAAAATTATTAGTAAAGTATTAGTGGATTGTTAGAAATATACCGGTGGAGGGTTTCATCGTTGAGCCAATATTTGCTAAGCCTCCATATCCCTTGTCCCCTATATACACTAATTGATATAACTAGCATATGGGAAAAATAAGTATTAACCTTTGATAGTAATCACATTAGACCTCAGGCTAGTAAATTCTTCTCTTGATTATAGCCCACTACACCTTTGCCCTGTAGGAATGCAACTTTATCTGGTGCCTTCGGAGGGTGGTGCCTGACTTAAGAAAAATCACCTTTGGAGAAAATGAGTTTTCTGATTGACTAATCATCATCAGAAAGGGTCATAAAATGTTAGCAGGCCTCTTGGCCAGAAGATGACGTAAATCACCTGAGAACTTTTTATATCGGAAGGAATGCAGAAAGAAAGCGTGGTCTCAATAAGGGTTAGGACTGCTGACCCTGCATGACTTTGTATTATCCATTGATCTCTATGTATAACTTAAAGTATAAAAGCTGCACTGAAAAATAAAGAGATGGACCAGTTCCTGGAAAGACTGGTTTCCCCCATGTCGTTCTTTTCTTATTCTCCCTTTTCAGGCTGAATTCCCATCTGGAGCATAGAGGCTCGCCGTGTCTACTTATTTGCCTGGGCTTCTAAGACCCACACGAGAGGGACCCCAAGGTGGGGCACCCTCCGCTATTCAAGCAGGCGCCTGCGGCCTACGTAGACAGTGCTAGTCCCTTGTCTTGGGGCTTTATTGGCTTTCTATGTAAACCAAGGAATACAGCCTCTTTTCTCCTCTATTTTCTCCACTACACTATTCTTTCCTAATCTCTCTCTATATCTCTAAATAAATAATCTTATCTGATCGCCGACACCGTCCCCACTTCGAATTCCCTGGATCCACCAGGGCTGGGCCCTGGCAATTTGCAGTGTTTATTATGGTACTTGATGGGGAGGAATGGGCAGGGCCAGAGGATGTCATCTTGTTGAAGACAGAAGTTGTCAGGTTCTACTTTTAAAAATGTTTTAGCTGAATACTTTTGTCATCTAGAGGAGAAGGCAAAAACTTGTATTTTTAAAATTTTTATTTATTTAAAAATATCTTTTTATTTATTTGACTGCACTGGGTCTTAGTTGAGGCATGCAGAATCTTTAGTTGCAGCATGTGGAGTCTAGTTCCCTGATCAGGGATGGAATCTGGGACCCCTGCATTGAGGATGCGAAGTCTTAGCCCCTGGGCCACAAGGAAGCTTCAGAATTAGGTGGGCCTGAGTTTGAGCCACAGTTTCACCTGTTATTTGCTGTGTGCCTTCTGGCAAGTTCATTAACCATTGTTAAGTCTCAGCTTCCACATTGGTAGAGAATAACCCTATTCAAAGTTTCTTTTTTCTGTTTCATTATGGTTTATCACATGATACTAAATATAATTCCCTGTGCTATACAGTAGGACCTTGTTGTTTTATCTATTTGTCCATTGTATTCTCCAGACAAGATTACTGGAGTGAGTTGCCATTTCCTATCCCAGGGGATCTTCCCAATCCAGGGATCAAACCCACATCTCCTCCACTGGCAGGTGGATTCTGTACCACTGAGCTAACTGGGAAGCCCCCTATTAGGTCTCTTAAATTTTAGTCAACAACAAGAGGCCTGACTAGCTTGAGAAAAAGAATCAATGCAATTCCTTGAGAAAAAGGAATGCGCTAGAAGGTGAGTCAGTTGGAAAAAGAGAAGCTATTCCAGTTATTTGAACAGAGAGGGTTTAATAAAGTGTCTGGATTAATTGGGTTTTGGAGGACTGAAAAGGCAATTATAGGACATTGGGATTAATATAATGGAGAAGGCAATGACACCCCACTCCAGTACTCTTGCCTGGAAAATCCCATGGACAAAGGAGCCTGGTGGGCTACAGTCATGGGGTCGCTAAGAGTCGGACATGACTGAGTGACTTCACTTTCACTTTTCAATTTCATGCACTGGAGAAGGAAATGGCAACCCACTCCAGTGTTCTTGCCTGGAGAATCCCAGGGACAAGGGAGCCTGGTGGCCTGGCGTCTATGGGGTCGCACAGAGCTGGACATGACTGAAGCGACTTAGCAGCAGCAGCAGGATTAATATAAAATTAGTAATTGCGAGAATCAGTCCCACTGCTAGGGCTAAGGACACGGAGGGAGAAAATTGGGGGTGATAAGAACATAGAGACTCACAGGTGGGACCCTAATGGATCAGTACCTTGACCTCTGCAAAAAGGCTCTGCCTGGTGCTGGTAATTTGGGGCTGAGATGAGGGACAATGAGGCTAGTTCACAGAGTGTGGAAATAAAAGCTGAGTAATAGAAACCATGCCACCGGAACCCACTGTTTGTGGAACCGGTTAGTGTACTGGGGTGGGAGATGCTGCCCAGGTGTCACTGAAAAACTTTGTATTTGTTCAGGAGGAGCAAGTCCTTCCTCCCGTCTTCCAGTCTCCCTCCCCACCGTTTGTGGCAGAGCTGACTTGAATCAAACTGACAGAAAAGAACCATGCTTTGCATAGGCCTCACCCTAGCAAAGTAAAGCAGGGTGTGGTTTGATCTGAGAACCAGTCACTTAATAACTAGCAAAGAAGGATACTAGGTAGTCCATAGAATCAAAGATCTTAGAAAGGGCAAGAGGCAGGCCTGATCTGAGAAGCTTGATATAGAAATTCACTAAACTTAGTGTGCAGACACTGCAGAGGAATTCTTTACAATGTTGCTCAAACCACTTTCAACCCTTTGTGTCCTCAGTCGGGAGTAAAATATCTGGAATAGAGACAGAACTTGGCCAAGCTTGTTATACGTCCATTCTAATGGTCAAAAGGATTAGAAGGATGGGATCCCGTAAGTGGCAACCCACTAGGATCATGTGGAGGAGGGAAAGGACCATCTCCCAAGGAAATAATGCTGCAGGAAAAGAGATGAAAAGTTATATACTGCATTAATCGTCTTGCCATAGGCATCTGGCTGGTCACAGGATGTGTCATACCAGGAGCTCACGGTGGGTGCTGTGTTTCTATTTTTACTCTACAGACTTTTTAGACTTTTTATATTGCTTCTTTTCATCTCTTACCATAATTCAAGGTAACTTTTATGTATCTTTTAAAAGCATTATTTTTCTTTGAAAATAATTAGGAAGTGGTTTTGATGTAATTGCCTTAGTCATTCCTCTGTTGTTGCTTTTTTTCTTTAACTGTTGTAATATAAATAATTCTGTGATAAATGTCTTCATACGCAAATCTTGGGCTGTGCATTAATTGTCTTGACTAGAGAACCCATAAGAATTCTGGAGTGTCCTTCATATCCCTGGTGTGGAAGGTTGAGCAGGTTGTTTAACAGCTGATGCAAATGCTTCTTCCTAATGGAGTGCAGTGTGCGACTGCACACCCATATATGGCAGCCCTGAATCCTGCTTCTGCCACCTACTTACTGTGTGAACTTGTGCCAGTTACTATTTTTTTTTTTTTTGCAAGTTTGTTGCCTCCATTTCTATAGGGAAGATAATACTTACCTTCTAGAGTTATTGTGAGAATTAAGTGAGTTAATATATCTAAAACCCTTAGAATAGGTCTGGAACCTACTAGTTGCTGTGCATATTTATTATGATGATGTGATGATGTTATTATTATCAGTGAGTATGAACATTTTAAGATGTTAGCTGCAGGTTGCCAAATGGAAACTCATCTTAAAATGACTGAAGACCTAATACAATCCTCTGAATCTGGAAGCCTGGCAACTCTAATTGATGTCGTGATTGGATTCAAGACTCTTCAAGAACTGTAGACTACGCTTGGAGTCCTGCTGAGAAGAAGCTGAAATATGAAGCCACATTTTCCAGAGATGAGATGAGGCATAGAAATGGAAGGTTAATTGGCCCAAGAGGAAGCATGGGATGATGGAATCATGATTACAGAAAAGGAAAAACCAGTGAAGAAAGCCAGTAGTGGGGAATTTATTGGAAGAGAAGCCACTTATCCCTCTGTGGGGAGAAGCAGTGGCTGCAAGCTCTTCATGAGCAGGTGGGCCAGAAGTCTGGGTCCCGCCAGAGGAGAGGCTCAGGAGCGGTCACCATTAATTCTCAGTTGGGGTGTTCTGCTTATGTTTGGCTTCATACGGCATTGCAGTCCAGATGAGAGTCACATGCTTGGATCTCTTCTCCCTCTCTGAAAATTTTCCTCTAGAATAACGGTCGCCTTGTTAACCATCACCAACAGTTTTCAAAGGAGTAACTTCAGAAAGATGCAAAGGGCAGCAGAATGCTTGACCAAATCCCATCTGGTTTCAGAAGGCTGTCTCTTCTCAGACATGTCACTTTCATTAAAACAAACCAGGAAGATTCCCATGCCTGTGGACAGATGCAGAAAAGCTCTACTGCAGGCAGTTTCAGAGACATCTCCATGCAGAATAAGCAAAGTGAAGGTTGGGCCGGTCTCCCACTGCACTGAGTGAGCTGTGGGAGATTTTCTGTTCTCTGACTTCACACTTTTACCTTATTTGTTGGGGGAGGAGAAGCCAGTCAGGCTGTGCGGAGGCCAGGATATTCTCTGGGGCCACATTTAACCAACAAGCAAGGGGAAGCACACCCCAAAACAGGATTTTGAATATAGATAGTTTATTCTCAAGGTGTGAAAAGAACTCAGGAAGTGGGTGAAAAAGTGGGACAGGGAAGGAAGGAAGCTTATAAATGGTGCGTGTAGCCGATTACCACCATGGAAAACTGGAGCTTTATCCCATATGGACACTCTTGGGAAAGAAAGGAACACAGGACTCAGACATATCCTACTGTGGGGCAAAGAAGCTGAGGTGTTTATACAATAACTTCCATCAGTTATCAGTTGAGGGCTGCTCAGGGAAATGTTAATTTCTTGGCATTTCCAAGACTCAAAGGCCTGCTAGAAGTGTTGGAAAAAGCCCTGGAGGAGATGCAGATACTGGTAGGTGGGGGTCTGCCTCATACACAAATATGGCCAGGTCTGAGGATTATGGGTGGGGGCACTTCCGGTTACTGTTACATGTAGCTTAAAGGTCAACACCCAAGCTCAGGTCTTTCTCTGGTCCTCTTTACTGTGGTAAATCTCGGCAGATCAATGTGTCCTATGTGGGTAATAATTAAAAGTCTAATTGATCACATTAAAACAGGAAAATTGTTAACCAATATTTATGGAAAATATACTTCTGTATGTGATCATGCATCTGGGATTATTTTGCATGATATATTTTGTTGGTAGAAATAGAATACAGTGGACAAGTTGGTTGAGAAGTAGAACAGGTCTTGGGAAACAAGACATTTGTAGTCATAGTCCTGTTTCAGAGGAAGAGACTGGAGAGTTTTGATATTTTTGTAACTGGGCAGTAGGTCTCAGTAGAGAAAATATCTTGAGATTCTATTGAGAAGGCTTGAGTTGGGGTGAAAAAGGATACATTGATCTCATGAGCTTCGGAACATCCTGGTAATAGCACAAGCCTTGCCTTCTTCCAGTGGTGTAGTCACCGCCAAGGCATACCTGCCAAGTGAGGAAGCCCTGCTGCTTAGCAGTTCCTTCCAGCCAGTCAATCATGTGGAGAAAACTCTGGGCTGAAGCATGTGGAATCATCCATTTTCTGACAGATTTTGTGAGTTAGTTTGGGCTCCTTTTGTCACTGTAATGGAGTATAAGTTGGAATCATTCTTTCCTCACAAACGTTTTTGTAAAAAAAATTTAATCCTTACTTCTTGGATGATGTTTTAGGGAGATTTCATTGCTTTCCCAGTCATTTTGAGGAATCAGATCAGTTTCACTGGCAAGAGTAAAAAGTCCAATCTAATCTAATGTCAAAACTTCAGATCCTCCAATACCCCTTTTCTCCAAAATTAGACGTAACTTGTGACTTGAGGCTCAGCAGGAGAAGGGAAGGTTGTGGTCCATTCTTTCCGTCTTCTTGTCCCACCTCTTTCCCAGTTAACTCTGCTGAATCTGGCTTCTTCATAGCTGGAGAATATGGAGTGGGGGCTTTACAAAAGGCAGAGGCAATGTTTCTAATTGTGTTGTCTTCTAATGGTATGGCTGTCACAAGCCCTCTGTTAAGGATAGGCATCCAGTGGGTGGTTCTTTGGGTATTCTCAGAGACCTCCAGTGGGGACCTCTGTACCTCACTCTATCTTAGGCAATAGACCCAGTCTCTGCTGACTTCTTACAGGTCTTCCCCTGTTCTGCCAGCCAAGGCATGTCACTGGGCATGCTTTACCTCTATGGGCAGTCCTTTTCAATGAGGTCCTCTTAAACAGCTTAAGAATGGATTAAATTTCACAGGGTCCACACGGGAACTTAGCTTCCTTGATTCACTGAATTCTCAAAGTGAAGTTCATTTCTGTTCTGTGCTGAGGTGATGCTCCAGCTAGGCCCTTGCTGTCATATCTCCCAGAGAACCCGTATCAGTTTCTGCCGACAACTCTCTCACATTCCAACCTCATCACAAGTTTATTGGGCTGTATATATACCATCAGCCAGGGAAGAAGATTCTACTTGTTTCTCCTGTCAGTCTAAAAATTAATTTTTAGGATACCCCTACTTGTTTTGGGGTAAAAGAAGGTATAATAATCCTAATGATTCTACTTTTAATTAATCCATCTCATTTTATGTAGTTGTTGTTCAGTCATTAAGTTGTGTCCTACTCTTTGCAACCCCATGGGCTGCAGCATGCCAGTCTTCCCTGTCCTTCACTATCTCTGAGTTTGCTCAGGCTCATGTCCATTGAGTTGGTGATACCATCCAATCGTCTCATCCTCTGTCGCCCCCTTCTCCTCCTACCTTCAATCTTTCCCAGCATCAGGGTCTTTTCCAATGACTCTGCTGTTTGCATCAGTTCAGTTCAGTTCAGTCGCTCAGTCGTGTCTGACTCTTTGTGACCCCATGAACTGCAGCACGCCAGGCCTTCCTGTCCATCACCAACTCCCAGAGTCTACCCAAGCCCATGTCCATTGAGTCGGTGATGCCATCCAACCATCTTATCCTCTGTTGTCCCCTTCTCCTCCAGTCATCAATCTTTCCCAGCATCGGGGTCTTTTCAAAGGAGTCAGCTCTTCGCATCAGGTGGCCAAAGTATTGGAATTTCAGCTTCAACATCAGTCCTTCCAATGAACATCTAGGACTGATCTCCTTTAGGATTGACTGGTTGGATCTCCTTGTAGTCCAAAGGACTCTCAAGAGTCTTCTCCAACACCACAGTTCAAAAGCATCAATTATTCGGTGCTCAGCTTTCTTTATAGTCCAACTCTCATATCGTACATGACTACTGGAAAACAATAGCCTTGACTAGATGGACCTTTGTTGGCAAAGTAATATCTCTGCTTTTTACTATGCTGTCTAGGTTGGTCATAACTTTTCTTCCAAGGAGTAAGCATTTTTTAATTTCATGGCTGCAATCACCATCTACATGATTTTGGAGCCCCCCAAAATAAAGTCTGACACTGTTTCCACTGTTTCCCCATCTGTTTGCCATGCAGTGATGGGACCAGATGCCATGATCTTCGTTTTCTGAATGTTGAGCTTTAAGCCAATTTTTCACTCTCCTCTTTCACTTTCATCAAGAGGCTGTTCAGTTCGTCTTTGCTTTCTGCCATAAGGGTGGTGTCATCTGCATATCTGAGGTTATTGATATTTCTCCTGGCAATCTTGAGTCCAGCTTGTGCTTCATCCAGCCCAGCGTTTCTCATGATGTATTCTGCATATAAGTTAAATAAGCAGGGTGACAATATACCCTTGACATACTCCTTTTCCTATTTGGAGCCAGTCTGTTGTCCTATTTCCAGTTCTAACTGTTGCTTCCTGACCTGCATACAGGCTTCTGAAGAGGCAGGTCAGGTGGTCTGGTATTCCCATCTCCTTCAGAATTTTCCACAGTTCATTGTCATCCACATAGTCAAAGGCTTTGGCATAGTCAATAAAGCAGAAATAGATGTTTTTCTGGAACTCTCTTCCTTTTTTGATGATGCAGCAAATGTCGGCAATTTGATCTCTAGTTCCTCTGCCTTTTCTAAAACCAGCTTGAACATCTGGAAGTTCACAGTTTACGTATTGCTGAAGCCTGGCTTTGGGAATTATGAGCGTTACTTTACTAGCTGTTTGCATCAGGTGGCCAAAATATTGGAGCTTCAGCTTCAACATCAGTCCTTCCAGTGAATCTTCAGGATTGATTTTCTTTAGGATTGACTGGTTTGATCTTCTTGCAGTCCAAGGGGCTCTCAAGAGTCTTCCAGTACCACAGTTCAAAAGGATCAATTCTTCAGCGCTCAGCCTTCTTTATGATTCCAGTTCTTACATCTGGATGTCAAAGACAGGCTGAATAGTTAACTAGTGGTCTAAACTGCACAGATGTGCTCTAACCACAAACCCAAATCTCAGTGGCTTCAAACAAAGGAATTTTATTTCTGGGTCATGTTATTGGCCAAAGTAGTTTGGTGTTGGGAGGAGCTCTGCTCTCTGCCGTTGTTCGATATCCAGGTTTCTTTTCCTAGTGTCTTTTCTGTCTTCTTTGTGGAGAGTCTAATTTTGTATGCTGGCTTCCTTTGATAGTCTGGTGAAACTTAGGGACCCTTTCTCAGGATAGTTCTTTTAAGTGAATAGGATACAAGAGTCAAAATGTTAGTAAAGTGTGTTGAAAATAATAGAGGTGCTTCTTTATTACACATTAAATAATAAGACTGAGGTGGCAGGTCTAACAACTTACGTACTTTTGAAGTAATCATGAACAAAACAGTATTTTGAGATACCTTTAACAACTGGAATATATTAGGAAACATCCGTGACTTCTATGGTGACAATGTCACTGATATCATATAGTGTTTGTCACGTTAATAAACTGAAGGAAATGGTAACATCAGTTAGAAATTAATTTACATCACTGCATTTTTTTCTCTTGTAAACTTCGTGCAGTTCCTGAAATGAATCCCTTGAAGATCTGTGGACTGTGGTTTAAGAATCTTTATAGAGCCTCTGCAGCACCTTTTATGGTGTGTTCGGTAAGATTTGACCACAGTTATGAAAAAAGGCCTGGGGAAGCTGGTAGGTACCCTTCCTTGTATCCACAGTCTTGGTAATTTGGCTTTGTAGTTCTTCCATCAGAAGGTAGAGTCTGGATACTTGTTTCTTCAGCCTGCAGTGCCTTTATTTCTTGCTTTGGGCCCATAGAGTATGGTAGGAATGACAGTGACCCAGTTCTGATCCTGGCCCTCAGGAAACTTCTTCTTCTTTTATTTTTTTTAGCCCTGCTATTCCCATGTGAACAATCTGGATCTGTCTGCTAGATAATGAGAGTCATGTGCTCAGCTATTCTGTCCCTTCAGCCAACTGCCAGCTAACTGCCAGGAGTATAGAGGCCAGCTGACCTACATTGCACTGCAAACACAGAGGGCATCCGCAGTGAGATGAGAAGTACCACCCTCTGTATCCCACCCAAGTTACCAACTTGCCCAATTGTGCCTGAAATAAATGGCTGTTGTTTTAATCCACTGAATTTGAGGTGGCACTTTCAGTAGGAATAACTCCTCATGCAAGGAAGATGGCATCAATAAGTACTGATGCATCAGTAACTGCTGATGCACGGAGGATGGCCCCGCTTTTAACTGGTTTGACTAGGTGGTGAGATTCTTTTCCTTACATTTTGTTGTTGAAATCTAATTATAGGGCCCTACCTACATACAAGCAAGAGATATTGCAAAATGTAGTCCAGTATTATATCCAGGAGAAGGGGACAGAGATATTGGTGCACCTCTGTCAAAGGCACTTATTTCTCTCTGTTTTGGAGCCTCAGCTGAAATTACTACTCAAAGACAGACAAGTGTTAGTTGCTCAGTTGTGTCTGACTCTTTGCGATCCCATGGACTATAGTCTGACAGGTTCCTCTGTCCATGGGATTCTCCAGGCAAGAATACTTGAGTGGGTTGCCATTCCCTTCTCCAGGGGATCTTTCTGAACCAGGAGTCAACCCCGAGACTGTTACTACCTTGCTCCCATCTGCCTCCAAAGAGGAGAAAATTCTGGTTTAGTAGATTCAGGTCCTGGTCATATTCATTTGAGGGAGAGAGAGGAGAAAGCATGCAGGTTGAGCCATGATACTCAGGTACATTTTTAAAGCACATGTACCTTCTCAAGGAAATCAACCCTGAATACTCATAGGAAGGACTGATGCTCAATCTGAAACTCCAGTACTCTGGCCACCTGATTTGAACAGCTGACTTACTGGAAAAGACACGGATGCTGGGAAAGATTGAGGGCAGAAGGAGAAGGGGGCGACAGAGAATGAGATGGTTGGATGGCATCACCGACTCAATGGACATGAGTTTGAGCAAACTCTGGGAGATAGTGAAGGACAAGGAGGCTAGTGTGTTGCAGTCCTTGGGGGTCACAAAGAGTCGGACACAATGAGCAACCGAACAACAACAAAAACATGCCTTCTTTTGTATAGTTCCTTTGGGACCCCACGGGGAAGAGGCTTCATGGCAAGATTTATGCATTCTTATTTTGTGTGTTGTGGTTGATTCTATCACAGCAACATCAGCATCTCTGTTCATTGCTCCTAGGGTGTTGTATACAGTCTAGTGTATATAGGATCTCAGTTCTGTTCAGCTCAGTCACTCAGTCGTGTCTGACTCTTTGCGACCCCATGAATCGCAGCATGCCAGGCCTCCCTGTCCATCACCAACTCCTGGAGTTCACTCAGACTCACGTCCATCAAGTCAGTGATGCCATCCAGCCATCTCATCCTCTGTCGTCCCCTTCTCCTCCTGCCCCCAATCCCTCCCAGCATCAAAGCCTTTTCCAATGAGTCAACTCTTTGCATGAGGTGGCCAAAGTACTGGAGTTTCAGCTTTAGCATCAGTCCTTCCAAAGAAATCCCAGGGTTGATCTCCTTCAGAATGGACTGGTTGGATCTCCTTGCAGTCTAAGGGACTCTCAAGAGTCTTCTCCAACACCACAGTTCAAAAGCATGAATTCTTCAGCGCTCAGCCTTCTTCACAGTCCAACTCTCACATCCATACATAACTACTGGAAAAACCATAGCCTTGACTAGACGGACCTTTGTTGGCAAAGTAATGTCTCTGCTTTTGAATATACTATCTAGGTTGGTCATAACTTTCCTTCCAAGGAGTAAGCATCTTTTAATTTCATGGCTGCAGTCACCATCTGCAGTGATTTTGGAGCCCCAAAAAGGAGGAGTCTTAAGACCACATAGTTAAGGTGAGGTGTGCTGGAGGAATTGTCCTGTATTTCCCACACCCAGGTTTCAACCTCTTCGTTCTAACTTACTAATTATGCAACCTTGGGAAAATTCCTTAAGTGCAGACACTGTTTCCTTTTTGCAAAATGTAGACAATCATAGCAAACATCCATGTTTCTTGTGAGCATTACCTGAAAGAATGTGAAGGTATTAAATACTTCATACTTGAAGATGTTCTACAAATAGAAACCAAATCTAAAGGATGAGCCGGCTTGTGTTTTAAATAATAATTTGAAAGGTAAATATAGGACAGAAAGTTTCGTTAATCAGCCCAATGGAACCATAAGCCCATGTTAGGCCGCTATCTAGTATGGACTCAATTATTTAATTTCCTCTTTATTCTTCTTCCATGGTTTCATTCATCTTTTGCTATAGATATCCATTCTCATGTACTTTATGCATATTCTTTTTTTGGTGGGCTGCACTGCGAGGCATGTGGGATCTTAGTTCCCCAACCAGGGATTGCGCTCTTGCCCCCTGCATTGAAAGCATGGCATCTTAAGCACTGTTCCCCCAGGAAAGTACACCATATTCTTAAATTCATTTATATTTGGAAAATGTAGTATTGTTTTATATGTATTTGTGTTTTTAAGTTTATGCAAATGGTATTGTGTTCAAAATTTTTTTAGCCTTTTGCCCAGTGCCTTGTTTGAAATGACTGCCCATGGTGCTGAAAGTGATCTCACTTATATTACTTTAAGGGTAAGTAGTATTAATATTATCTAAGTATTTTCTACCTTTAACTTACTGATTCTCATTTGTTGGACACTCGGGTTGTTTACAGTATCAAAGTCATGCATTAAAAGCATCTTTTAAAATTGCCACTTTACTAACCTGATGGAAAATTTCTCTGGGATGAATGCTTAAGATGGGACTAACAGTAATAGAGTGTGTACACGCTAGATCTTGCCAAGGACAGCCAAAGTGACTTTCCAGAAGCCTTTCCAGTATCAGTGTATATACCCACCAGGACTGCACAGGGAGCCTGTTATTTTTACATCTTCACAGTTTTTCTAAACTTTGTATTTTAATAGATGTGAAGTATTTAATTGTCATATGAATTTTTATTTTTCTCCTTTCTTGTGAGAGTATCTTTGTGTGTGTGTTGACCTTTCAGGAATCCCTCCCCTGCATCATTTCTTCATGTCCCAGAGAATCCATTTTCCTAATACCACGCACCAAGCAAACCTCCTCTCCCCGTAGCTTTGAAGAGTCACCTTTCAGCTCAGTTCAGTCACTCAGTCGTGTCCGACTCTTTGCAACCCCATGGACTGCAGCACGCCAGACTTCCCTGTCCTTCACCAACTCCCAGAGCTTACTCAAACTCATGTCCAATCGAGTTGGTGATGCCATCCAACCATCTCATCCTCTGTCATCCCCTTCTCCTCCTGCCTTCAATCTTTCCCAACATCAGGGTCTTTTCAGATGAGGCGGTTCTTCGCATCAGGTGGCCAAAGTATTGGAGTTTCAGTTTCAGCATCAGTCCCTCCAGTGAATATTCAGGACTGATTTCCTTTAGGATGGACTGGTTGGATCTCCTTGCAGCCCAAGGGACTCTAAAGAGTCTTCTCCAACACCACAGTTCTTCAGTGCTCAGCTTTCTTTATAGTCCAACTCTCACATCCATACATGACTAATGGAAAAACCATAGCCTTGAGTAGACAGACCTTTGTTGGCAAAGTAGTGTCTCTGCTTTTTAAAATGCTGTCTGGGTTGGTCATAACTTTTCTTCCAAGGAGAAAGTGTCTTTTAATTTCATGGCTGCAGTGATTTTGGAGGCCCCCAAAATAAAGTCAGCCACTTTTTCCAGTTTCCCCATCTATTTGCCTTGAAGTGATGGGACCAGATGTCATGATCTTAGTTTTCTGAATGTTGAGTTTTAAGCCAAATTTTTCATTCCCTTCTTTCACTTTCATCAAAAGGCTGTTTAGTTCTTCTTCGCTTTCTGGCATAAGGGTGGTGTCATCTGCATATCTGAAGTTATTGATATTTCTCCTGGCAATCTGGATTCCAGCTTGTGCTTCATCCAACCCAGCATTTCACATGATGTACTCTGCATATAAGTTAAGTAAGCAGGGTGACAATATACATCCTTGATGAGTCACCTTTAGTATGTGTCAAAGTCACATACAAAATAGAATCTATTTCTTTTTTTTTTTTTAAGATGTTTTTGATGTGGACCATTTTTAAGTCTTTATTGAATTTATTACAATGTTGAGTCTGTTTTATGTTTGGCTTTTTTTTTTTTTAGATATAAATGTACATTTTGGTTTTTTGGTTGTGAGGCATGTTGGATCTTAATTCTCTGACCAGGGGTCAAATCCATACCCCATGCATTAGAAGGCAAAGTCTTAACCGCTGGACCACCAGAGAAATCTCAAGTGGGATGTATTTCTGAGTCTCTATTCCACTCTACATTTGTTCTGTGTATCTCTTTGTATGCCAGTCCATACTGTTTGGATTACAGTGGCCTTTTCCTGTATCTCAATATTACTTGTAGCAAACTTTCTGCTCCCGTCTTTCCTCTTCTGTTTTAAAACTGACTTAGATCTTCATGGCCTTTGTTCTTCCTTTTTATCCTGACAATTAATTAGTCTATTCTCTGAATACAGTTTATTAAAAGGGCTAGCTTTTTGCTGTTTAGCCCAGGGGGAGCTCCGCTCAGTGCTCTGGATGACCTAGAGGGATGGGACTGGGGGGTGAGAGAGAGTCTCAAAGAGCGACAGGGTATATGTATACATATAGCTGATTCACATTGTTGTGCAGCAGGAACTAACAGAACATCGTGAAGCAGTTAAACAGGAAGATAGAGAGAGAGAGAGCTGTTAGTAACAGATTCATAAGTGAACTTAATCATGAATCTCCACTTCTAAGAAATGGTATGTGTATTTGTATTTTTGGTCCTTTTTTTTTGAGTGGTCACTTTCATTTTTCCTTCAGCCGAAGAGCTTTTTGGAAGGTGATTTTTAAAAAAGAAAAAACATTTTCAAGTGGCCTTATCTTAGAATTAACATGCTCTTATTAATTTCTGGTTTTATTGCATTTTAATTAGAGGATGTGGCTGCAGAATACTTTTTAGAACTCTGGATTGTCTTTGTGATCCATTGTTTGATGGATTTATGTGAATGGCCCATGGGCACTAGAAAGCTATTTTCCATAGAGTTAAAATTGGTAATTATTAAGTCAATCTTTCTGAATTATTTATTTCAAATCCTTTAATCTAGTTTTGTTAACCCATAGGGGGCCCCAGAGAAGTTTACAGATGGGCTTCCGGGATTCCTAAACCCCCTGACATGTAGGGAATATGCACATGTTTCTGAGTAAGGAGAGTGCTTTCATGAGACTCTCGTAGGGATTTGAGAGTCTAAAAAGATAAACAGCCTCAAGATCTTGAGTTTTGTCTCACGGTTGTTTGCATCTATGATCTGTCAATAGTTGAAACAGTTTTTTTTACAATTTTGTCTTGTTTTTCTGCTACTTTTCATATGTTGACACAATGTTGACTGATGCATAAAGATTCATGGAAATTTATGATATTGCTGTGGATTCTATTATTGATCAATATAAAATGATAATTATAAAATCCCTTTTATAATGTTTGCTTTGAATTCAGCTTTATCTGATTTTATTATCCCAGTTGTAGCTTTCTGTTTGTATTTGCTGACTTTGTGCTTTGTCAAAAAATTTCAGTTTTGTGCTTCTTGCTTAATTGAATTCTTTTTGTATCAAGCATATTTAATATGAAATTTTATCCCTTTTATGTTCATTGCAACAACTGATATACCTTATGTCATTTGCTTTTATTTGTTGTTGATATTCATGGTTTTCTTCGTTATTGTTTCTGCCGTTTGTTATATGGATTTGTACTCATTGGTTTGCTCTTCTTCAGTGGTTTGCGAATTTTGGTTGCAGTCTATTTTGAAACCGCATTTTTAATTCTTTAGACGTTTTTCTAAATATATTCTTATAGACATCTATTTAATATTACAATTGGTGTCTTTCAGTCCCATTTATAGTGTAATAAGAATTAGAACTTATTCTCTTTTCCTCTTCCATTTATTTATACAAATTTACTTTTTAATTCAGTTTTTTCAGTTCTACAATTATTTTCATATTTTAGATCTTCATGAGTGTACTGTCATTTTTTATATTCTTTTTAGTCAAATAAGAATTAAGCCAATTTATATTAATTGTGTTCAGGAGTCTAATTTTGTTGTGACTTCTTCCTTGGCCTCTTAATTTTGCTTTACCTTTTTCATTATTTCATGTTTTAAATATTATTTTTATTTAAAAAATTGTTTTAAAGAGTATATTTTCAGATCCCTCCTATCCTCAAGATTGTCTTTATTTGCCCTCCCACGTGTGACAGTGAATATGAATGCATCAACTGGCAATTTCTACCTAAAAAAACACATCCAAAAATTAGTGACTTGGAAAATAATCATATATGTAGTTCACAATTCTACAGTTTGCCAATTTGAGCCAAGTTCTGCTGAGAAGTTCTCCTCTTCTAGAATGGTCTCACTCATGCCTCCACAGTCAGCTATTAGGTGGGTAGGGGTTGGCCTCATTTGAAGTGATTTGGTCCTCATGTGGACCCTGATCTGATAGTAGGCTGTGGGCATGGCAGCTGGGTGGAATTCCAAGAGAGAGCCCAGAAGCATGCATGCACAGCTCCTCAAGGCTTAGGGTTTGTATTGGCGCAGCAGGATTTCGAACACATTCTGTTTTCCAAAGGAAGTGCCTGACAGTGCCAGCCATTCTTGGTGGGGTGGAGAGATAGACTCCCCTCTTGATGGGAGATGCTGCTGCCACATCACAAAGAGGAATTCATCAACAAAAGGATGCTTGTTGCCATTTTAGCAAGTCAGTCTACTCTAGTGTATAGTTTCTGACACAAGACTGTAAAAGATCCTTCTCACCTCATCAGTTAAAATATTTTAAAAAGTGTATATATATATAAAAGTATATGTATGCTACTCTGCTTAGTCACTCAGTTGTGTCCAACTCTTGCCAACCCCGTGAACTGTAGCCCACCAGGCTCCACTGTCCATGGGGTTTCTCCAGGCAAGAATATAGATCAAACCCAGGTCTCCTACATTGCAGGCAGATTCTTTACTGTCTGAGCCACCAGGGAAGCCCATTATATATAGGGGCTCAGTGGGTAAAGAACCTGCCTGCCAATGCAGGACGATCAGAAGACGTGGGTTTGATCCTTGAGTCAGGAAGATCCCCTGGAGAAAGGCAGGGCAACCCACTCCAGTATTTTTATCTGGAGAATCCTATGGACAGAGAAGCCTGTGGGGGCTACAGTCCACAGGACGCAAGAGTTGGACATGACTGAAGCGACTAAGCATGCACACACATCTATATATGCACACACATATACACAGGCTCTTTCCAGGAAATTTTATTTTGGACTGTCTAATAGGTTATTTCCAGGGACATTGTGCAACCTCTGAGTGTTCTTTTTTTTTTTTCTTTGTTTAATAGATTTTTGAATAATTTCTTATTTTTCTAAACGAGTAAACCAAGGTTTATCTATAATCATTTTTCTTTTTTTTTTAAGGTAAATCTTAAAACTTTATTATTAAAGTGATCTATTCATAGGTTAAGACATCAAGCAGCAAAGAATGGTGTCAAATAAAAAGTTAAGTTTCTTCCCCCACAACCTAAGCCCTTGCCGGTGGTAACCATGATCAACAGCTTGATGGCATCCACCAGCAATATCTTTTGCATACATATGGAACACACACATATGTCACTCAAATAAGATAATGTTTTCATATTGTTCAGCACCTTTTTAGTTTTCCACTTAATATATTTTGAAGCTTTCCCTATGTCAGCACATATAGAATTATTATGCTTGTTTTTAACAGCTCAGAAGCTGTTGATGTAACTTTTAAATCTAGATGTTTTTACACATACATGAATGTACTTGGATTAATAAGTGAATCTACATGTACCCACTTCCTAGTTCTAGCAGTTATCAGTATTTGGACAGTCTCAGTTGCAGTATTCATCTCTCTTTACACTCCAAACACTGATTTATTCCTTATTGAGAGCTTCAAAGTAATTCCCAGCTATCATATCAATTCATCCTTAAACTATTCATTATGCATCTCTAACTGATAAGAACATTCCCTGTGTAATCACCATGCCATTACCACCACATTTAAGGAAAATAACAAGTCCTTAGTCTTATCTCACATCCACTCCATAGCCACGTTTTCCTGATTGTCTCAACTCTTCCTGAATCAGGATCTTCACAAAGACTCACACATTTCATTTTGTTTTTATATGATTCTTCAAGATGTGCAATCTGAAAACTGATTTCAGATGTCAGTTGAAATATTTATTTTCTCTATTTTCAAATTTAGAACTTGCTTTTTTCCTTTAGGATTGAACCGTGTGTGCATGTTTTGAATGTGTGAACATTTCTGTTTAGGAGTTTAAAGGATGTAAGAGTGAATACTCAGAAAATCCTTGCTTCTGTGCCCCTCCCCTTTAGTCTATTACTCTTCCCATTACCCCTGACTTCTACAGGTAACCGTCCATTCTACTTGTTAGTAAGTTATTCTTCTGTTATTTCTCTCTCTTTAAAAAAAATGTTCATATGTTTGGCTTTGTTGGGCCTTGGTTGCAACATGCAGGGATGGAACCGGGGCCCCCTGCATTGGAAGCATGGAGTCTAAGCCACTGGACCAGCAGGGAAGTCCCCTGGTATTTCTTTTGACAAAAATCATTGTGTGTGTGTGTGTGTATGTATGTGTGTATTTCCTGGTGTTTCTTACACAGAAGGTATCATATTTTATACACTGTTTGAACCTTGTATTTGTCGCTTAGTTTATCTTGGAGCTCACTCTGTATTGGCCCAAACAACATTTCCTCATGCTTTTTGTGTTGTAGCAGAGTACTCCACTGGGTGGAGATACCCTGGCTTGTCTAACCAGTCCTCTGAATAATCTTGAGCACATATTGTCTGGTATTTGTGCAAACGTATTTTCAGGGTAGACTTCTGAGATACGAAATTGGTGGGTCAAAGGGAAAATGCTCATGTAATTTTGTTAAATATCGCTATCATAACATAGGATCTATTTTTATACTGTATTTTCTTTCAGACCAGATTTCAGCATTTTGTCAACAGCCAGGCTTTGGTTATATTCTCTGTCCACTTGTGTTATGGTTGAATTTATCACAGACATTCAGTTAACTGGCAAATAAATTTGCATAGTAATGGTTCCAGTTCTTATCTCTGGCAGCCTTTCATTTTCTTTATTGGGGTAGTGTCTTTCCCTCACACCCAAATGACTGGGCTCTGAATATTGCATGTGAAAATCTACATTCCTACAGGGGTCTCTGCCTGTGCTCCTGCCCCAGCTGTACTCAGACGCATACTGCTGTAGCTGCTATTCAGGTCATTTTTTGGTGTTGTAATCTTATCCCAGATGTAGAAAAAGGGTGCTTGGTTATTTGGGGAGTGGTAGAGGAGAGGATTACTATTCTGTTTTCCTTATGGAAGAATTGGGAACAGACAGAGGCAGTAGAGGGGTTGACCTTCAATTTTCAGTTCTGTTGTTACTAATTTTTAGGTGGAGTTTTCTCTGGATTATATCTGTTCTTTTCAGGTTCATGGATTGCCTTTCAGTCTAAGTTTTTGGGATAGTACAGTTTTTCACCTTTTGCTGTATTTTCATTGGTATTTCAGTGAGATTATAGATAGGAAAACTTGAATTGGAGCTGCTTGTCAAAAATATTTTTAAATCAGAAAACGCATTGGTTTTTTCAGTATTGTGTCTGTCCGTTCTTACTGTGTAACAAACCACCTTCAAACTCTGGCTAATACTAATGCTACTAATAATACAGTCTTGCCTATTTGTGGTTTGGCAGAAGATCAGGTAGTCTAGGCTGGGTTTGGCTGGGAACTGCTTTAGTTGTTGGTCTTATTGGGTTTAGATCCTCACTGCAGACTGCTCAGGTCTGCTCTGAGGATGTGTTCAACACAGGCTGAAGTGTCTGGAAAAGCTCACCCCATGCTGAAGAAAGAAGTTGAAGAGAGATACTAGAAACATGTATTTCCTTTTCAAGCCCTGGTTGGGAACCAGCACATTGTCACTGGGACCCAGTTTCATTGGCCAAAGCATGTCGGATGACTGAACCCACATTCAAGGAACAAAGAAATTATGCCATATCTTGTGGAAAGGACAGCAGAACCACATAGCCAATAGCAAGGGGACGGAGCCCAGAGTATTTATTGTTTGTGGGTACTATGCAAATCTTTCCCACAATTGCTTGTGTCTCCACCTTCCTCCAACATGTTGAATAAAAATAGATTTCCTTTTGTTTCAAAATGAGGAAGCTGAGGTTGAGGAATCTTTAGGATCTTCCTCACCATCGAACACCTTTTCCAGGATTTAGTTGGGATTTCAAACTAGGTCTCTATCCTTTTTCTGACTCTGCTTCTCCAAACTGACTTTCTTTCCCCTTCCCCTCAATTCTTCAAACACACAGACACAGAACCAGTTATAAGCCATCTGACATTTGAAAAGCTGCCACCCACCAAAAGTTCCCTTATACAGGAGGAGGTAAAGGAGGCACCCTTGGGAAGAGCCCCAGTTTCGTTGATGGAGGGGAACCTGATACCAGGTGTCAATTAAAGTCTCTGGTTAACCTGCCACTGGGTGCTGGCTGGATCACAAGGCTTGGAAGAGTGGTGCTGAGAAGAACTCGAGAAAAACAACTGCAGCCACACCCGCCATCCCGTGATTAACGTTTTGAAATCTGCCGCACAGGATGGGTTAGCACAGAACCTCAGCCTTGGAGGCATATATGTATAATGACTCACACAGTCATTAGTGTGTGAACCCCAGGCAGAGAGCTCACATTTCCTAGGAGAGAAGAGTTTTGTTCAGTCATAAGCGCTCTCCTACTGGGTCTGGAATTGCTCTCTGCACCAAAAATGCCTGACTTCATTTTCTTTGAATTTAAAAGGACCTTCACAAACATTTTGGCTTAAATATAAAGAAAAGCTTTTTATAAAGGAAAAGAAATTAGGAAAAAAAAAAAAGATTAGTAGACTGTTATGGAAAATAGTTTCATTGAAAATGCCTGGAACAAAAGTGAAAGTCGCTCAGTTGTGTCCAACTCTTTGCAACCCTATGAACTGTAGCCCGCCAGGCTCCTCTGTCCATGGGATTCTCCAGGCAAGAATACTGGAGTGGGTTGCCATTCCCTTCTCCAGGGGATCTTCCCGATCCAGGGATCAAACCTGAATCTTCTGCATTGCTGATAGATTCTTTACCATCTGAGCCACTAGGGAAGCCCAAATACAGTTAAAAATATGAAGAATATGCCCCCATCAGTACCATCGTTCTAGACTCTATATATATGTGTTAATATGTGGTATTTGTCTCTTTGTGACTTACTTCACTTTGTATAATAGGCTCTAGGTTCATCCACCTCATTAGAACTGACTCAAAAAATACAATATTGTTTCCATGAATGAGAAAAAAGGAAAAGAAACCCGATAAATATAAATTACTTTTATTTTGCAGTGAAAGTGAAAATAGAAATATCTTTTAAAATCATGTTGCTAAAATAAACATACAAACTTTGTTTTCCAATAGCATAAAATACTACAAGCAGCCCTACAAAGGAAGAAGTCAGAGTTTGGGCCTCAAATATCAGCCCTGCTGGTATATTACGTATTTATCTGTCTCCTCTGGTCTTTTCTCAGTCTCACTTGAACTTCACATTAGTTATAACTAGCCACATTGATACCTAGAGTTTGTCTCCTTGTGCTTGTAAAAAGATCAGCTTTGACACTTTTTCTTACTGGTTACAAGAAGAAACAAGCAGGGGCTAGTTTTCACATGTGGACCCTGAGACTTTCTTGCTGTTCCAACCAGAAGACATTGCAAAAGCATTAAATGTTGGGAAGTGAAGTGAAGTCACTCAGTCGTGGCCGACTCTTTGTGACCCCATGGACTGCAGCCCACCAGGCTCCTCCATCCATGGGATTTTCCAGGCAAGAGTACTGGAGTGGGTTGCCATTTCCTTCTCCGGGGGATCTTCCCGACCCAGGGATGGTCTCCCGCATTGTAGGCAGATGCTTTTACAGTCTGAGCCACCAGGGAAGTCAACTCCATAATTAACAACACATCCTTTCTTTCTTCCCTGCCTGGGGGAATGCAACTCTAGACCTTTCACTGGGGAGGGTAATCTTCTTGGATTATGACCTGGGGGAAAATAAAATCATCTTGAAAGAACGTGAAACCACCACAGGGGCTCTGTCACTCTTTTCTTATCTCATTTCAAGTTGTGTTCTCCAGCCCCTGAACCTCCAAGGATTCTTCAGCCAGGGACTGTTTGTGTTTGCCATGCCTTTGGTAACATGATATGGTGATGAAATCTTAGGGAGGGAAGACCTTCCGTCTTAACATTACTTGCTTCCTGCTAAATCTCAGGATCTATATGTATTTTCTGTTGTGTACATGAAAGCTTTTCTCTTAGAGAATTTTTTTTAATGGGAAATGGCTCACAGTTGTAGAACTGATTATGGTTCCTTCTTGGCCAAGAATAAGTAACTGTCTGTAGCAATATCTGAAACTTTTCACTAAGTTCTTCTCAGAACATCATGGGCAAAACTATAATCTGAAAAATTCATTTTTACTAGGATTATATTGCCAGTTCTTTGTTTCTCCAGCATGAGACCTCTGAAGTTATTATCTGCTCCTAACCTCAGATGATCTCAGTTTCCCCACTAGTGTTTGCTTTCCAGCAAGAATCATAAACTGAATCACAACAAGATGTAGGCAACTCTTAGGAGAAAGCAGTGCTTTTTACAGGAATGAATGAATATTACCAAGATGTTGGTGGCTTCCAACCTGGGATACCTGAACCCCAACATTCTGTGTAGATAGGGAAAGAAATATCTTTGAACTATTTTCAACATTTAAAAGACATTTACCCATGAGACAGTCATCTAGCAGATAAATCAAATTTCCGTCTTTGAACTTTAATTTTATCAACTCAGTGTGGTAATTTGAGTTAACATGTGCTGAAGAATAATTTATAAATACCAAATATTTGTTATTCAAAAATCCATCAGAGATGTGATTCCTGGGAGAGATTAAAATCAGTTTGAAGGGTAAAAAATCTGAATTTCTGAATTAGAGAAATAAAGATTTAATAGCAGTGTTTCCAACATCAGCTTGAAACTTGATAAAGTAGAAAAGGATATAGAGAAAGTGTGGAATGAGCATCTGCTCAGGGTCTGGCTGGACACTTTGACACACAGTCATTCTTTGGGCGGTGTGTATCTTCACGTAGAAGCTGTAGTTTATCCCAGTCTTTCCCTAGGGCTGAGTGCAAGTTACTTTTTCTGTGGAAGGTATTTCCTACGCATTTATGAAATGGGATGGAAGATGAGAGAACTCCCCCGAGAACACACATCTGAGCTAGTATTAGAATCCAGCTGTGTTTCAAGAACTTCCACTTTTTTCAGCTTCACCTTGACTTTATATCAGTGAGATGAAGAATCATCCTAGATGTCCTGAACTCATCTACACAGGAACATGCATACTGTGTTCTGTAGATTCACCATCTGTACACCTGCCCATCTTGGAGCTACTATTCTTTGTGATGTGGCTATCTGTCTTGAATTGGAAACCTTTCTGCTTTGCACAGTACTGACTATTTCTCCATATCACTCCAAATAAAGAATAGTGTCAGAAAGGAACGGCTTAGGTTAGTTTGCCCGCCCTGTGCCCTTTTGGACACAGAAGGTTTGTGTGCAGGCTATGCTGAGGCTCATGGAGTCTGGCTTTGAGCTGCCCATCTGGCTGGGTGGGGGGCTTCTTCTCTCTTGCGTCTCCCTTGTGCTGCCCTGCAGGGCCTGCCTCCCAAGCTTGGTTTGCTCTCATTTGAAAGCTGAAGCCTGGGTGCAGCAAGTCCAGGTGCAAAGAAGACGAAAAACTAAACAAACAAAAACTGAAGCCCACTGACAGTGTGAACCTGGAGAAAAAGATTCTGTTTCACAGTCATTGTCTGGTTCTGTCAGTCAGCCCCAGGACTCCTCTGCAGGACCAGGAAGACATAGTTAAGAAAAAAGGATGTGGCTGACGATGGAACACACACACACGCATGCCTGTGCTCAATCACACAATACAGGCATGCAGAAAAGGAGGGAGAGAGGTATGGTAATCATACCTTGCGTGTCAAGGATGCGAGATCTCTCTGTTCACAGTTACATTCTTTTATTTTCAACAAACATTCATGGAGAAGCCAGTCCCAAGGAGCCCTGTAACAGCACTCTGCAGGCTCTGAGTGGGATACAAACCCACTTAACACAAGTCTCCACCCTCACGATGTAGATGAAGAAGCATAAAACCAAAATGAACAAAGAGCAAATAAAAACAGCCCCCCCTCCCCCAAGCCACTAACCCAGGAACCGACTTGAAAATTTCTGAGCACTTTCACAAACATCTCATTTAGCCCCACATGCAAGGCAGGTGAGGCAAGTGTTATCTGTGTTTTATAGGTGAGAACAAGGGCCTTGTTGAAGATTGCAGAGCTAGCAAGCAGCAGCCCCAGAATCCAGGTCATCTAGCTCCTGATTCAAAGCTTTCCCACAATGCGATGCTGCCTCTGTGTAAACACTTGGTCACAAAACAGCACTCTGTTAGGAGAGTACAAAGGAAAAGAAAAAAGATTAATTCTTCCCGGACTAAGAGAGATGGAGGATCGGGCTTCTCAAAAGAAGTAATTTGCCGCAGGTAGAGGAAATACAGATTGTTGTTTGCAGAAAAACACAATGGGATGGGGAGGTAACCAGTGTTCCCATGCAGAGCAGTGGTGAAGAGGTTGATATGTTTAATCCAGACTTTACTAAATGATCAGGTCCAAGTCCAAGAGAAAACAGTAAGACACATGAATGCATCTGCCTGCAGCTTGCCTCCTGGATTTTCAGTTCCTGTATGAGGACCATCAATTTCTCAGGAAATGGTCATGAGGCATAAGGAACCCTCTTCATTAGCCGTGATCCTCCTCTAATCCACTGACTTGGTACACCTCAGGGTGGAGATCCTGTCAGTAAACTATGGAATATCTTTTTGTTGGTCTGCTCCAAGGATGTGAGACTAGGAGTCAAGGTATTGTTTTGCTCCACAGAAATGCTTCATACTTCCTGTGTGACTTGTGGCACATCATTTGGTGCCTGCAATCCTATTTCTTCATCTGCACAATGAGGGTTATTGTATCAACCATGAAGAGTGGCTGTGGTTATCAAGTGAGTTGATTTTTATGAAGCCGATGGCACAGTTCCTGACTCACAGATACCTGGTTATAAATATGAGACACTTCTGCTACTATTTGACATGAGGGAAAGGAATTGGTGAAGGTCTGTTACGTGCTGACCCTGCTTCTCCTCCATTCTAGGTTCCTGCAGGGCCAGCGTGACCAAAGGCTGAATGGCCCCCATTGTCAGAATCAAGTGAGGTCCTTCAAAACAGGGTGCTTTGCTGAGACTTGTGTTTCATGGGTTCATGGAGAAGAGGAAGAAGGAGAAAGCCAAGTTGAGTTTCTGATCTGGCTGAAGTAGTGCATCACAGTGTGTTTTCAAAGCCATGGCTTTGGTTTAGGTGGTTCAGTTTGCCAACGAGATACCATAACAAGCAGATGATATTCAATGTGTGGTGAGGGAATAAAGTATGGTTCTGCTAACCCACCCATTATGAGTGACCCCAGACAGCAGCTGGAGATGGGCAGGGACTGGGGCCAAACCAAAAGAGCTGGGACTCGAGCAGGAGAGGCAAAGTGGAGTGACGTCTGTGTCTTCAGGACAAAGGTGGCATTTTCAGGGGAAGAGACAGCTCTGTGATAACTTGGACCTCCATGGCTCATTTCCAGTTCATCAATTCCTGGGTCTTTGGCAGCATAATAAAATCCAGATCCCCACGGAATGGCATGGCTAAGGCTGTCTTGCACCTTGTAGCCTTATCCAGATGGACTCAGGATTTAGGCATGATAGGGTGGGGAGATCTGGGACTGAGCAGGACTGGAGAAGAATGGAGCTGAAGCCCCCATGAAGCTCCAGCCCCTGGCTGTTCATTGCCGGCACCCGAACCCTTTACTGCCTCTGGATTTTGCTGATGCCGCAGGATTGTTTGTCACCTGTTGAAACAAGCATCTGATACTCTGTCCATACTCCACTTGTATGTCACCATCCCATCAGGTACATCTTCCATACTTACCAGGATTAGTTCCACATTTGCAGGAATTAATATCTTCATCTAGGAATGCATTTGCAACTCTGGAGACTCTTAAGTGTAGAGGAACTATAACAGGTAATGGGAAAAAGTATGAGTAAGAAAAGCATATCCCTGGTTTATAAGTAGGTGATATTTTTTCTCAGTGGTAGAAGTCAGGAAACAGTGCTTGGGAATTTTAATTTCAGTGGTCACTCATGACTGTGGCTGACTTTGCTGAAAGTCAGTTCTATGTCCTGTGGAACAAATGGAATTTGGACTTTATTTGATCTGATTCTATGCAGGTAATAGGGATAGAAAAACTCATGATTAAAAGTAGAGTTTATTTCAAAAGATGTGAATTTCTCAGTGTAGTGAACGCACCATTTGTAGCTGATAATATAGTTAGTGTGGCTTACTCAGCGCCCTTTTCACCCTCCTTGCTATAGAGAATGAATCAAATGCTAAGAACTACATTTCCCAGACTCCCTTGCAGCTAAGATTTTTCTATGACTTAGATTATAAGGCAAGTGTCCTTGCAATAAGCCTGGGGGCAGATGACAGTAATGTCAGGCACCAGTCATGCAGAGATATGTACAATTCTCTGGAAAATGCTGTGGCAGCATATTCTTTCTTTAGGTTCATGTTCCTGTTTCATAGAAGCTATGTCTTCTCTTATTTCTCTCAAGGTAACCAACAATCTACATTTTTATGAAAGTTTGTTCTCTCTGCAGAGATTTTATTTTTTCTGAGTTGCCTCTTTTTATATGTTGTTTGTTTTGATCATTATATTTTATGTTAGAGGTTTACCTAGAAGGCTAGTGATTCTTGATCATGTATAAAAGAAGTGTGTGTGGGGGGGTGTGTGCTAAACCCTTGGAAACCCTGAGCAAATGAGTTGGTTTGAAGACTGTGAGCATCACAGTAGGTCGTCTTACTGGGGAACCTCGACATCAGTATCTTATGGTCCTTCCTCCGGGGCTAGGCAGAGGGTGAAGGTCTGGCTGTCAGCGTTCTAAGAGCCTAGAGAGGGAAGAGCAGTGACCTCTGCATTCAGTTCATATAGCCTTACTTGACTCCACTGCTTTGGGTCACATTGCCCACTGTCTTCTGTGCCAGCCTGGGAGCTTTCTGCTTACCCCTCACCTTCTCAGAGGGAGACTTCCAGATTTCCTCAGGTGGGAAGTCTCGTGCAGTGTGGGGTGAGCGTGGGGCCTGGAGCGCTATCTGACCCTTCATCCCTCCTTTACGATTTGATTTCTCTCTCTTTCACCCCATTGCTGGAGATACTTAATGCTCACAGTACCTGAGCTTTTTGATGATTCTGTTGTGTTACTCAGGCTGGCCTTGGATTCCCTGCTGCCTTTTTAAAATTCAGTTTTTGAGTAACACTGAAACATATACATTACCATATGTAAAATAGATAGCCAGTGGCAATTTGCTGTAGGATGCAGGGAGCTCAGATGCAGTGCTCTGTGACAACCTAGAGGGGTGGGATGGGGTGGGGGGTGGGAAGGAGGCCCAAGAGGGAGGGGACACATGTATATACCCATGGCTGATTCATGCTGATGTATGGCAGAAACCAACACAATATTGTAAAGCAATTATCTTGCAATTAAAAATAATCAAAAATTTCTGTTTTCAACAGTTTACTCAGTTACCCCTTGTCCATCTTTCATTCACTTGGCAGTTTTCAGCATTTTCTTGCTATCTCCTTCCCTGATCTTTCCATCTTTTTGAAATTATACCTTTAAAAGAAACCCCTTTACTATAGCTTTAGTGAGGTTTTAGAAAAGGAGGAAAATCAGATATTTTCAATCTTCCATCTTTATGTACAGCTGTCCAAATATTTCTGTATATCCAGTTTCTACCATTTATCCAATATTCACAACACTAGTAGAAATGATTGTCTACTTAAATTTATTACTATACTAGAAGCACAATTCATATTATTCTACTTTTGCAGGCACTTTCATTAGCTATATGTTTTAGAGTGTAAGTGTACTTTAATTTCCATACTTGAGTGGGAGAATTTTAGATACACAGGTCTCAGTGATTCCTTCCCAAGAAGATCAAAGTGAAAACCCAAAGTATCAGGCTTTTACTTAGAGTTGGATATTTACGTTGCCTCAGTCATTTCACTGTTATGATGAATATCTTTGTACATAAAGTTCTTCATGCATTAGTATTATTTCTTCAGGCTTGATTCCCAGTAGTGAAATTACTAGATTCCAAGCTATAAACATTTTTAAAGCTTCGGATTCTCACTGTCAAATTTCCTTCCAAAAGTTATGGCATACTTGCTCAACAGAGAGGAACAATAGGTCAAAATCTGTTTGGTACACCCTTGAGAAGCCATCCACACAGCTCATCTCAGGAGTCAGGCACACATATAAACACCAAAAAATCTTGGCAGTTCCTCCTTTGCCCACTTGTGATGCCAGTTTCTTGGTCTTTATGACAGGCGCCAATCCCAGACTTTCCCTGCTACATAGGATCCTGCCATTTGCGATTCAGGAAGCACTTGCCGCATGCTTAGGTTGCCCCCAAACGCACAGGAACAATTCTGTGTGGCAGCTCCCAGTTTTAGTGAAACTCTGAGAAATTCCAAACAGGAGACCGGTGGCAGTCCCTGAGCATCGTCACCATCAGAGCCCCTCCTGCAGGGTCCCCGTCTTTGCTGAGCTCCACGGGTGGGGCCAGACCCATGGAAATGGCATTTCGGGGACAAGGAGAGAAGGATGTTCACTGGGACTGGAAGGTCTCTATAGCTGTCTCCCCTTGACCAGGGAAAGTGTGTACTGTGTGTCTGTCCTTTTACTTAATGGTGTACCTCCTTTCATACATGTTATTTGTCTTTAAGCAAACATGTAAAACGGAACAGGCTTGAATCAGCTTGAACGGAAAAATGAGTCCTCATTCCCAAATGAGGACCACATCCTTTACCATCCTGCAGCGGTCAGGCCAGGGGTTGCTTGACTAGAAATCCCCCAGGGCTCACAAATGGACAGAAAGCGGGGCTGTGTCACAAACTGAAGCCCAATTCATGCCTTTATTATGTGAAGAGTGTGTGTGTGTGTGTGTGTGTGTGTGTGTGTGTGTGTGTGTGTGTGTGCGCGCGTGCGCAAACGTGCACACGCACTAGTTTAGCGTTTGGGAAATAACAGCTACTGCTTGTTACTTATCACTTTTCAGGGATGGTACATCCTATAGTGGGCTTCCCTGGTGGTTCAGTGGTAAAGAATCCACTTACCAATGCAAGACACATGGGTTCAATCCCTGGGTGGGGAAGATCCCCTGCAGGAGGAAGCAGCAACCCACTCCAGCATTCTTGCCTGGGAAATCCCATGGACAGAGAAACCTGGTGGGCTACAGTCTGTGGGATCCCAAAGAGTTGGGCACTATTTAGCAATTTAACAACAACACACCCTATAGTGGTTTTGGGGGGCTGATGGGGAAGGTGGTTGTGTGCAGGGTCCTCATGAGGGAACTGAAGATTTGTGAGCATCTTTATCCATAGGCTCTTAGGACCATAAAGCAACCCTTTGAGGGGATCCCAGAAGCCTCTTCAAGGACTGATGCTTTGAACTAATCTTTGGAGAAACCAAGTCTATCTCTCTGACTGGCCCCTGTTCACTGACTATTGCAATGGTCCTGGTAGTTTTCCTTTGTATTTTATTTCTGCATAAAATGTCGCAGAAGATAGCACCTAAAAGCTACACAGATTGTGAGAAGGAGCTTCTCTTTTAATGTTTGAGACAGTTGAATTCTTGATTCATCTATCTGACCATCAGGGTTTTCCATGTTTGAAATGGGATCATGCTTCTTAGCTCATAAGGTTGTTGTAAGATTAAAATGACCCTTCTTGATGCATTGGGCACAGTGCCTGCCCACAGTTTATGTTCTGTATGCTAGTTCCCTTCCTTGGGAGAGATGTGCCTTTGGTGGTGGGTCCCAGTAAGAGACCTTTCTGGACAACTTATCAAGGACAGAGTTCCTGAATCTTCGCTCCCATCTGCTTCCATGTGGTTCCAGTCATTGACATACCTTTGGAAATCTCCTTTCACACTGCCACTTCCTCTCATTTCATTAGCAGGGGTTCTCAAAGTGTGGTCCCTGGACCAAGAACATCAGCATCACCTGGGAAGATAGAGATGCCACGTCTCAGACCTCAGCCTGAGCGACTGAATCAGACATTCCAGGGATGGGGCCCAGTGTGTCTGTTTGAACAAGCCTTAGAGGTGATGCTAGGGTAGACTCAACTTGGAAGCCACTGGTCTAAAGACACTGAATTCTCATTAATATTGTCTGCCTTCACATTTGGCCTACTGACTGGGCACACTCCACCTGCCTTATGACGGTGAAATCAGCTGAAACCTCTACCCGTGTCTCCAGCAGAGGCGGACCCTGTAGTGGAGTCTTTATCTTGTCTCAGGGACAGTGTTTCTTCTCACCTGTCAGTGCCCGGGCGCACCTGGGGCCCTGGAACTTGGCAGGGCCTCAGCCTGTGGCGGCGGAACCCGTGCTCTTAGCTCTCCTGCAGCCCTGCGTCAGGATTATGGGACATAAACTTCACTGTAGTTTTACTTTTACTTTGTATTTTACATTCTATCAGTTCTTGAAACTATTGCATTTCGCCAAGTGGAGAGGGGGAAAAAAACCTTCAAATGTTACTGAACATTTTAATAGGCTGTTTTCCCTGATCAGAGGTTCAGAACATGTGCCAACGTTTTCTTCATTTTCCACTTCCAAAATTCTGTCATCTCTTTAGTACTTTGGGGGAAATTCTCACTATGTCAAGCAGGGCACTCAGAATCTCTATAACTGTAATCTTTGGAGTCAGGATCCTGAATATTGCCATCAAATCCTCATTCTGTGTTTCCCCAGTGCTCAGCACAGGCTGAGGGTTTTATCCACTGAATGGACAAGCTCAGTGCACATCTGCCCTCCTCTACAGAGCCTACAGGTCTGGCTTGATCAATTGCTGGCCTATTTTGAATGTTATTGAATTAAGACTTCCTTGAATAGGCTTGTGTTTATCCTGCGAGGAGCTCTGCCAAGATGAAATTAGATTTTATAAGGTCCCGGATGGTTGCAGGAGCCATAGCAAGGCTTTAATATTTCAGAGAGCAATTATGTTGGGCTTGATCTCAAGTTCAAGTTAAAATTTGCAACATCTTCTTTGTGCAATATTTGGTTGGAGGTTATCAAGCATAATGGTGAGAGGCCTCAGACAGTTAGGTTGAGTTTGGCTGGAAGTGGAAGTAACTCAGTGGTCCAAACAGAGATTGCTGTGGGAAGGATGTCTGCTTTCCAAGCATAGGGGCTTGGTGCTTGCTGTACCCTCTGTCCTGGAGTGCATGCCAAGATCGTCTCAGGTCGTAGTTCTTTATAGCATTTGCTAAGAGGCTGTATAGGGCAGGAGCTAAGGGCACAGACTCCAGAGCCAGACTCTGTGGGTTAGCATGCTGCCTCCCCCTCTGGCTAGCTGTGCAACCCTCAGAACGTAATCAAACCCTTTGCTGCCGTGGTGTCTTCAGCAGTGAATGGAGATAATAGTACTGACTTTATGGAGTTGTTGAGAGGGTTAAAATAATTCATACATGGAAAGTGCTTTGAATATCTCTGGGCTCCAAGAAAACCCTCAATCATTGTTAGCTAATACTGTTATCATTCAGGTTCAGTTCCAAAATGACCTGTCCTGAGAGGCCTTTCCTGACCACTTAATCCAAAACAGTTCTCCCCACGTCACTTTAATCATCGCCAGGCCATCACATTACAGCCCTCGTGACATTGCCACAACCTGATCTGAGAGCTTGCTCTGTTTCTTTCATGTCCTGCCAAGCCCAGAGCATTAGTTCCATGACATCAGGGCTGGTGTCTTGGTCACTGCTGAATCCTCAGCACCTAAAGTACTGCTGAATCACCGCTGGCATTCAGTCTAAATGTGCTGAGTGAATTATGGGTTCTGGAGCTCGCCCACTTCTGACCAACTCAGAGAGATAGCCCTCCTGCAGTGTGGGGAGGGAGGCATGATCTGGGGCCCACACAGCCCTTGGAGGCCAGCTCACCACTTGCAGTTTTTGAGACTATGGGCTCTGCTTTGGGGGAGTTCAGAGTCTGATTCATTCCAGCATCTTCTAAGGACCAAGAGATGTGCACTGCTCCGTAGGAGCACAGTGAAATGCGGTATCTCCAAAGACTAAAACGACTTGGTCTTTCTAGCCCTCTAAGGACCAAAAATAAAATGAGGAGTTTATGTTTATATGGAGGAGGCTTGGCTGGCCTCATTCAGACTCAGGGAGATGTATGCAAACTGGCCACACTGCTCATCCTGCCTCCTCCAGTAGACGCCTGCTCACTTGCCATGAGGTTTTGCCTCTCCAGGATCTGGTATGCTTCACAGGCAGCCTTGATGTGACAAAAATCTTAATTGTTCTTTTCCAGACTTGGCCAAGGGTGCATAACATTTGGATGGCCAAATCTGTAACTCTCAATGTTGCGCTTCTCTATTTATTATTATTATTATTATTGGCCATACCACATGGCCTATAGGGTCTTAGTTTCCAAACCAGGGATCGAACCCCAAACCCCTGCAGTAAAAGTGCAGAGTCTTAACCACTGGACCACCAGGGAAGTCCCATGCTTCTCTATTTTATAAGCAGATTTATTTGTAAGAATGCAGCCAATCTGGGAGTGCTTGACCAAGACCCTGTTGGGATCAGGCACTCGATGACTCAAAGCTAGGCTTGCCCACCTGGTTCCCAAGTTTGTTTTCCATTCCTCCCATAGTAATCAGGACAGGATCGGCTATGCTGCGGAAACAAACAATCCCATTGTCTCAGTGACTTAATGCAAGGGAAGCTTACTGCTATTGCTGTGTCTGGAGATTCTCTCAGATTCTCATCCAGAGCGCGACTCAGTGAATCAGGCTGCTGTTGTTATGAGGCTGCCCCCAGGGTCCCTGCAGAAGGAGAGGAGAAACCCTGGGATTGTACCTAGATTCCCCCACTTCCGCTCTGAGGTGATGCACTTCCTCTCTGCTTCTCTTTCATTGGTTAGAGCTGGTCACATGGCCCAGCCACCTGCGAAAGTCACAAGTGTGATCTTCCATGTACTCAGTTGTTTCCTGAGAGAAAAGAACTGTTTTCCAGAAAGACTGAGGCTACTCACTTTGCACCTACTATTTTTATTCCTTCTTTCTTTCGGCGGCCGCATCGCATAGCATGTGGGATCTTAGTTCCCTGACCAGGGATCAAACCTGTGCCTCCTGCATTGGAAGTGTGGAGTCTTAACCACTGGACCGCCAGGGAAGTCCCTGCACCTACTGTTTGAAAGGACATTATCCCAGAAATTAAAAATATATTTGTTTTCTCTACCAAGATAGTAGCACAACTTGAATCTTCACTGTCTGGAGGAGAAAAACAAACTCACATATTTAATATTTAGTGGGGCTACCCTCATGGCAGCAGAACTGTTAGACTGTGACCCAGTAATGCATAGGATTTGCATAGAAGAAAAAAGCAATATTTCACGGACTTGGGACATGTAAGCAGTGACTCAGAGACAGGAATGATTATGAATAGTACCATTAGCATGAAATTAGAAAACTGCTCAGACGTGAGAGTCTTTGAGAGAGAGGCTAACTACCCAGAAGACTTATTCTCTAACTTCTGAGGATTGGTAATAATACACAGGGATGAAATATTCAGGTCCTTGGATAGAGTTGCCCAGGCATTTATCAATTACTTCAAGAAGGTGTGTGGATGCCTTCTATAAGCTAGACACTGAACTAGAAAGGGACATGTATATAAGTAAGACATGGTTCAAGCCTTTAGAAAACTCATGGTCTGATGGGGGCTACTGGTTAACAAAATAATGTCTTACCACATGGGAATTGCAATACAGAGGTGTGTTCAAGGTGAAATGGTGGCTTGTGAGGTCAGAAAAAAACCTTCAGGCAGGAGGCTGTGTTTAAATTCATTCTGGAAGAATGGATAAACAATAGTCAAGTAGATAAGGGAGTGAGAGCATTCCAGAATACTGTGTAAAGACAAGGAGGTGTGGAACGTAAGACGTCCTGTGGACCGGATAATACATAAGTAAAGTATGATTGGAAAATGAGGTGAGGATGGCAGGGCATGCGATGAGGCTGGAGTGGTCATCCGGGCCAAGTCACAAGGAGTCTTCTTTGTCAAGTTAAGGAGTTTGGGTCTTATCTTGAGGATAATGGGATGCCTCTGAAGAGTTTTAAGGCGGGAGCATAAGGTACTAATGACCTGGTTTTCTTTGGTGGCGGGCAGGAGGATGGGCTAGAGATGGTGAAGCTAGAAGCAGGCAGACTCGGGGGGAGACTGACGATGAGCTGGTCCAGGCGAGAGGCAGTGGGATCTGCATGAGCACAGGAGCCCCTGGGGATGAAGGCGAGACCTAGGGAGTCTGGCGTTGTTGCAGCAGAGATGAAGGAACGGCATCTTGCCCTTTTACTGCCCTGCAGGTTAGGTACGAACCCGGGAGAGCGCACGATGCAGGTAGGATCCATCCAGAACTGTATGACATTTCTAACTGCGGTCTTGCCAAGTGTGACAAATGCTGCTGGTGCCTTGTCCAGATCCCATTTATCATGCTGGGCTGCCTACCCTCTCACTGCTGGGATGTAGGCTGCTGAAAGCTCACTGATGTACCGCTTCTCCAGAGAATTGTCTTCCTTTGATGGGTGCTGCCTGGCCCTGGTCACGCACACGGGAAGCCTGCAGCCCGTGATGGATGCATGTGGGAGCACAGCAAAAGTTGGACCTAAAGAGGGCACAACTTTGCGTTGAAGTTTCTCTCCAGAGCCTCTATGCTCCAATCACTAAGACCTCTGTCCTTGCTTGGCTCCTTCCTCTGCTTTATCCCGCTTCACTCCCTCCCTGGTTTCTGACGGCACCCCCTTAGTATGTCACATGCACCAGAGTCCTTGTCGCAAGCTCTGTCTCAAGAAAAACCCGTCTGAGATAACAGGAAATGTTGGAGGTGGATGTTAATAAAAGACTGAAAAATAAAACCCCCAAACGGCTAGCCATCTGAGGACAGTGAATTGGAAAATGTAGTCTGAGCGTAAACGATGCGGTGGCACTGAGGGCAGACACCCTAATCCTCTTGCTGAGTTTATGAAAGAGAACCCGGATTCTTCAACGTGTGCGTGTATGTGCTGCCCTTAGGGATCAGGGCCACAGCTGCCGAGTTCCAAGCCCCATCTGATGCTCATCTGCCTGCAGAGCAGATGTGGGAGGTGGTGGACAGCAGAGTAAGGGTCTGAAGAAGCGTTCTTTTGTTTCAGTATAGGGAAGCCTTGGCAGGGAACCTGTGGGGGCTGGGCTCCAGTGGCCTCATCTGGAAAGAGAAAGGTGGGGCCAAACAACCTCAGCTTCCCCCAGACCTTGCTTCAGCACTGTCCTTTGAGATGGAATTGCAAATGCCAATAACATCTATCTCCTTTTTTTTTTTTCTTCCCTTGCCTGGATGGCTCTGAAGGCTGAGGGCTGCAGAAATAGATAAAATGTGTCCCTGGCTCACTCCCCTCCTTTTAAAGCCACCTTTACAAAGCCCATGGCTCCCTCCTGTTCTCTTTATGCTGAAAAACACTACTCACGTGGGCAGATGTCATTTTTAGCCTGTACGTCTGGGTCGAAGGCTCCGAGCCCAGTTTTCCCATTGTTTTGCTGTCTCCTGTTCACAGCGGCCCCCCTCTCACTGGGGAGCAGGCGGGCCAGGAGGAGGCCGGGCCAGTGCCACGGGTGGCCTTGCAGTTACCCTCCTTCCAGTGAACATGCATCAAGTCACTGGCACGCAGAACAATACTAAGAGGGACTGGCTGGGATTTTTATTTTTGACTTCCCCTTCCAAAAATCTCTGCTTTATTTTGGCATGGGGACAAAATGCAACTACCCCCTTCTGCAAACACTGTAAAACCATCTCCAGACCAAACCTCCCTTGGTGCTTTAATCAGGCAGCTGTAAGGTACCAAGGCCAGTTGGATGCTGAGGGTTTGTGTGCAAGGATGAAGTGTTCCAGGTTATCTGAGACCCTGTGGGCAGTTGTGACTTGTCGTTTTAGCTCCTGGTCTTATGGATGGGCTGAGGGAGGGAGTAAGAGAGGAAGTCAGGAGAGAGTGGTCAGATAAAACAGAGAGAGAGAGTAGGGAAAAGAGAGATAAGTGGGAGGAGATGAGAAGGAAGCCATTGAGGGCTGGGGAGAGAGAAATTAAAGGGAGGGAATTAAAAAGAGAACTAGAGACAGAGAGACAAAGAGACACAGAGAAGAAAAAGGGACAGGAGAGGAGAAAAGTGAGGGGAAGAAGAGTGAAGAGCGGAGAATCAGAAAGAGAGAAAGGTGGAGCTGTGGATGAATTAAAAAGAGTGGGGGATTCATACTCATTGCAAAGAAATTTGGAAAAGGGGGGTAGGTCATGGGCTGAGGCATAGTTGTGTTGGGAAAGGGTAGTTATGAGTGAGGAAAACTGATGAAAATTCTGAAAAATCAACTTGGCAGGCTCAGGATTGGGAGGAATGGGGATACATCACATGAGGCCACACTGCTTTAGGTCCAGGGCATGCTGGCTCTTCCTAGGACTCTGGTTCTTCCCAGCACATCCCCATCCACCCAGGCAGGGGCTGGTATTCCTCAGCTGCCCTTCTCTAAGAGGAGCGTGGCTAAGGATCATGACCTTCTTCCTGACTATCTGCTGAGTGGGATAGGAAAGCAGATGATTCAGGGCGATGGACAGAAGCTTAGGGCACAGGGTTCTGCCTCTGTCCCCAGCCAGTGTGCAGCCTTTGGTAAAGCCTGACCTTTCCGAGCCTCCATTCTCTCATGTATAAAATGGTGATGGCGATGGTCCTGATGGAACTGTGTTTCTGTCCAGTGTAGGCGGTCCCTTATACATGGCTTTCTCCCCCTTCCCTGTGACATTTCCTAGTGGACTTCTCTGAGTGACGGGAGCTTTGGGTTTCTTCCTGACACAGCTTGAGCCCCCTGGGCTCCCAGGAGCAAGATCCCAAGAATAAGAAAAAAGCCCTAGGTTGTAGCCTCTGCCAGGCATAGAGACACCACTCTGGCAGCCGTGAAGACTTAGTTTGGTTTGGCTTTTGCACGGGGGCAGGGTTGTGGCAGTGTTTTATGCCCAGAAGACAGTGCTGGGGCTCTTCCAGCCCACTTTTGGACCCTGGAAACCTTGCACACTTAGATGTTTGGGGGGTACTGGGCATGCCAATGAGGTTGGTGGTCGGGACGAAGCTGGGGACTTGCATCCACCAGGTTCTGCTCAGCCAGGGCGAGAGGGCGTGCAGCCCTGCACTCTAATCCACCAGGAGTGAAATAAAGTCAGTGAAACGACTACCTTTCCCAGGCCGCAATTAGAGACTGGTTTTTCTCTCCAACTTGTTTCATCGTCTCTTTGGCTTTCTGGCATATCATCCCCCAGTTCCGGTTCGGCCCTGACCCACGCTTCTTGTGCTCATGGGGCTGCCCGCCCTTCAGTGTGCGTCAGGCAGAGACCAGAGACTAGGCGTTGCCAGAGAGCACTGTGCCTGGTCCCATTTAACCTGTTGAAATTGGTCAGAGGAATGGTTCCAAAGCCAGCACTGTGAGTTGCTTTCCTAATGCCGTCATTCACCAGGCCCAGGGGCCAGGCTCCACTGCAGACATCTCCTCCTTACCATCCCCCTTAGGGTGGAAGGAATACAGCGCTCCGTGTTTCGGTGCAGATGTGGCAAAGCTAAGAGACATGAAGACCTTGCTCCCAAATGGTGGGGCCAGTCCTCCAGACTCATGGACCCCAAGCTCCCAGGAGGACCATGGATGGGGCTGCTGGGTGGAAGACTCTCGTAGGTGAGGGCGGGGCAGCCTGAGTCAATGTGGATGGACAGGAAGAAGCTCCCCTTGCCTTCGGCAGGGGTCAGAGTGGTGCCAGAAGGTTCCCTCTGCTGAGGTTAGAAGAGGTAAGGATCCTGACTTGGCCTTACCACCCTGCTAGTGTTGAACATTTAATTGGAAATACACCCCAAAAGAGGGTGGAGGAAAGCTTCAGACTGAGATGACGTTAGTCATAGAACTCTAGATATTTAGTTCCAGTTGTTGCATCTTAGTAATTAAGGGTTTGAAAGGAATAGACAGGCTTTCCCTTGGTTTGGAAATGTGCGCACCACACACACACACACACACACACACACACACACGTGCACGTGTGCACGTCTCTGCCTTCAGATTCAGAGAGAGCCAGCTTGCACTGCTGGGACAGCTGGGGAAGCCTCCTTGTCTCCATTGCCTAGTGGCTTTCAGGGGCCCTGGCAGGAGGACCCCGCCTGGCATCCTAGCATCGCCTCACGAGGAAGGAGCAGGGACCATATCCTGCAGCAAGATGCTTTGTCTCTGTGCCTTTTCCCACCTGGACTGTTGGGTTCTTTGCTGGGGCTGGAGAGATTAAGGCACAGTTGTGTCCCTGTGTTCCCTTGGGCTCCATGATGTCACGAGGCAGTTGGCTCAGGCTGTTCTAGAGCTCTGATCAGTTTGCAGTGCAAGGATCTGTTTCCAAGGCTGCCTCTCCCACTGCACCGTCAGCTCCCACTGAGCCCGGGGCCACGCCAGGTTCATTGTTCTCTCTGAGCACAGAATTTGCTGGTGGAGCAGCTGGAGAGAAGGTTCTGAGGACAGAGTTCAGTTCAGTTCAGTTGCTCAGTGGTGTCCAACTCTTTGCGACCCCGTGAATTGCAGCAGGTCAGGCCTCCCTCTCCATCACCAACTCCAGGAGTTCACCCAAACTCATGTGCATCGAGTCAGTGATGCCATCCAGCCATCTCATCCTCTGTCGTCCCCTTCTCCTCCTGCCCCCAATCCCTCCCAGCATCAGGGTCTTTTCCAATGAGTCAACTCTTCGCATCAGGTGGCCAAAGTATTAGAGTTTCAGCCTCAGCATCAGTCCTTCCAATGAACACCCAGGACTGATCTCCTTTAGGATGGACTGGTTGGATCTCCTTGCAGTCCAAGGGACTCTCAGGAGTCTTCTCCAACACCACAGTTCAAAAGCATCAATTCTTAGGCGCTCAGCTTTCTTCACAGTCCAACTCTCACATCCATACATGACCACTGGAAAACCATAGCCTTGACTAGATGGACCTTTGTTGGCAAAGAAATGTCTCTGCTTTTGAATATGCTATCTAGGTTAGTCATAACTTTTCTTCCAAGGAGTAAGCATCTTTTAATTTCATGGCTGCAGTCACCATCTGCAGTGATTTTGGAGCCCCCCAAAATAAAGTCTGCCACTGTTTCCACTGTTTCCACATCTATTTCCCATGAAGTGATGGGACCGGATGCCATGATCTTCATTTTCTGAATGTTGAGCTTTAAGCCAACGTTTTCACTCTCCTCTTTCACTTTCATCAAAAGGCTTTTTAGTTCCTCTTCACTTTCTGCCATAAGAGTGGTGTCATCTGCATATCTGAGGTTATTGATATTTCTGCCTGCAATCTCGATTCCACTTTGTGCTTCATCCAGCCCAGCGTTTCTCATGATGTACTCTGCATAGAAGTTAAATAAGCAGGGTGACAATAGACAGCCTTGACGTACTCCTTTTCCTATTTGGAACCCGTCTGTGGTTAGAAGCTAGCATTACCCTGGCAGCCTTACCACAACTCCAGCTCTGTCCTTCATCTGCACACGCAGATATCCAGAGTTGCCTGTGAACCAGAATTTCAGGAATTCCTAAGAAACTGGGGAGCTGGGCTAGCAAGTAACATGTTGGTTTTGCAGTAGGACATAGAATAGGCCAGACCAGAGTCCCTACCCCCTTAAGAATAAACCTCATTGGATACCCAAGGCATCCAATCAAGTTTGGTTCTCAAACTTGAAAAGGCATCAGAGAGGGCTTGTTAAAACACAGAGGGCTGGGCCCCGCTCCTGCAGTTCTTCTGAATCTGGGGTGGAGCCTAAGAAGTGCATTTCCATTATTTTCCTAGAGGATGCTGATATGGTGGTCCAGGGACCCCAACTGTGAAAACCACTGTGCTAGGTCAGTATGAACGAAGGAGGGAAACATGGCGCTTGTGGTCCCCAGACCCTGGGGATCTGCAGGTTTGTCTGGGTCACTGTACACTACACTGCTCCCACTCTCCTTTCACTTGTCTCCTCCTTGTAAAATCAACCAAACCAAAAGAAAAACTCTTCACGACAGCAAAACTGATCCTTAACAATAATAACAGCTACCGCGAAACAATAAGGTAGAAAATGCATCCTGGCTGTT